>NC_091489.1:8107003-8416681 GCF_947461875.1 Haliaeetus albicilla | reverse complement strand
TTGTGCGGAGAGACTCGTCTGAACCTCTTGCAACACATGAACAAAGTTACACAGAAAGAAGCGACTTCTGATAAGCTACAATAGGGTAAAAAATACCACACTGCATCATAAAGCCTGAGAAAGGAAACAGTTTTGTGATCTTAACTAAAGCAGACTGTGACTGATATCAGTATAATAGAGATAGTTAAAATGTCATCGAGTGGTTTATTGCTTACTGTTTCACTGTTTTCATTCATGAGGAAACCCTGCAAAAAAAATAATCTTGTGAAATAATGTTATTGCCTGGTATCTGAAATAATTCCTCCTTCTTCCTTTACATAGGATTCTATTCCTTGTAAAAAAGACACTCAGTCAGTGCTTATTACTAAGTATAACCTGAAAACAATTAATAGAGTCTGAAGAACACATTATAAAGATCTGCATGTTTACTAGCACACAGACAAGGTCTTACTGAACCTGTAAAAGTTCCCACCTGTTATAGGAAACCTTGCAATGGGTTTATCTTAGCATTATTCACCCTCAGCGATGAACCAGGGATTCAATAAAAATAAAGAAACAAGAAAACACATCAATGTGCGACCTGTATGCTTACTGTGGTTAAAGTGCTCTAATGTCATCTTTCTTAATAGATTGTACGGCGTATCTATTTTTGATATTTCTAATAGATTCACATCTACAACATGAACATCCTGAGGAGCAGGAGAGCGATGTCCTTTTTGACCCTTCAGCTTTTTTCTCCCCTCAGCTGTAATTGTTTCTTCCTCTCCCAAATGGGAAGCCTCACACAAATGACAGGAATCTCAAGAATCACATTGGTTCTTGTTACTTGACTGGAGATGAAGGTTTAAAACCCTCATAAGAGTATACACATATACACCCTTCACATTTCCATTTCCCCAAACGCACAGGACAGCAGAGAATTAAACCATCCCAATTCACATATGCTCATGGTCTGCTTAACACAAGACACTATGGAGACACAGTATCTCCCTGATGTGGCCCTGCTGGCCTCTCTTCTTAGCTGTTACGAGCTGTTTTCCTCTTAACTCAGTTTCTAGGAATATTATAAATTATAACTCCTCATCTAACTGCATAGGGAATGAGACTGTGAACCAGGACACAGTGAAAAAAGGGTAACTTCTGCCTGGATCTGGGACCCTAGAGAGAGCACCAAGAGCAAAGCCCAACCATAGATATGCCGAAGAAGAATGAGTCCTTTCACTATAGGCTATCATTTGATATAACCACCACTATGACTTGCCAAGCTCTTCGATATCAGCTAGAGGTTGGTAGCACATTACACACCATGCCATATTTCTTTATGTTCAGCTTTAGTGAACAGTTAGTGGCATGATGTATTTGTGTACTTCTGGCATTACCTCAGCACTTCCTAAATTTGGCATCAGACGTCCTTTTTTGTGTACCTTTTTTACCCCATAGGAAACTTAAACTTGCCTCTGAGACCTTGCGGATGGATGAAGCCACAAGAGCTTCATGACGTGAGTTTTCTGAATGAATATCTCTGCTCTCACCTACCTTAAGAACCCTATCAGAAAGGGATTTATGGCACTGGCTCTGGCACACAGTTCTTCCTTGCTCCTATTATATGCTCTTTGTTATTATATAGTGCTACAGTTTTGCTATAGCCATCCCTTTGATTGTGCAGAAGCTTCATCACAAAAGTGCTATTAAAAAGAGTGTGATAACTTTCATATAACCTTTGCAGAGCCTCTGCCTTTGAAGAATTTTTATTAATATTGTACATACACTGCAAGTCTGCCTATAATCCTTCCTGTATGAAGCTTCCCTCTCCATTCCACAGACACATGGGTCTAGTAATCTGTAATAATGATAAGCATTTGCAATTACATATGTAATGTGTTTTTATTTTAAATGCAACTGCAAAGCCAGCTGTGGAAGGCCCATTCCATTTAACCTGCACTATTAATGACACAACACAGAAAAGACATTCCAGTGGCACCATTAAAGTCAATTGTAAAGGCACCAGTAAGTTTAAGGTGGTGAAGTTTTTCCATGAAGACTATATTACAGTAATGAATGAAAAAATGAAAGGGGTACCTGATGCTCCACTATGTTTTTCCTAGTCACTGTACTCGTGTTAGGATTGTACAAAACACTGAAGCCTTCAGAATCCAAACATATACCTAAGATCTGATCTTTTTCTAAATGATGTCTAAATTAGCAGAGATTACACATCTCTATAACTGTGTCCTTATGACAAGAAGGCAGAAAAGGATCCGAACGGACTGAGGAACTCACAGGTCAGCAAATTGCTTTTTACACCTTGCTTGTGTGCTCCACTAGTCACAAGATTTTCAGTCTTGTATTTACATCTAACCAGGCATGTGTGTGTTCTGCCAAGCTGTTCATTTGTAAGCCCTTTCCTGAACTTGTTGAAGCAAGAACGGTGTGCATGAACCTTTTGTTCCCTGAAAAAGGAGTACTTTCTGAAGAGGAAATACACCAAACAGAACAAACCCTTGTCAGCCCTGAGGTCAAGTTATCTCAATGAGTAACAGTAAAGAGCAGAGGCTGTTTCTGTATCTTCTTTCCCAGGTTGGCCACCTTCTTACGAACAGTCCCACCAAAGCAGCAGCTTTGTGATAGAGCTGTGTGCATCTGTATGGGAACATCAATTATTTTCAGTACCATTTTCTGAAATACATGCCACGAGGGGAAGGAAAGTGTATGTGTAATACTCCAAAAGATAACATTTCTTTTAACATTAAGGGAGCTGCAGCAATAGGCTCTGTGTGGAGTACTTAGTGTACCAAACAGCAGATTAATTGTCAGCTGCACCACACAACATACTTTAAGTGAATGCATCAGTATGTAATTGTACGAATGCATATTGACAAATGAGTGATTCTTTGTAGTCCTGCTGAATAGCAAAGGCTGTCATAACAAATTGCTGCTGTTCAGGAACAGGTATCTAGAAAAAGCTGACACAGAGAACACTTGTGACTGTTGCCCAGTACTTTACACAATAGGAGCAAAACACTATTGTTTCCTTAACATTCATAGTTCTGCCATCCATCACTAGGAATTCTTTTGCCATTCACACAGACATAATGAGCCTTTCCAGAGGAATTTCAGTAGTATTCAAAACCAGCATCCATTAGTGTCTGCTTACTGTAAAACATTTTTTTGTTTGTAGTAAAACTGTGTTTATGCACAGTTGTACTACTGAGATATAGCTGTGCTGCCCATGTACCTTGTCGCATTGCAACCTCGCAATTCCACAGGAGCTGTGATTTTTCTGGAGGAAAAGTGATCGCTCAAGGGTCACATTAAAATTCCTTGATTTTGCTAAGGAAAAATGTAACCTGATCTTCATTAGTTCCAAAGAAATGTCATATTTCAGTTGATGGAATGTTGGTGATAGTCTGTACCTTTTATGAAATTGAACAAGGATGGTATTTTATTCCTCTCTATCCAGAAGAATGATGAGCTGGGTTTGACTTAGATCAGTTAAAAAGGTCATAGCTTTGTTTCCTCGATACAATACAAATAGGTAGTTATGAAAAAATGTAACATTCATCCCCCTTGTTGTCAGTCATAACTGACAATTAAATAATGCATGGGGTTACCAAAGAAATAACAGAAACCCAGCTCATTCACTGAGTTCCTATAACAACAGCTTTAATTACATTAAAGATCAATTCCAATATTGGGAAGTGTGCTGTGTAATTTCATACTGGTACTGCTGGCTTCTCTGCTTCATAGGCTTAATACTGATTTTAGATTAGCCATTATACCTGTGTACATTCACATCAGCCAGACTATTCAGTCTCCTGCTTTCAATTTTGCCAAAGAACTGTTCTCATACTTCCAACACATGCCTGCTTTAAACAGACAACAGCCTCCTCCGCGCCAACTATGGTGGTGACAGGGAAGTTAAAATGCAGTAGATGACAATGGGTCTGATTCCGACAGAAAACAGGTGTCTGTGCAGTATTTGCATCCTTTTGGACACAAAAGGACGAGACAAAGCCTGGCTGTGGTCTGTTCATGAGTAGTCCATGTGGAAGCTTTGGCCCGCCGAGAATTGTAAGCCTGCGGTAAGATGAGGGCTCACGTAAAAGCAATACCCTTAAATGTGCACACGTACTCGCATATAAACTTAACCGCACTCCTTATTTGAAGAAAACAAGCCACTTCTTGGGGCACTTTCTGAACTAAAAATAGAGACATTAAATCAGCCTGCTGCCCTTTTCTCTTGTCATATCAGGCACCCAGACAGATCCTTCATGCCATGTAAAACGTCACTGATAGCCCAGTTTAAGTTCAACCCCCGAAAGCATGCCTCATCTTGGTACCGGTTCCTATCAACGTCTACAGGAGTGTTACTCTCTCGGGTCTCTCTATGGCTTTTCTGGAGCCCGCTGGCAACACTCATATCAGGGGTCCCCTTCCTCTGCTCCTTTACTCTTTCTCCCAGTAACCCCATGGGTAACTATGATGGATGCATTTGCAAGGTTTCTGTGTAAACCGGCCCCCCCACACACTTGGCTAATGACTTCCTAGCTTATTACTGGAATTAAAAGCTCGATTTCTTTCACCTAAAGTGCCCTTTTCACATTCTCAAGTGAAGGACATATTTTTCCTCTGCAGATTCCTTCCTAATCAGAGTTCAGATTTTTCTCCGAAGTCTTTAATCTTGTTTTCCCAGACTCCAGCTCTTAGAATCATAGAATAGAATCATAGAATCATTTAGGCTGCAAAAGACCTTTAAGATCATTGAGTCCAACTGTTAACCTAACACTGTCAAGTCCACCACTAAACCATGTCCCTAAGCACCCCGTCTACACGTCTTTTAAATACCTCCAGGGACGGCGACTCAACCACTTCCCTGGGCAGCCTGTTCCAGTGCTTGACAACCCTTTCAGTGAAGAAATTTTCTGAATATTCAATCCAAACCCCCCCTGGTGCAACTTCAGGCCATTTCCTCTTGTCCTATCACTTATTACTTGGGGAAGAGACTGACCCTCACTTTGCTACAACCTCCTTTCAGGTAGTTGTAGAGAGCGATAAGGTCTCCCCTCAGCCTCCTCTTCTCCAGGATAAACAACCCCAGCTCCCTCAGCCGCTCCTCATAAGACTTGTGCTCCAGACCCTTCACTAACTTGGTCGCCCTTCTCTGGACACGCTCCAGCACCTCAATGTCTTTCCTGTAGTGAGGGGCCCAACACTGAACACAGGACTCGAGGTGCGGCCTCACCGGTGCCGAGTACAGGGAACAATCACCTCCCTGCTCCTGCTGGCCACACCAGTTCTGACACAGGCCAGGATGCCGTTGGCCTTCCTGGCCACCTGGGCACACTGCTGGCTCATATCCAGCCGGCTGTCAACCAGCACCCCCAGGTCTTTCTCTGCCGGGCAGCTTTCCAGCCACTCTTCCCCAAGCCTGTAGTGCTGCATGGGGTTGTTGTGACCCAAGAGCAGGACCCGGCACTTGGCCTTGTTGAACCTCATACAGTTGGCCTCGGCCCATCGATCCAGCCTGTCCACCAGACTTTCTCTAACTTCATGAGTCCTTCACTTGCCTCAAAATCATCTCTAGTCAGCAATTTTCTGTTTTTCTCAAGCAGAGGAACATGCTTAAATACTTGAGGACAATGTCTCTGATAAATGGAACCATTGCAAGTCCCAAGACACGAATTCATATTTTATGTCCAACAGTAAATGTTACTCCCTTAAAAATATAGATACATGCCCCCTCCCATTAAAATAAATTCTCTAAATTACATACTGTTTTCTTGCAGAACTTGAAAATAGCATATCAAAGCTTTCTTGAACTGCTATTCATAAGCGTAAAGACATTTTGAGATATTTCTCCTAATTGTCCTTTAAATAAAAACTAGATATTCCCTGACTTCAATAAATACGTTGTACAACTGATGCATGCACAGGAACAGAAATCTCACACACTTGCAATAAATATTTGCTTACAAAAAGGTATATGCCAAACCCATGGAAGGGTCACAGTGAAATCTGATTTGCCTTCCCTTTTTGAGCCCTCCTGTCATTTAATCATGAAGGAAACAGAAAAAGACACAATTTTAAAAGGTCAATTACTCATGAGCAAATGGTTGATGACAGTCCACAGAAATAGCCTAGAAACACCCCATAGGCTGAAATGTGCTTTATTAAGTTTCTGAGTGCTTCCAAGCAAAAACTGTGTTCAAAATACATTCTGATGATTTATAAGCAGCAGGAGTTAAACTGGACAATTACATATTCACTACTAATAAACTCACTTGTTAATTGGTGTTTATTTGCTACTCCATATTCTTCAGACATGTGCTAACATGTGCATATGGCAAGGTTGTGACATCATGAAACAAGCATGAATATAATTATGACAGGCGCTTAAGACACAGATAAGAGAAAAACAGTGTTTTAAAGACATTATTTCACTTTTTCTCCAGCTCAGTTTATGTTCTTTTCCCTTCCCTTGCCAACATGCACACAATCTTCCTTTGCAGCATCATTAAAGCTATTTAGGTACTCCATCTTCACCAATTTGGATTTCATTTTAAGATTAGTCTCATTCTTAAAAATGTCCTGAATTTGGAATGTTTGATTTGAGAATAATTAGAGTGTCTCTGTTATATACGTTTATCTGAAATAATTCATACATTCTCCTTAAACACTATTTTAACATAGCTTCTGTCTAACAATGTGCGTGCTTGTAATACTAAATATTTCCTGAAGTAAGACAGACAACACTACAACCTACTATTTCTACTATTTTCATACCAAAATAGCAGGAATAAGCCTTTTTCATTTAAATGCAATTTTTCTAAACAAATCAGAAAAAATGTTTTGACTCTTTTTGGCCCCTCTGGAGCAGTGTAATGCAGCCACAGAGTATTTGCCAGCTGGGTTTCCACCAATTTGTTTCATGTGATTAGCTCATTCAATTGATCTTCATTTCCTCCATCCTGTCCCACCTCAGCCACAAATGTACCTGAACAATCTTTCCGTACCTACAACCCATCACACTTCTCCCAGCTTCTATCCAGATGCAAATTTGTATATTCACGTGCAATTTAATTTCCCCCTCCAGCCAGCCCTCGCTTTGAGTGCACTGTTGCTGCAATATCATATTGGTTGGTTTATCATTATAGACTGTTACACAGTTGTGTTTTTTCCCAGCAAAACTGAAGTCAGAAATTTCAAAACCTTGTTTCTAGTAAGCATGAGGCCATAGGCCAATGTTACATTTCAGACATCAGCCCCGTGTATTGTTCTAAATAAAAAGGAAAGCAGAAGTAATTCCCTTATCTCTCTGGTGACAGTGGGGACTATTTGGCCCCTATTTGAAATACCAAGATGGAAGCTGCTCTCCAGATGTCATTGTCTCATCAAGATGAATGTAAGTCATCAGCAATTTGGAAAGAAGGTATTTATACAGCAGCGTGGGGTATATTTCCCCTGGGTACCAAAATTCCCAGTGGTGATGCGCAGGTCAGTCAGTAGTCACCCCCATCCTCTGGGTCCTTAACCCAACCAGTACTACCACTGACCTTAGGAACACCCCCGCTTATCCTAGTACTCAAAGAGTTTGATGTCTTCAAAAAAAATGTTAGGGTGACATGCATGTTCATTTTCATGTTGGCAAAACACTGAAGCCTCTGAAATGCTTTTGAGGAGGCGTGTCTCTTCTGTGAAGAACTAGAAAAACATCATGCAAAGGTCTTAGTGATGTGAGAGACCTTGAAACCTGCCTTTCCCCAGTCCCATTCGAGGCCCAAGCGGTTGGTCCTCTCCAAACAGAAAGTTTAACAAATCCAGGGATAATTCTTTCCCAACAGAGTTGTCACCAAAACTAGTATCTTCCTGAAAATAAATCCAATTTTAATACATCTTTATTTTCTGACTAGAAGGATTTTTCCAAAAAAGTTTCCCCACCCAGTTCTGTTATTAACCTCCTTCCATTGCTGGCAGTGGTCATTTGCTGGTCCCCTTCCTCTGACACCTACCAGGTGACCTTATTCAAAAGCATTCAAAAAACCTAAGTGCATCATTATATTCGTGAGTTGCATTTCATTATTTAACCCTATTGCATAAGCAGTGATTGCTAGCATTTAAATATTTTCTAAATTAAGGATACTGTCTGCAGGCTTATTTCTCACAAGCAATGCTAACACTAGAAAATAAATAAATAAATAAATCCTACAACATTAAGGGAGAGGGAAGAAATATTTGAAGATTTATTCCAAAAAAGCTTGAAATTATTTGGCCTGGAGGACCTGTTTTAATATGAAAAACATTTCTGCACAGATATATGCATATTTCTTCCTATATGCAGAAAAGTAGCACAATCTTCAAGAGGCATACAGCTTCTGACTTTCAATACCTACAGCCTCTTTTGCTTAAGAATAAAATGAAAGCTACTCAAAGCCCTGGGTCACATCTTCAGTTAGCCATTTCACATGCAACTTTTGAGGAAAAAAAGAATTGCATAGGCCTAATCCAAACCCTTTGAAGAAAATTTTTTGAGGTGTAATGGACTTTAAATCAGGTTTTTATTTGTTAGGGGTTTTTTTAATAAACTTCTTTAATGCCAGTTCACAATACTGGAATTATTCTGAACAGGTAAGGAACCTCTTTTTGTTATCAAAATCTACTTTTTTCCACTATTGTATAAGATATTTATATTTTGCATGAAATACCAAAGATGAAATAGAACTGAAAAGAAATTGCTGAAGATTTTTGAGTTATAAAACCCAGGCTCATTGACTTATGCTTTCCATGACGAATGCTGTTGTAAAGCCCCAATGTCTGGAGGTCCAACGTATTGAAGGAAAAAGTTGTAAAATTTATAATAAGCATGAGCTATTCAAAAGTTAGAGCAGAGAACTTTGCTTCAGAACTCATGAAGTCTTTATTGCCATCAGTGATTCACTGTATGACAGGGAGCAATTAACATCCCTGCTGCAGCCTACTTCATTGGTAAAACAAACTGTAATATGTTACCTGTGCTGGGAATTTGAGAAGGTGGGAGCTGCAGCTTAATTGTTTTTACAATTTATAAAAATACACCTGGTCTCTAAACACAGAGTCCTTTTTCTTCCTCCCACAAATCAATGTATACCTAGAATAAAATAAAAAAATTAAAAGTGTCACCAGCCGTGCAAAAACGCTCGCACTTAGTCTTCAAGATGCTTAAGAAAGACGTAAAGAAGCCAGAGACTTTCATTGCAGCGCTCTGAAGATCAGGACAGTCGATCTAAGAAAATGCTTATGGGGATGCTGTCATACCCACTCCACAGCCCCAGGCAAAGGAGTCTGAGGCTGCCAGCATGACAAGCATAACTCAACTTTGACATCAGGTTTGTGCATTACTTTAAGATCCACACTTGGAAAGGGCAGCTGTGTATCCACAACACCCGCACTAAAAGTACCCGAAGTACCTCAGCTGTCCTATCTTGGTAAATCCAGGTTCCTTTAGCTTTAGAATTATCTAGTGTGGCAGTTGCTATGGAAACTAGTTTGTTGGTTTTTTTTAAAAAATACTCTTGTCAATAAGCATATACGGTATATTGCATGTCTCAGCTTCCAGAATGACTTATGCCCTCTTTGCTTCAACATGAATACCTGTATTTATGCAGAAATGGAAAGGCTGGTTATTTCTTATTTGACTGACTGTGCTCCTTTTGGCATAATATGCTCTTATGAATAGTCAGGTGAAAACAACCCACTTCTTACCTTCACAATAATAAATTAGCCTGTGTGACTCAGAGGGGAAGTAAGGGGGGGGGGAAAGGGGAGTGAGAATTAAAGTTTTGTGCGGTTCTGCTGAAATTCAAGCCACAGAATCCCCACACACCCATGCATATAAAAAGGAGGCTCTGGAGAGGTAGAGGTTCTATAGAAAAGAAAATTTTAAGACCTGACTGGCCTTTGGTTATGTAAAGAAATGAAGATTGAGCAGCTGCACTGACATTTCGTTTCTGGATAGCAGAGGATGGTAGTGACTCATTCCTCATTGCTATGCCAGCATACCTTTTCTACACAAGTTTTCATTAAGGTTAAAAACAAATGAGAAGGCAATGCATTTCAGCTTGCATCAATATGTTGCTGACAAGTAGCATGAGTAAGTGACCTCCACAGCGGCCCAAGCCAAAGTATTCTCATTTGGATAGCTCAAGAGCAAGTATTTCTCATGTGAAATTCAGAAAGGGCATGCTATATAGAAATGAAATGAAGTTTTACTCTTGCACTGCAAAAGTCCATAGAGCCTACATTCACAGCTATTCATGTTATATAAAGGAAAGCCTGAATTACCATGCACAGTGGAATATAAATGGCAAATATAAGAAACTAATACAGTATATGATGAATTAAGTGTGGAGATAAAAACAGACAGAGCATAATCAGCACCTGCCTCTGGTAATGATAAAATTTGATCAAGAAAGAATAGGTCTGTATGCAGAATATTAGTCAGAGCTCAAAGGGGAATATTAGTCAGAAACTAAAACTTCCTTAGCAAAGTATTTATGTACGGCACAGAAAAGCTATACAGGGCCAGCCAGGACATTTTGTGCTAAGATTCAAGTCCTGCAGTTAACACCCTTTCAGGTAACACCTCATGTTAATTCCTGCTCAGGAAAGACATCAGACATGCAGGCAACAGCGATCCTTCTAAGAGCCATTTTGGTCTTCTTTCAAACTCCCGTCCACACCCTGCTTCAAAGTGAGCAGCCAGACCCAAACGCCCTCCCAGACCTCATCCAACACCTCAGGAAAGCTCAGCTAAACACCCTCCGTGCGATAAGAGCTCTTCCCCGTGCCTTGGATGCTACCCCAGAAGAGGGTCACATCTGTCTTATCCTGAGCCCTGGCTTCTTGCCTGGGAGAAGCCAGGGATATCCCATTCTCTGTGAAATTCACCCCAGACAAACCACATCTGTTAAGTGCTAGAACAGCTGACCCTAAGGGAAAGACACCTTCCCATGCACAGTTTCACTTAAACGAATGTAGCATCTGTGAGAGTCAGATCACTGACCAAGCGGGAAAACACGGGTAGTGACAGCACCAATTCTTTTCTGCGGAGTAATTCCACGTCTGTCAGCCAGGGAACATTAGTGTTTGACCTTCTAGTTGGTGGGGCTGGAGAGTTTTTGTACAGGCTGTTCCAGAAGTGGGATATTGCTTCTGTTTCACTCCTTAGCAGCAGCAAAATCACACAACAGAATTCAGAGTACTGTTGGTGTTTTACCTTTTTTCTAACAATAAAAAACACTGCTCCTTTCATCGTTTTTCATATGCTCCTAAATCCTGATCTAGAAGGTTATCACCAGCCACAGGAGTTTCTGTGCTTATTAAATCTGGCTTTGTCTTCTAATGATGCATTTGTAATGCTGGGTCTTACAACACAGCCATCTGTCCTTGAAGGGAAGAGACAAACAGAGATCAACCTTTTTTATTATTAATTTTTTTCCCATATAGCCCTCTGAACAGTTTTTAACTAGTAACAACTACCCAGCAGTTAACAAGAACTAGATTTGAGCTAGTCATGTATGAAAGCAAAAGGTGTCATTCTTATGTTACTAATCTTGTGAGCCATCTGACTCAAAAATGCAATATGAACAGAAGCTCTTAACAAAAGAACAGCTCTTCACTACTGGGTAAAACCTGTATTATAAAATCACTGCACTTCAGAAAGGTTCGACTTTTAGTTAACTCTTCTGCATGTATAGTATACACTGAGGAAGCAAATGGGAGCAAGCTGAAAAATCAGTAGGATTTGCTTTCCCATCCCCAAATCAGCTCGTTGGCCTCAGTCTGCACAATGGGCTGACAAGGAACAAATGGAGTAGGGCTGAAAATCCATTGCACTTAAGAGCGCACAAACAGGCTTCTTTCACTGGAGTGCCAGTTCTCTAAAAAGTGGGGTTATTTATGTTCATGCCTGTACATCAACATTAATGCATTTTGGTTTGTGTTACATTAGCCTAACACACCTCAAAATTGAATCTCGGACATCTGAGGAAGCGGAGTTGGAAGGTTCTTAACCACGCAGATCCTTGTGCACAAATCCAGAATTAGTGCATCCACAGTGATAACTAACTGCCTGTAATCATATCCCCAAATCACCATGTTGTCCATCTGTTTCCTTTCTACCTTGTTACAGAGTTGATTGATAGACTTTGGGATTGACGAGAAAAAAGTAATGGAGCCTCATCTTCCCAAAAACTTCAGCACGGTGCAGAGCAGAGAAAGGCATGTTTGGAGGTAAGAACTTCTCCACAAGCAACCGAGGTTGCATTTTTCCTGTTCAAAAGTAACATAAACATGTCCCTTCTATCGACATTGCTGTTTGGGGTGCAATTTCCATTTCACTATACTGGCAGCACTTCTCTTTACATACTTCATAAAGATAACAGCCAAGGAACCACAGTGAGGAGACACTTGTAGACGGGGCAGAGGGAGGGAGGCAGGAAGATGAAGGCAAGGATGAAAAGAAAAATTCAAAGAAAACAATTTTCCTGCTACTGGAAGGGCCAAGAACAGAGGAAATTACTGTTTTTCTCTCACATGTTGTGTGGGGAATATGCATCCTGCAGCAGTTGGTGGTCTTCTGAATTTTTTAAGTGTGTTACAGAAAACTGTGATCTCTGGTATAAGGCTGAATGACTGTTCCACAGCTGTTACATGATTACCTGCAATTGGAATGGACTGCAATCAGTGAGTCCCTTCCAGTCCTCAGTACTATGATCCAGACATGCTCAGCTCACCTTGAACTCTTCTCTGATGGATACCTAATTCATATTTCACCTCTCTCAGGGGGAGTGTTTCTCCTCTTGCTCTTATCAGAGCTAGCATTTAAGGTTCCCTACTAAAACACATAAAAGAAAATTCACAGTCCCAAGGTTGTTTCCCAGCCAGGAGGAGACCACACAGCTAAAAAAAAGCTGAAAATATCATGCACAGTCTGCAGACAGTAGCAGATACACACACACACATACTAACACACTCTATGAAGTCTGTATTTATATATGCACAGTCTTTCTCAATCTACTCTGATGGCATTTACCTTGTCCTGCCAGAAAGCACCTCCCAGCCCTGCTGCCTCCGGAGCAGTCATAGGGATGCTCAGTGGATGCTCGATCTGATACACTGGATTCATGTCCTCAGACCTGGCTCAACCATTAAGTTAGTCAAGATGACACGCATTACAAATATGTCGATCAGCATCTATCCTAGCAGTCTGCATGCTGTAACCAAGATTCTTTATCCTAAAGCATTTCCCATAAACAAACAGAGAAGTGTCTCACTGGTGTAATTCTTACAAGGCAATAAAACATCCCCTTTGATACATGGATTCCCTGTGCTCTGCTCCCAACATAGACTCTTTCACCACTCCTTTTTCTTCTCTTCACCCCAGACCCATCTCCACCACCAGCCAGCTCACCTGCATCTCAGCCTGGCTTACGTGTGGGCCCTCCTCCATAAAACATCCTCTTTCCAAGAAGGACAGGGCAGGTAAGGTGTCGTGGTTTAAGCCCAGCTGTCAACAAAGCACCAGGCAGCCACTCGTTCACTCCTCTCCTCCTGGTGGGATAGGGAGGAGAAAATACAAGGGTCGAGACAAGGACAGGGAGGGATCACTCAACACCTATGGTCACAGGTAAAAAATGGACTCAACTTGGGGGAAAACCAAAATCAATTTAATTTACTACCAATCAAATCAAAACAAGGACAATGAGAAGTAAAACGAAATCTCAGAACACCTTCCCCCCCGCTCCTCCCTCCTTCCCAGGCTCAACTCCACTCCCAGTTTCTCCACCTCCTCCGCCCCAGCAGCTCAGGGGAACAGGGAATGGGGGTTGGGGTGGGTTCCTCACACCTTGTCTCTGCCGCTCCTTCCTCCTCAGGGGGAGGACTCCTCACTTGTCCCCTCCTCCAGCGTGGGGTCCCTCCCACAGGACACAGTCCTCCATGAACTTCTCCAACGCGAGTCGTTCCCACAGGCTGCAGTTCTTCATGGACTGCTCCAGTGTGGGTCCTTTCCATGGGTTGCAGTCCTTCAGGAGCACACTGCTCCAGCGTGGGTCCCCCACGGGGTCACAATTCCTGCCAGAAAACCTGCTCCGTGGGCTCCTCTCTCCACAGATCCGCAGGTCCTGCCAGGAGCCTGCTCCAGCGTGGGCTTCCCAGGGGGTCACAGCCTCCTTTGGGCACCCACCTGCTCCGGCGTGGGGTCCTCCCCGGGCCGCAGGTGGAGATCTGCTCCACCGTGGACCTCCCTGGGCTGCAGGGGGACAGCCTGCCTCACCAGGGTCTTCCCCATGGGCTGCAGGGGAATCTCTGCTCCGGCGCCTGGAGCATCTCCTCCCCTCCTTCTGCACTGACCTGGGGGTCTGCAGGGCTGTTGCTCTCACATGTTCTCACTCCACTCTCCGGCTGAAGTTTCTGTTGCACAGCAACTTTTTTCCCCTTCTTAAACGCATTCTCCCAGAGGTGCTACCACCATCACTGATGGGCTCAGCCTGGGCCTGCGGCGGGTCCAATGTAGAACCAGGAAAGCTTCTAGCAGTTTCTCACAGGAGCCACCCCTGCAGCCCCTCCCCCGCTACCAAAACCCTGCCACACAAACCCAAAACATAAGGTCGCACTGTCTGGCCATAGAGGGAGTTTCTGATTGACACCTGCTGTGTGTTTATAGTCCCACGCAGGGAAATGATGGCCAAAGCAAGGCAGAGGAGTCTCAATACAGGGCTCGTGATGAGAAAGTCTGTCTGCCCCCTCCATCGTCATCACAGGCTGGGGTCAGACCAAGGTCCAGCAGGTCCCCAAAATCCAGAAGGAGGACAAAAGGAGGCATACGCCGTGAAGTCATTCAGGAGGCTCAAGCTGTGCATATGAGCTTCCTAGCCCTGTGTGTACAGGTGAATCTGAGATGAACAAGAGCCGGTGAGCCTACAGTTATAAGCACCCATGTCCCCTGTGATGATTAGGATGGCCTTAGCTCAGGTGTTAGGAAGCGCCTAAAAGGTTTCCCTGAAGCAGGCGCTTGAAGCATTGTCACCACGGCAGCCCCCAGGGGTGACCCAACAGAGAAATATAAACACACAGAAAGTCAGCGGGGTATGGCTAGCTTGAGGCAAGCCTAATAGTATGAGCCAGCTTTGCTGGCATGTTATAATGTTCTTTTCATTCTCACAATCTTTGCAAGCAGAGCCTCTTCTCAACCCATGCTTGCAGCGTGTCAGGCTGCTGACAGATGTTGTGTTCTCTTACCCATGAGACGCCTTAGAAAACTGAGTGACCAATCTCCACAGGCAATCTGATTTGTCCTGTATTTAAACCGAGTTGCCTAAGCCATGCTAAGGGTCCTTTTTTTAACTCTCAGAAATGAGGAGGAGCTTAGTGACTCAAAACAGAGGTAACACTTCATGCAGCACCAGGTCGAAAAAGCTGCTTCAAGAGAAAGAGCTCTGAGAGGTTTGCAGAAAGAAGCTGTAACAACTCTAACACCGAATTCCCCAGCTGGAAGTGATACTGCTGTGAGACATTACTTTAATGTGCATTCTTTGGCTCTGCTACATTGCCTGCTTTATGTTTATAAATTAATAAGTAAGCTGGCACAGAACACAGCTCACCTATGGGCTAGAAACAAGTAAAATCCAGAAACTAAAATTCAAATTACAGTAAAATTAGGCGCTATAAATTCTTTAGAAGAATTTAAGTCTGCAGGCTCTCCTATGGACAATTTTGTTCACTTAGAAAAATAGATGTAGTCAATACAAACCAGGAATTTATTAATAATCTAAATCTGCAATTTGTATTATGACAAATCAATAAAATATAAGCTATGCATGAGATAACCATGCAATTTATGATTTTAAATCAGTAACTTTACGATCATTTGGGAAACAGGCAAAGACATACTATAAAGTTAATAAATCTTATTCTCAGCAGCTGAGAAACCTTTACTTTTGTGAGGCTTTGCTCTTGGGGAAAGTCCCAGGGAACTTAAATGTTTAAGGAAAAGGTGTTTAGCTAGCACCACTGTTTCCCAAAATTGAGTGCTTTAACATTAATCAGCTAAGGCAGGATTAATCTCATCTACCTTTAGAACCCCAGTTTTCATGACTAAGGTAGTCATGAAGAGAAATGGGTATTTTTAAGACTCAGCTTACCTGATGAAATATAGACTTTTGCTTTAGGGTAAGAGAGGAATCGTGCACTAGAAGTACCTATTTATCTCCACTGACCACAGAAGGAGCCTAGGATGTCTGATTTGGATGCAGATATCTCCAATATAGAAATCTGCATGGGGTCACATTAATCATACCTCCACTGACCAGCAATTAATATCATTGCAGAGAAGTAACTATCTCAAATCTTTGCTTTCCTTTTTTTCCCAGTTCCATATGAGAAACCACACTCCCTCTCCCATCTTGTCCCTCTGACTTCTTTTATCTCCTGTGTTGTGAAATTTCTTGTGGTCCTCTTAACTGCACACGTCTTCTTGTTCTTTTCAAATCAGCTATTATCTCATAAAAGACATTTAATGTATTTAGGGCAAACTATAGAAAGCAAGAGCACATCTACTAGTTCTGTTATCAAGAAGGAGAACGATTCCCTGGAAGCATTCAGCCTAATTCACAGATACCGTAAGATTATCAAATGCTCTGAGTCAAACTATCTGGGCATCTTAATGAAGAGACAGAACATAGGAATGTTTGTACGTGACTGTAGTTGTATTGTGCTATCAACTCTGAAATGAAAACAGGCCTCATCGGTGTCATCGTCTTGAGAAAAGCGACCAGTTCAAAGGTGAGGAGGATTAGAAGCTGGAAATTTGTTGCCATCACTCCAATTACACATATTATTAGGAAAGTTGTCCAAGTCTTAGAAAAGAGGTGATAAAGAGATAGGCTCAAGTGATCTTCTCTGAGATATTGCTAGTCCTAGGGGTGAAAAAAGGTAGAAAATGCTGGAGAAGATTGTTAGGTGCACAGGAAGTATGAAGCAGACCGTCTGGATTTCGTGGAGTAGTAGGATGCATTCCCTTGGAAGAAAAAGCCATGCTGAGGAAATGGCCTGTATCACACAGGTAAGGTAAATAATTTGCTTGTTAGAAACTATCTGGAAGATTCAAAAAGGTCTGAAAACTAGACATGCAAGGAAAGATATTCAGAAATAATTAATACAACTTAAATTAAGCATATTCCAAACATTTTGAAGTAATGTGGCAGAGAAAATGAAAATAATAAAAACTCCTCTTACTTTTATACCATCACTAGAAATCCAGATAGTAAGCAAAAATAATTGAAAATTGTTGTTGATGAGAAGAAATTCAATACAATTGGCATTACTGAAACCTGGTGGGACTATTTTCATGTCTAGAATGCTAAAATCACAGCCTATAACCTGTTTGGGAAAGGCTATGTAAGAAAAAGAGGTTGGAAGGGTGCGTGTTTCAGAAGGCAATTATTTGCTTTAGAGTTATTGATAACTCAGAACGGCAGGACCTCGAACATACATGGATCAATGAGTTCACTAACAAAACGCAAGGGGAGGTTCTGATGAGGGGTTGTTGCAGATCACCAAATCAAACTACAGAATAGGATGAACAAATCCTTAAATACTTGTCAGCGATGTGGGGAAAGAGATATCTTTTTGGAGGCTTCAGCTCGGCAGATGCACGCTGCAGGTTTCAACCAGCTAACAGTAAATCATCATTAAAGCTTCTGATATAACGCTTATCTCTATTCGAAAACCAGAGAATGCTCTACCCAATATAAGGCAACTATTTTATAACAAAGCAGATGACTGAATCGTTAGCCTGGAAGTAGGCAGTTATCTAAAGATCAATGGTAGCAATCCAATTATGTTCAACATGGGCAAAGAGAGGACAGTCTCAAAGGGCTTTGTAGACAAGCAGACAGATAGACAGGCAGTACTTCCAAAGTGTTCATTTCCAAAAGCTGAGGAAAGGTGTAAACAAAACTAAAGGGGAGCTCCAACAACACAAGTGAAAAATCTAAGCTCCTGAAAAATAATTAGTCAAAAGCTACATTTCCAAGTAAGGAAAACTTGACCAAATACTTGGGACGCTACATGTGCTAAAAGATACCTAGCAAATAGACAGCAAATGACGACACACCTGTAAATACATACCAGTTGGTATAAATCAAGCTAGCAACCCCAGCAAGTAGATAAGGAAGAAAAAAAGAGGCCGTATTGAACCCGCGTCTATCAACACTAATGCGATCAGAAGGGTTTTTGTGCTAAGTTATGGGATTAAGGCTCACCTCTGTGAGCAGAGAGGAGCAATGGCTGGTGGGGGCTCAATACCCCAACTAGCGCTGGCTGTCCTGTCTCCTCCCGAGCACCCTTTCTAACCCTTCTCCTGGGTGAGGTGGCTTTTCGGTGCACGTGGATGGGGTCCGAGTGCGGCAACTGGAGCAGATCCAGGGGCCAGAAGCCGGAGAGACGGAAGGACGCATGCGCTGCGCGTGTGCCGGTGCACCATCGCTGCTGGCCTCGAGCTGGGCCAGCTGGTCAGCAGGACGGGAGGTCGCCGTGAGCCTGGTCTGGACATGGGAGAGACCACTGGGTCTGCATGTTGGCTACTGGAGGAACCACGAGGTCCAAGCCAGCTACCAGAGAGACCCCCTCCGTGCACGTGTTTGTGTATGGCAAGGGGAGACCAGGGGATGGTGTGAACAGTGGCTGGACAGGCTGAGTGTCTGACCCTGGCTGCTGGAGGGATCTGCTCACATCTGTATACACGTGTAGGGTTTTTTCCAGTAAGCGGCTTTCATCCCAGCTGGCCAGAGTGGAACAGGACACGTGTGTGTGCCCGTCGGGAACATGCACTCAGCATCCCCCCGGTTGGTTCTGGGGACCTGGAGCTCTGGCAGCATCGCCTCCATCGAGCAAACAGAGTTGGCAGCTCTCCGCAGTCTGTGCTTGCTGAAAACAAAGAGCAGCAGCACAAATAAGTGGTAATACTTCCTAGGTCAAAATGGTAGCATTGCCCATTAGAAATCTGGAGTGTACATAATATTCCTGTTCTGTATTCGGAAAGACAGGGACTGAAGCAATACTCTGCAAGGTACTGGTCACCAAGAGGAGTGTTAAACAGTACATACTGAATCAGAAAGAAAACGGTATCTAAATTTTCTTTGTATTATTTTCAGCCTGATGAAATATGTACAAGACTCGGCAAAAGAGCCATCTATTCCCTGTGGGTTTTTTTTGTTTGTTTGCAGAGGGGGTTGTAGGGTTTTTGGTTTTTGCTAAAACAATACAATTTCTGAATGCTTCCAACATCACAAAGTTGTAAGAACATTGTTTATCAATGTTCGAAAAGAAAACCGTTCAGCAGTGGTGAGTTGGGTAGATTGGCTAGCCAGACATCAACCCCAAGCAAAATTACGGAAAAAGAAAAAAAAAAGAGGATTCAATTGATCCAAAATTAGGACGGAGAAATAAAGAATTATTGATAATAAAGATCACTTTATAGAAAAATCACACCAAGGAAACCTGATTTCCTCCTTTGAGGGGATTTTGTTTGGTCACTAAAGGTAGGTTCAGACACCAAGATTCTTGGCGGTTTTTGTAGTATTTGCTGTAGCACTACGGAACATTCTGATTAAAATTGACACTGTAGAATATGGCACAAATTAGATGAGGTAAGAGCTAGGTTGGGCCAAAAAGTATTTGTCAGATGGTGAATATTTGCCGATGGGAGTTTTTTCAAAGGAGTCCTGCTATGACTAGCAATAGGTCTGATCCTATTCCACATTTTCATTAATGAATTGAAATAAATATAGAATCAGTGACACTTGATTAATCTTCATCTAAGACAAAGATTGGTGGAATGGTTAATAGCAATCACAAGAGGATTTGGGATTACTCAGACAAAATGTGCTTAAATACATCCAAGCACAAAATAATATGGCTAAAAGGAAAAGTGCATATGCCACCCATAGAACGGGAAAGATGTCACTCCAAAATGGCTTTTGCAGGGATAGCCGATAAGCAATTCAATTCATGCTCCTTGGGCAATGTTGTAGGAAAATGGGCTATTATAATCTCTGGACATATAAGCAGCAGAAATAGGACTGGTATTGGTATGCTGCCAACAGCTTTAGTGGCCAAATTTTGAGAAGGACATTAGAAAACAGAAGAAGGTGAAGAATAAGGTCATAAAAAATTGACTTTGAGAGCTGAAGAAAATGTGTTCAAGTGAAAAACTTTAACAGCTCAAGCTGTTTAGCTTTTGAGAGGGCAGGCTGAGAGTGACTTGATTGCAGTGTCTAAATACTTTCAAAGGGAGAAAATAGGAACCGCTAAAGGGTTCTTTAACAGAGACAGATATAACAAGAACCAAAGCTAGAAATGAAGCCAAATATGAAATCATGCACCAATTTGTAATTGCAAGAGCGATTAGACACTGGGAAAAAAATATAAAGGAAAGTCCATCTTCATCACTTGATGTCTTCAGATCAGGAGTAGATGCCTTTGTGGAACACATTGCTCTGACAGAGCAGTTAGTTTTTAAATCAATGTGTTCAGCTAATAGCTAGCCTGGGAATTAGATCCATAGAAAATTTCTATTTGGCCTGCAGCTCTTTTCTTAAAAAATGCCATCTCTCTGGCTTGGGCAGCAGCCTTACCATCCTCACTCTTATTCCCCTGCTTCTCCAATGGCAGATGCCCAGCTCTGCTTTGTTTCTGCAGGAGGGAGATTTCTGCCATCTGCTGCTGCCCGTGGAGGGTGCCAGCTGATCAGCCGCTGTGCAGGGGGAGCAGAGATCCTGTGCTGCTGTCAGGAGGAAGAAGAGGCTCGAAACCTGCTCTAGCCCCATGGCTACTAAGATCAGACCTCCTTGCTTTACCTCGAGTAAGTTATTGAACTTTGAATGATGAGAAGTACAGAAAGCTGCTTGTGTCACCAAGTACAAAGTGGTTCATCTAGCATAAGTATTATAGTTCATGCCTGAATTTATGTATAAACCCAAGCCTGATAAATCAGCCTTCCTAATATAGGAAAGGTGGACACTTCCTTTATCAAAGAAAAACAAATAACTAATCGCCTTTGAAAGGCTCTTGGAAGGAGGTTGTCCACCTAACTCGGACGCCTACAGCCAGGCAGAGGGGACCCTCCTCTGGAGGGAAGCCTCCATTGCCTCTGTTGACTTGGCAGAGGGTTTAGACTTGAATGCTAGAATGTCAGGCACTCTAAAATGCGTTGGCACAAGTTAGATCCAGATCAGGTACATGAAATCTTTGTAGGTTGGATCATCTAACAAGTTATTCTCTCCTTAAAACCTAAGACTCTGAATAACATTCTAGTGAAGCAAGGCTTATAGGGACAAGTGCTGTATTTTACTAGACCAAGTGATGTATCATGGCTATATATCACCACTAATACTACTACTGAAAGGACTAAGAGCAGAGGGAGAGCTGAGACTCGCAAACAGAGAAATTCAGTGTTTGGTCACAGAGATACCCAACAGGCTACAGGAAGGGAAAAAAAAACCAAGAAAATTTAGAAGAGCAGTTGAACAATTTCAGGCAATTTGGTTTAAATCCTCGTATTTCTTTAATCTTTCACAAATCAGAGACCAGAAACTGGCAAGTCACCTATCAGTGTCTGACCTGCAGTTACTCACCCAGGATAAGCTGTAGCCACAAGGGCAGAGCATGAGCATATTCTCCCCTCCAGAATGCCAGCATGACTCCTCCTTCCCTGGACCACCACCAGCAACGTGGGCTGTAAGGGAGTGCCGTGGCCTAGATGGTGTGTATATTACAATTCCAGATTTACCTATTCAATAAATTGTTTCCCTTGAGGCGAACCCAACACTTATTAAGTTGTTGAGCATTTTTCATTGATGAAACCACCATTGTCTTGAGATTTATCCAAAAGTCCTTTTTTTTCTAGCGACGTCAGTTTGTACCTTTGATTTATAACCTGCATTGGCCTCTCTTTGTTTTGGTTTTGGTTAGTTGGTTGGTCTTGGTTTGGGGTTTTTTTGGCATGTGGAGGTGGGTAGAGGGAGGAAGAAAAAGACTTATGCCAAATTCGGGGACTGGGTTTCCCTTTGGGGAGAGACACTACAGATACACATTTTTTGGTTTTTGAAGTATTCTTTTTATATCAAAACACTGCCAAATTCAGATATGTTTGCACTTTCTCCCTAAACTAGCAGTTGTTTGCAACTTTGTGGACAAATTTTTCTTCACAAACATTTTTAAGGAAGGACAGATTTCCCAAATAGGATTTGCTACCTACTACTAGCCTTCCACAATTTAGACATGCCATCAAAAACCACAGGACACAAAACAATCTAGCTCAATGCGTCACAGACAATCTAGAGACTGACTATTTTTTAATCCAAACTATCCAATAAGCGTTTATGAATAATGTGCCTGCCTCTGTGCTCAGAAATTGTTCACAAATGATTTGTGAACAGAAAAAAAGAACTAAATCTGCAATGCATATTTTTTTTAATAACCCATTCAATCAGATTTCCTTCAGGAAAGATTGTTCAGCATTAGCTAGGCATCATACCATGTACTTTTAGGGAACATATTAGACCTGTAAGTGGTCCATCAAAAAAATGATAATTCAGCACTATAAAGTAATTTGAGAACATGCTTTTAAATATATGGTGTTTAGGAGGATATCTAAACACCATCACAATTCTGAAACATGCTTCACTGTCCAAAGAGTGCTGAGATTTAAGCTGGCTCATGAGTGTTAAGCAATCAATTCTTGTAGACACAGCTTCAAAAATGCTTCCATTTTGTCTGGTTGAATTACAAATGAGTTATTTCATTAGCAGAATTATTATTTTGGGATGAACTCCAGAACATTAAAGCTTTACATTTAACCTCCATTACAGTCCAGGATTGAATTAACCTCTCTTTACCATGTAAAAGTAGCTAATGCACTTTCCTTGTAAAATGCAAATGTCTTTATACTATGTTTTGCAGACAGCACTTAGAAAAATTCAGTGGAATTATGGTTTATAATATTTTGGTGCATTCTATTAAAACACTACATTTTAAGAAAATTAGTTTATTTTCTTTCCTGTCATTGAACACTGACTCTTGGAATGACAACTACTGCTGAGTTACATGCTAAAATATCAAGTTTGTATCTCAGGGCAGAAACTCGATGCTGCTGTAACACGTATGATGTACAAACACAAAGGCATATGTTGGAAGTCCTGTGTTCAATGTGGTTAAGAGAATCAATCAGGACTTTGCTTTTCCTAAAATCTTAAGAATCTTTTTGAAGCCCTTCTGTGCTTATTTTTTTCCTGTTCCCCATTCAGAATTAGAAGAGAAATAAAGCATAAATTTGCATGTTGCTGGAAGCAGGCTGAAATTGAAACCACAGATTTTGTGAGTGGCTCTACCTCTGATGCCTATTATCTTCAAATCACGACTGAAAATCCCAAAACACATGGGTTGTGTCTCTAGTCACATTTCACCACTTTTTTCTAATGTTACACAATAGTTACATTTGGAAGTAGAATCTTGTGATTGCAAGATTTGGCTTTGTTCTGAATGAGAACAGAAAACTTCTACATGTACTGTAAAGAAAAAAATCTGGAAAAAAACCACACATCAGTTAGTCATTTCATTGAACATTTTAGTATCAGCTATATCTTCAAAATAGGAAACAGAAATATGCAGGATAAAGTGAAAAAAAATATTAATCCTTAAAGAGGGTATTTCAGCAGGAAATCTGTAAGACTTTTTTTTTTTCAGTTTACTGGAAACACACCTGATTTTGCAGTGTGTCGATTTTGATAAACAGCATGCATGGGCTTAACAATTCTAGGTTCATATAGCAACAGTGAACTTGACATTGTTCAAAGCATGATGAACTTGGCCATGAGATCTTCTCAGCTGAAAAGATCAAGCTTTTGAGGAGACACAAGCAGATGAGGCTGGAACCTAGCTGGTGAGGATAACAGATATAAATTGATACAGCGCCTTTTACTGATGCAACATAGTCATACCATAGGCACTGTTACTGCTATGGCAAATAGTGAATAACATGGTTCATTTTTGTACTGCATCAGAAGTATACTTACCTGGAAAAAACTAAAGGAGGTGGTTTTGTAGGACTCAAAATCCATAATACTTCTGAACAAATTTTCTAAATGTTGATGGGACTTTCCAAAGAGATTTTTTTTCTGACCAGCTGTATTTCCTTGCATCCAGAAAGCACTGCAAGAAACCCATGCCCTAGGATCTGTATGAAGCTCTCAGAGACTGCCAGCTTACATTGTCCAACAGGGATCTCAGAAAGGCCACATCCACAAAGAGCCCTGGTTTTATCTGAAGATTTTCCCTCTCTTTTCCTACATTTTCTGAAAACATCCAGATTGGGAACAAACAGCCAATATGGAAAGTGAAAATTTCTGTGTTAGAATAAAGCACCACTGCAATGCGTTAAAAAGTAGCTAAGGAAGGTTGGAGTACTATTCAAAAGTAGCTTGTGGTCAGTTGTCTAGACTGTCACTAATATCAGAAAGAAAATGGGTAAGGATGAAGAGGACAGGTAAAGCCATCATAAAAGAACAAGGCAATTTGTCAAGTATATTGATTTATTTTAAGGATATGATCTCAGAGACTGGCAGATTCTTCTACCTGTCCAGCAGATAATTAAAGGAATATTTTCACATTTTCTTTTATCCCCTTCAAGTTTATCCCCCACATTGAAATGCAGCTTTTACAGTTTTGACAAGACATTTAAGAGGAGTCAGTCTGTAAAGCTTAATTGTTTTCTTTTCTCCTGAGGGTCTTTTGCACTTGTTTTGAACCATTCATTGGAGGTGGCTTTCATTTATGTGCCAAGATTCAGATCCTTGTGTAGACAGACCTTACACTGTCCATAAATCCTAGAATTTCACAACCATCAGACAGACTCTCTAAAAGCTTTTATGAGAAAATATGGTTTAGGATGGAGACAGCTGGTATTTAAATTATCCATGTGAGAGAAATTACTCTTATTCATTCACCAGATGCTTTATTCATATATAGATTTTTAAACTAATAATTCCATAATACTTACAGCTATATAATCCTAAAATCCACGCAGTTTTGCTCAATGACCTTAACAAGCTTTGACATCTTTTTCTATTTCTTGCAAATAGTGCAGCAGATTTTGCCAATTGCCATTTTGATGAAACATTACAATAGATGAAGGAAAAAAAAGTCAGTGTCCACTGACAAGATCAGTAGAGTTCATCAGACTGTTATTTCTGCCTGTACTCTACGTGCAGGCTCCGGAATCATTCATCTAGGAAAAACATATCAGCTAGTCCCATGCAGTGTCTACCCCTAGTACTCACATGCTCTTCTGTGGTATAGATTTAAAACCCAATAACTAGGAGTCAGAAATATCTGAAGAGACAGGGAAACACTTCTTATCTATTAGCACAAATTGGACAAGAAGAGGTTTGGGGAAGAAAAATAGGAAAAACAGGGAATACAAAAAAAAAAAATTGCTGGAACATTCTGGGAGAAGATTTGAGTTGACATGCTTGGCATTTATGGTAGGTACTAAAGAGGTGGAATTGCAGCTGAGCTCTCTTGAGCATGGACTCCATGCAAAATAAACCTGCAATCTCAGAGCACATCATTGTTCAGAAAAAACTTATTCAGTCAAATTATGTTGTTCTTCCTTGCAACCCTGAAAATGTTCTTTCCTGTTCTGTTCTTTCCAGTGGAATACTTGTTCATTTGTAATTCTCTTACCTTGATCATTACAGCTTCCTTCTTCCAGGCCTCACTGCATTTTCTTCTCCTCTTCGAAAGTGCTACCACTTCTTCCTTACTTTGAATCCCTGCACTGGTTAAATTCCACTTTTCACGGAGTCCAGAAGCCTTGTCTCAACGCTGGAGGCCATTGCCTAATTATCACCTGTGCCTATCAAAACCCACAGTGTTATCATCTAAATCTTTCTTTAATGTACTTGTCTGTGAGAGGTTTATCAGAAATCATCATAGTATTAAAATAAATAAATAAATAAAATTTATTTGAAAACTACTCCAATGCAGGAGTTCATGTGTATATTGTAGTTACTAACTGTCTTTTGCATCGCTAAACAGTAAGCTGCTTAGCAGTTTGTTTTCTTCTAACCATGCCAAAACCGAATAAGAATACATAAGTAAGCCCCCATTTTTCTCCCTTTTTATTGACATATAAAGATTTCTCCCTGGGCAAGGTTTTCAGAAGGACTGGGTCTTAAGACGCAAGGCTCCATCCACAGGCTTCCCAACCTGAAAGGCTTAGAAATACATACCTGTCTGAAACACAAGTTTTTCACTGCTTTTCCAAGGTGTTCCCTGGACAAAAGTGGTAATAATAGGTTTTTCACTGAGAATTCAAAAATGGCAGCTATGATATGAGAATGAACCATGCTTGCTGAGTGCCAGCATTCGGTCAGAAAATACGTATAAACCTTTGAGTCTGTGAGTCTCTGTCATTCTTGCCCACGCTAACTGAATATCTATCTTCCTACAAAGGCCTTTCAAATATTTGCAGCTAGGAATCAACCCCAGGACATCATCTCATTTCCAACTCTGCAGCAAGACTTTGAGGCTGGAAAGTATCCCTAGTTTCTTTCTTCATTTTTATAAAGGTGCTGTCTAAGCTTCAAGCACAGACCAAAAGCATCTCATGCCTGACCTTTCAGATGTCCACCCAGACTCTACCCAAGCAAAGGACATGGTCACATTCAGCAGGAAAGCAGGGCCAAACTGTAACCAGAGGGTTTCAGGGGCCCGTTGACACAGTGGTCACTTCTGTACACAGAGCGCATCCACCGCATGCAGATCCTGCAGCCTCTGGCAGCTGCTGGACCTGCTGGGGAAAACGCAACAAGTTGATTTTTAAGTCGGTTCTCTCTTCTCACTCTGCTTTTTCAACCAATTTTCTTAATTTCTAATTCAGTATAGACCCAAACTATACTTAATTGCATCAATCAATTTCAAAGTAACTTTGTTAAGTAAGAACTGCACAAATTATTTAGTAACTAAGTACTTCTGCTTTGTAATCCTTTCTACGCATGCCAGGATACTAGAAGTTGTAGCGACAGCCAGAAGTCCACACTGGAACAGCTCGTGGTTACATGAGAGACCAACGAAAACACAGTGTGAGCAATTACACCCTGGAATATCACCATACAACTCACCACAACCTGGGCTTTTATAGGAGCTTGAAAAACCTGCCTTTGTCAAGGTAACTTTCCTACATACAGCCTGAATGCCAGAACCCAGCGAATGTACATACTCCACAGCTCTCAGCAGCGTGACCCAAAACAGATGAAGGTTCGTACAGAAAAACTTCACATCCCACCCTCTGCTCCAGGCACCTCTGGTTTCTGCTCCGGTGTCCCCATCCCCAACAGATGTAATGGCTACCCACCCAAGGCACAGATGTGTTACAAGGATTAGTTAGTATCTAACTACTTGAATATTTAAAGTGCTACTCTTAAAGTCCTAATATTATCACCAGTACATTTGCATATGATTTTATTTACGCTTCTGACATTTGCTTTCCAGATTTTATTAGAGCTTATAAACAATAAAAAACTACTGCTGCCAGACCCTATTACACGCTTCCATGAGATGACTCAGGCACTCTCAGGCACTTCAGGTTTGCTGAAGTCATAGCCACTTAACAAATTTACTGAACAGCTTTGGATCAGACCCTTCTACAAAAGGAGAAATGACATTTTTATCTTACTGTTCTTTCTGTAGCAAAGAATTAGTTCAATGTCACTATAACAATAGCAACTTTAGTTCTTCGAATGAAGAAAGAAGGAAGTCCTAGATCCCTGCAGTGATCACTGCCCTGTTACTTTGGTTAAATGTATGCCTCCAGAGTACTACAACAGCTTCAGCAGCTGGGTGCAAAAAAGGTGATCTCTGATCTGATGCTCCTGAGTCAGGCTATTTTATGCACAGTGGAAATTGTCTGCAGATAATAAAAAGGAGAAATAATAGCTCTGCAGAGATAGTTCTCTTAGATGTTTTGGCAGACTGGCCTATTCCATTCATACGCTTTGGAAAAACTTTGATTTTTGACATAAAACAGCCAAGTTTCATTACTTCCCTGTGTGCAACCCAAAGCCCACTAGTTACAGTCATGGTCTCAGTCTTCAGGCTTTCCTCTGATGTATGTGCACACATCTGTGCGCACGAGTGTGCGTATTGGGAGTGATGGGGAGTTGGCTGAAAGTCTGTCCATGTTACTTTCTATTAGCTGTCTGTTGAAGATAATGTTTTAATAACAATAATCTCCTCATAAATAAGGTATATTAACTTTGTCACACATCAGTTGTTCTCTAATACTGGTGAAACCTCCTTCTCTTCAAATTCAAAGCTGTCTCTTTTGTTCTGTGGATACAACAAATTCATTCTCTCTGACCTCCTCATTCACATGCATGCACTCACACGCACAAACATGCACATAACTCTGTGCTTTCAAATAGCTCCTATCCCAAGAAATCCTGTTCTCTAAAAGTGGACAATCACACTAAAACCGTCACAGTATACTTAGAGTTTAGGAGAAAGCTTTTGGTCCAACAGCTGATCTTTGCAATGATGAAACTATTGGAGCTGTGACATTTTCTCTTGCATATGAGCAAAAAACCTTTCCTACTTTTCCAGAACAAAGAGGAATTGGGGATCAGGAAAAATGCTGATTTATACCAACTGAGGATCAGATTCCTTGTTTTCAACTTTCTACTTAAATTGGATTAATTTCACTGAATCATAAAGTAATGGGCTGCAGGAGGTTGTCTAGTCCACATACACACACACCCCCCGCTCAACTGTTTTGCATAAATCTATATCCACGGGTTTTCCTGATAGTACTTTACATATGTATAAAAAGACAGTTAGAAAGCCTGCCAAGATCATGATCTGGAATATAGTTTAGGATTGAGTACATAACAGAATTTTTGTATCGTGCTCAACCATATAACCTATCAAAAAGCTGATCAATAAATGAAGGCACATACACCACAATATATGTAAATCCAAATGGGTCCCGTAGGATCTGTCAAAATGTTTGGCCTCAAGTCCTGAGACACTGACATATCTGCATAATTTTCTAGTTTTGATGCTGCTTGCTCACATACACATAGTTCAGGTACATGCTGAGCCTCTAAAAAGAAAACGTCTGACGTAAACTTTGCCTATGTATAATCAGCAAACCTTCCCTTTTCCATAAGGGATATAAATTATATGTAATTATGTCTTCAACAACTACATGGGTGATTATCTGTTCCTCTGGAGCTTATCAACAAATTAGGACTCTTATATTAACTACTCTCCCTATCACCAACTGTGCTGCTCTGGCAGTCCTGTAAAGAAACATTCTCATGTCACAAAAGGGATTGAGGAGCAAAGAATAAATCTATCTATATAACCCAACAACCTGTGTTATTTCAATGGTTTGTTACAGGGTAAGACTTAAAGAATGCCAGTAGGAATACAAACATGTTGACATGCTCCAGAATATACTGGGTATTCATTCTTCCTGTTATAAAAAGCCAAAACATGTGGATTAATGGCTATCCATTTATCTTGAAAGTTTGACATCTGCCAAAGCCCTTATTAGTCCCTCAGAGATGGCCAAACACTATATATTGGTGTCTGGATTAGGATGTCATAACCAGTAACATAAAGGAGCTCACACAGTAAACACAGGCAATCGTAAGTACACAAAGGCCTGTGGGAAGAAGAGTATCCACCAGCTCTACTTCTATGGTAACCACAACCCATTATGCTGCAAACTCATTTAAAGAACAGCTTTGGCGAGGGACACTCATTGACCTTCTAGATATTGATCCAGGTGGTCACGAGCGCTGTGTTAAAGAGGTTGAAAGGTCTGCTGTGCCTCGGCTTCAAACATTGCCAAAGGACCTTGCTACGATGCACTGTCCTACTGAGAGGCACGCAAGCTTTCAAAGCATTAGCTACTTCCCAGCCTTATTATGCCTGCTATTAAGATCACTAACAGATGATTTCATCTAAGTTACGGTTCTTTTGCATTCAATGACTCCAAAAATAAGCTTGCTGACACTAGTTTTCTAAAAAACAGCAAACAAAAAAAAAAAAATCAAGTTATAAAAAGTGCTGAAGTAGTTTGCAATGAGTCAGCCTAGAAGCATCCTTTTAGGACATCTCCACATTGAGTTGACAATTATAATATACGTCGATGAGTCCAATCAGAACAGCTGGAACGTTAAATATCAAACCTCACAACAAACTGCTGCAGACCAAGAATTATTCAGTGAATCATTCCGAGTGGAAGTACCTCTGAGAAGTCATGATCTCTTGTGGATAATTCATGAACAGAAAAAGGCCAAATTCATAAAATTATTCGTTATAAATTATTCACCCTCCTTTTTGGAGGTATGAAGTGTAAAATTAAGTGTTTCGTTTTGATTAAGTGGGGAACTGAACATCATAAATACAGCATTTGACTCAATAGATCCTAGGAAATTAACTGCTTTTTGAGGAAGGAGAATAAACTTTTCTTTCTATCAAGTTTTGAAACTTGATTAGCTGTTTGCACAGTGCATGTGTACACAGAGCCAGATCCCAAAAGATGCTGAGCTTGTACAACTCCCACCACCTTCAGCTGTGGTTACTCGGCACATTTCAAGTTCATCTGCAAAACACCATATGCAAAGTGCTAAATTCTGGGTTTTTTCTTGGAAAAGCTCATGAAATTAAAGAAAGCACTGATGAATGGTAGGAAAGTTGTATCAGAAATTTCACCAGCAAACCCTTACCTTCCCAATCTTCCCTTCTAAGGTGGAAATACCAGGTTTGCAACTCTTCTCAGTGATGTTTGTTTCTGCATGTGAAGAAATTTTTCCTTTTTAAGAGCTGTGGTTTTTCTCAACTCAGAAATATTTCATTCCTCTTCCACCCATTGCCCTATACACAAAGACAAGTACAAAACACGCAACTTCAGTTAGACTAAAAAAAGAACATTGAGGTTAGAGGACTCCTTGCACTTTTTTTTTTTTTTTTTAAATGTTTTTGAAATTGCATTTCCCAATAGGGCAGTTTCTGAATATTTTTCTTTTATCTTTTAAAGTGTACTTTAAGTATGATTAAGATTTTCCTCTCCCCCGTAATTAATTACGTAGCATTTGCTTTTTGTGTATTTGCAGTAGTTTTTGTTCAGGCCCTGAAGTGGCATCATCAGACAGTCTCCCATTTCTTCCTTTGCTGTTTCCTGCCTGCTGCTGCATTAGCTTCAGCTTTCTTACCACTGTTACCAGTAAACACTCTCTCATAGTGCTAAGATACTAATGAGAGTACTGAAACTGCACACATTAATTACTGACAGGAGTACACACAGATTTTCTTTTTTATTCTTGCTCAGATGTGGCAGAACTTGCAGCCATCTTACTTTTAATACATTTCAACAGTGAAATGTACGTACAGTTTTCTCGTATCAATAAGTTCTTCTAGTTGCTGCCCATATAAAGTCATGGTAAAGCAAGGAAGAAAGTAAAAGCTGATGTGAAACCGTGCAACACACCACCCTCTTCTGAACAAAACCAAACACAGCAAAAATCCCTGAGATGTAAGGTCAAACGATGGCCATACCTTAGAAGCTGTGCCACACAAGGTTGCCTCTTTGAACCCAAACATGAATTCTGGGGGATCTAAACAGAGCAGAGAAACGGATGCAGAGACATACAACTGAATTTGCGACAAACCACGGGGCTAGGACAGCGCCAAGGTCAAGGGAAGATTTGGTACTGCTCATATTTAAACTGAACCATTTTTCTCATCCTTTTGTGAAGTTGAATCACTTCTTTTCACACACCAGTTCTCCCAGCGACTCAGACGATGGTGGGCAATGAAAAGAGCAGCCCACGGGGATGAAATCTTACCAACAGCCATCATTAGTGAACGTTGCCCCTTTCGTGAAAAGCAAAAAACCTGCCGTCCTTCCCAGCCTCTAAGACTTTTGCACCCCCTGAAGGTGCTTTTACATTTCTCCTCAGCTCTCCCAAACTGAAAGGAAACTTTTCCAAGGTTATGATAGTGAGAGTTGAGATTGATGTGTCTTATCACCCTAGGCTCACGAATATTAAAATATGACAAAAATGAAGCATTTTCTTTCAAAATTACTTAAAAATATTACATCTCCTAAAAGAGAGGCTGTGGACCCTCATTTGTTTCACTTATTCGTCAATCTACAGCTTTTCCCCAGGAGGAAAGAGTCATCTTTTCTTTAGCCTTTTAAGGAGGAAAAAGCTGTAACTAGTTCATTGCCAAATGTTCCACGGCATCGACCAGGCACTCTTTTGTAGACTGGTTGTTTTTTCCAACATCACACACACAATTTCAGCAATAAAAATTAATTCTTGTCTGCTAGCTTTGCAGAACTCCATTTCATAACCCATCATCTTAGGAAGTAAATTTAAAGCCTATCTTCTGTCAAAAGCAAGCAAGTTTTTACCCTTACCCCGTGAGTCTGGCATCTCTCCAGCCTAGATCCACATTTAGGAGCAATATTAATTTCTGTTTCTCTCAGTTGCAGCTGTGCAGGGATAAAAAAGTCATTTTTCTATCCTGGCAGGATAGAACACGCTTTCTAATTTGTCACTAGATTAAGTTAATGATCAAGTACTGAAATCATTCCTTGGAATGACCTGGGGTCCAACTGAAGGCAGAAGGTGCATGGTCTCCTTGTGCTGGAGGTCTTCTCCTCGGTTTTTGTAGAGCAACAGTCACACCTTCCAGGCATTCCAGAGAGAGCCTTACCTAGTCCTGCGCTTTGCAGGTGTCAGCAGCCCAAGCTGCATTTCCACGTTGATTAAGGATAACTAAAATTGATAAAATGTAAGCCTTTCTACAGATAGGGAAAAAAAAAAAAAAAAGGATTTCTGCCCAGCTGAAGAACACTGGTAGGAGCACATTACCTTTCACCCAGCCTTACCAACACAATCCACATTTTATTCCTGAAGCATGTTGCTGTAAGCATATGCAAACTGCACAGAAATATACACCATGCAACAAGGCATCCCAAACAGGATAGCTGTAGGGGAGTGGTAGGACCACTGAGTGTTAACACAGATGGTGCTACACATGGAAATTCAAAACCAGTCCTGAAACGATGCGTGTATACAACACCAACTGCACCTTCAGTCTGTCGCAAGGTAGGTAGCAAGGGTAATTGAACATCTGCTAGAGTTTGGTCCCATAGTTATTTCTAATTGGGTTCTTTCTCTCTCTACACCTGAATTGATAGCGGGTGTTTGGTCTAAGCACTGTTTCAAACATTTCTGATGGTTCTGGCACATCCCTTTATGAGGCACCAGATGTGCAGGTACTGAAATAGCTGCCACTGACTTCCACCTATAGGGAAACTGTAAGGCACGTAATTAAAAAATAAAATAAAATAAAGTAAAGTAAAATAAAATAAAATAAGATAAAATAAAATAAAATAACTTGTTTGCATTGTGAACATTAAAAAAAAAAAAGGAAATATTTAAAAGTGGATTAACCAGGGGGAAGGAGGAGATTTCTATTTTGAAATGCAGTTTTGAATTTCTCCAGGCTTGACAGTCCATCTGGGCATTGCTAGATGCCTAGTTACATCAACACATCATGTTCCACTTCAGTTCCCTTTTTTTGGTTTTTTTTTTTTTTTGCTTTTAAAGTGTCCCTTACAGTCTCCCCCCACCACAACATATTCCTAAAATTCCATATTATGTTGTGTGTCAGAAGAACATCAGTGAAGAGCAGCACATGGGTTGCTTAATGCAGTGCTCAGGCCACCAGAAAGGCAATGACTGTCTGCTCCTCTCTTCTGCCTGTTATTTTCTTGGCTCCTTTATCAGCATCTTCCCTGGATAGTTCTGCACAACTCTAATTATAGGACTGAGGATAACAACCATCAGGAAAGCAATACTTTATTTTTATACCTACTGCCAGTAGTTTGCTACTCACGTTGCTCTAGGAAAAGAGAAAAAAAAAATTGTTTACAAATGTATCATTATACAGCAGATCTTAAATTGCACAACTATTAGCTGTAAGTATTGACTATTGTCAGAGCTCTGCTGCTGCCTGTGAAAAGGTCAGGCCTTTTCATTTGTGTTCTTTTTATGTGAGGAATACCAAATAATAAAATACACAATTTATTGGGCTGCTGAGATTTTTTCCCCCAGACCTGCAAAACAGTCACCAGGTTTGAATCTCCTTTCCCATTATTATAGGAACAAGGTGATTTCACTTTCTTTTCTTTCTTGAGGAAAAGAATTTAATTTCCCATAGTAGCACCCAAAATGAATAGTCTTTATTTTCCAGGTAAGCATTATACAAACAGTTATATCTTTATGAGCTGCCTGTGCTTCTACCCTTAGGATGTCAATAGAGAGTGGGGTGCTTTTGCTCAGAGGACGATAGAAATAATAGCTCCTTACTGGTCTATCAAGCCAGCTAACAACATTTTCAAAGCACCAACATTTTCAAAGCACTGAGTAACTCATTTTAAGGAATCATATTAAATGTAGATGTACGAATGAAAAAAATTTGACCTTAGGTTTCCTTGATTTCTAATAGTGCTCCACATCCAGAACTTTCATAAACCATACATTTTATTTAAATTTCCTAATTAACTACATGAAATTTTAATCTTAAAGCATGTAAGTCATATAAACGGAGCTGCCTATCTCTGTTTGTACAGCCTCACAATTTCACAATAGATGTCAGGTGTTTTTCTGAAGCTTAGTTCTGTGCTGTTACACCAAACACATCATCTTCTAAATAGCCAGAGAAGTTCATACTGCTTTAGGGAGAACTATAAAGCACACGAGACAAAAGCCAGCAAGAAATTCTCAGCCCATCATTTTTAATTCTTCTGCCACTTAAAAGGAAACATCATGGTGAGATAAAACTACATGGAAATATCTACTACCTTTGGAGTTAAAGAGATGGTAACAGAGAAGGGTACAATTTATTTGGGCATTTGCAAACTGCAACAGCAATGGCATTATTTACTTATCCTAAGCCAAAGTTCACCCAAGCTCCATGGAATCAAACTCCAGCTGCTGCCGCAGGAAGGAAGCAAGGCAAGTATATGCCTTACTTGGCTGGGGCAGGACTCCAAATCTACTAAGATGTTTCAATAAACGTCAGTCTTTAGCTCTCAGACCAAAAGCTTACTACAAAAGCTTTATTTTCTCCCCAAAGTAACATGGGAGGCTGCAAAATCCCATCAAATATACTCGTACTTTTCTGTGTAAATACAGGGGGACACTGGTAACTTCAAACACTGAATTTGGCAATCAAGGTCTGTGCAGAACCCAAGTTAGTTCTTCAAACATGATAATAAAAGGGATAAGGTTATTGGTAAAAGATAGCTAGAGACTTGTTGAAGAGCTTCAGGGACTGTTTTTTTCCACTCACTTTTTCCTTGATCCCTGAAGGCTGCAGACTCTCAGGCTGCAAACATTTGTTAGCACCTCTCTCCTTACCTGGCACTGGCAACCCGTCCAGCTTCTGGCAACCTTTTCAAACCCAGAGATCTCCATGACAAATATGCCAAACACTTTACATGATGGTCCCAAGGAAGGATGGACTTAGAGACCATCATACCCCAAAAACATGGGCTTTATTACTACTGAAGACAATATTCCGGAGGGCAACATAGAAACTCCAAGGTGCGACTCACATTCCCTTCCACCATCCCTGTACTAGGGCAGGAGCACCAAGCAAGGAGCAGGAGACAATATCTCAACACTATGATTTTCAATGGCTCCAATCACTTTTACTAAGGAGCAATCATTAACAGTTTTGCTCCCCTATCTGCTATACTGTTCCTTGTCACGGTTTAACCCCAGCCACCAACTCAGCACTACGCAGCTGTTTGCTCAGTTCCCTCCCCAGTGGGATGGGAGAATCAGAAAAAAAAGTAAAACTCATGGGTTAAGAACAGTTTAATAGAACAGAAAGGAAGAAACTACTACTACTAATAATAATAATAAAATTAGAATATTAATAATAATAAAAGGATTGGAATATACAAAACAAGTGATGCACAATGCAATTGCTCACCACCCGCCAATCGATGCCCAGTTAGTTCCCGAGCGGTGACTCCCCCCAGCCTCACTCCCCCCAGTTTATATACTGGGCATGACATCACATGGTATGGAATATCCCTTTGGCCAGTTTGGGTCAGCTGTCCTGGCTGTGTCCCCTCCCATTTTTTGTGCCCCTCCAGCCTTCTTGCTGGTTGGGCAGGAGAAGCTGAAAAATCCTTGACTTGGTATAAACACTACTTAGCAACAACTGAAAACATCAGTGTGTTATCAACATTATTCTCATACTGGACCCAAAACATAACACTAAAACAGCTACTAGGAGGACAATTAACTCTATCCCAGCCAAAACCAGGACACTCCCCTATGCCACATGACTGCTAATGAAAGGAGGAACAATTTGGTGTGCATGTGGAAAATAAATGAACAAATAAAATCATGCCCACACCACCATGCCACCAGTCCTGATGCTTATATTATGGCTGTCTCCAAGCGTCAAACATTCTCATTTTATTATCATATCACCACTACTCAGGGACTGTTGAGATAGTAAAGCACCGAAACAAAGTTTGACCGTAGAGGCTGTGGCCTCTATCTTTATACATCTTTGCTTACCCTGTTTCCAGGAACCTCCAGACATCTGTGAGGAATGGCACAGGACTTAGCTGATCCACCTGGGGGATGGAAAGGATGACTTGTAGCACCTCTCAACTCCCACAGCCATATTTTCTGTGATCCTGTGGAAATGATACATTTGTATGCCAAATAAGACCATCCCTGCTTCCAAGAGTTAATTCTTAAAACAGAGTTTTGTATAAGACATAAGACTGTGCTTCAGGGTTTACATTAATATTAAGGATGTGTATTTTTTCAAAATGGTGTGGATAGAGTTTCATCTACCTCTCTCTGAAGCATCCCATATTGGCCAGGCCTGGGAAGGAGGATCAGGCAGACTGCACTTCAGATCTGGTATGACAATTCCATGGTTGCAGACCTGTGCAGAAAAGTGTGGGCATGAATACCTGCTCACGCACAGAAGAGCAGTTCAGATTTTGGAAGTTTTGACTATCTTGAGTCACGTTTTACATATTAAATATGCATACATACATATAGTACACATACACACACCTATAACTATATGTATACTTACAGATAAAATCTGTGTGCATGGCACAAAAGCGTGATTATTTTGTTGTCGAATACAAACTAACATCGTTTCTGAATTAACTGAATTGAACTTCAAAGGCCTCGAACACAGATTTAATCATTACAGCTGAGGTTTGATGACAACAGTATCAAACATGTCTCCCTTGAAAGAGCAAACAATACTCTACTCTTCTGCTTCAGTAGGCAAAGTTTCATTCAATGACATTTTCAATCTCAAAGAATGTAAAGAAACTGGTATTTTGCACTTTAGGATGACCAGGAATTTTTTTTTTTTTCTCTTGCTTTTAACAGCTCTTGCAAGTGTTTACATTTTACCCTGCAATAACTGTCAGTTTTAACGCCTTCAGCCCACTTAATCCCTTGTTTCTTTACCACTCCCTTCAAAATTAGGCATCCGGAATCAAACAAATTCACATACTGATGTTTGGCAACCACCAAACACTGATCATCATTTGCAGTTCTGGTCAACAGCTTTCACATTTGCTGTACTTAGAACCAGAAACAGCCACCTAGTGAAGTACACACTGAAAACTGGAAGACAAAAAGAGCTAGTCAGGTTTTTACTGGTTTGTATCAGTTGGATGCATTATAGCTGTTTGTAGAAAAAAACAAGGGAATTTAGGAGGGCTCAAACTCACCCCAGTACACGACAAAGCTGGCACCTCTAGCCACTTCATTGCTTAACACTGAACAACTGTTTAGCTGGTGCCCACCAATTTACCCAGGAGGACAGCACACTTTCATTTTCCTCTAAGTTTCTGGGTAGCTTTTGCATGCTCCCTTTTTTATATGTTCTTTCCTGAGAAATTGGTATTTTTTCACATTTTTAATGATAGAATAAAATTCAAACTGTATTTTTTTTAATAAACTACAAAAAATGGAAAATATTTTATATACAAATTTTCACATAGATTTTTCAGAATGACACGGATTAAAACCAAGCAAAAATATCAGAAGTTGCATTGGGACTGCTTGAGTAAAAGAAAAAAACCCAAACACCTGCTCTAAGATAGAGGGATATATTTTTCTCCACTGCTTCAGCAGAAGAAGTGAAGGGAGGAAGGAGGCAAGGCAGAATAGAAGGGGTAATGAAGAGATCTTCAGGGTTGCCTGCCACACATACAGCTCTGCGTACATCAGAAACCCAAGTGTTACACTGAACACAGATCTCTTCCCTGGAGAAACAATGACAGCTGTTACCTTGTCTAAAAGGGTACTGGAAGGCTCCCAAATATTACACTGATGAGACCAATAAGTAAAAAAAAACAATATAGAAGAGCAACAGCACACGCGGGTATGAAGTCAAAGCTCATGTGACGAAAGTAGAAGAGGCTCAATTTTAGTTATATATAAACCATTTTCCCCACTGCTGGAAATGTATATCCCACACTTCCAGAAACCATTGACAGAGAGCAAATATTGCCTTCTGCCCACCCATGCAATAGGAAAAACAACTGAGGCAGTCACAACTAGAGGCAATATTAATATCTACATCATCACAGACTCTTCCTCATCTCAAATAAACATTCCCCTTTCCTGCTTATTCATGGATTCACCTTGTAACATGAACACCTAATTCCTGGTAGGAATTTCCATGGACAAAAATTTAACTTCTCGAATTTTCTTCTTTGATTCAGGTATCTTCATTTTGCTGGGGTCAGAGTAGAGTTTGTACCTTTGGCTGATTGTCAGGAACTGCAGGTGCATTAACAACTGTAGATTAAGAATAAAAAGGAGCTTATCTAAGAGCAGTAAGTGCCAGAAATTTGGTAAGATGGTATTTGGAAAATAAAACGTGTCTATTGTAATTCACTTATTGTCTCAACTGGAGTTTTATGGAGTTCTAGTGCAATTATGTTGAGAAGAGTTTCACAGAAAACCTTAATTTTGAATTAAAATGTCTAGGGAAGCAAATGCATTAGGGCTTGTATTTTATTTTTCTTTAGCAGTCTGAAAAATCCATATTACAGCATTTATTATGTACTCAGAGATATTTTATTGCAGCTCTGTAGAAAATAGCTGTTTATCCTGCTGTGTGTCTGAACTCGGTAAGGCAGTCCTTAAAAATGGAATACACAAAAGGCTTTGGACTCCCACTCCTCTCTTGTGGGAAGTGTACGTCCCTTAGGCATCAGGAGTGGTGAAGGGCTCCCGTTTACTACTAACTTCTGGAGCAAAAGGTCATGAGAAATTGTGTACAGATAACAGTTTCTGCTGTTAAAATGGTCTTTTTTTTCTTTTTTTTTTTTTATTTGTAATTGATGTTCCCATGTCTGCACATAGGACCCTATCACCTGACTTTGACAAAAACCTGTTATATTCAGGGTGCAAAATGCCCTCACTGAAGTCATGCACGTGTTCACAGATGTTCACACACACTGTGCACACACACTACGACGGGCAAAAAACTCAGAAGCACAAGAAAGAAACTGCTTTTCTCTTTGGAAATCCTGCATTAATCTTTTCTCTTTTCTTTTTTTTGTCAGTAAATGTAATGAAAACACTGGCTCAATACAGCATAACTCATTAATACTAGAACCTAATGTGTTAAGCACTGTTAGAGCATCTAGCCCATTATACAAGAATGAAAGCTAATCTAAATATGGAGTCTGAAACAAAAATCTATGACCTTTTTATTTTTTGTTTGGAAGCTTTCTTGCTGACTTCATTTTGCTGCTTTGCTTTCCCTACATTTTGTAGAAGCCAAATAAAAGTAAGAAACCATTACAAAAGGCAGCGCACAATCGAGCGATTACATAGTACCATCTAGAGCCTGTTCCTGTTATAACACCTCTGAAAAGAAAGCCTTTTCTGGACTCTCGCTAGGATCTGTGTACAAGAGGTAAAAAGAAATCCTGTATTTTTTCCATGGCCACAGAGAGGATATTCCAGTATGATGGAAACCGACTTAGAACTGAGCACTTTGCATCCTTTCTCCAGACATGCTGGTATTAATACTCTGTTTTCATAAATGGCATCTTCAGGATGCTTTATTATCCTACAGCTGATCCTTCAGAGGAAAAATGGATCAAGGGATAAAAAGGTATTTTTGAGTTAATCATTTTGGCATGTTGGGTTCTTTGGTCTGTCAGTGTCTCCTGAAAGCGTATTTTTCACCAGCCACTGCAGACAGGCTCACAGCATGTAGCTCACATCTCAACAGCACTTTCAACATGACTAACTGTTGACAATACTTGAACTTTTGAGCCCTGCCATCCTTGGGCACAGTCTCAAGAAGAGCAGGCAAAAATACGTCAGTCTTCAAGGACACTAGGTCCCTCCCCCTCTTCATGAGCTAAAGCATTCAGCCTCCCGCTTCAAATCCCCTCTCAAAAACACACCATGAATCCCATTTAATTAGAAATGCTCTCACACATTCATTATACCAGCTGGTTTCGACTCAGAAAGCATATTTTTCTTGCTCATTTCTATACACAGCACCTCTGTTCAAATATGAGACTCCATAAGCAGGACTTGTGTTTTCTCTGTGCTTTCTTATGCCAGGGATTGAGCACTCTGGCAACTCTTAAATATTAGTAACAGGCCGCTTAGACTTCCAGGAACACGTGAAAGGGGAGTGGACGGACAGACAAATCCATGCCCACACCCCTCTTTCCTCTCACTTCCCCTTCTCCCCACCGCTTTCTATCCAGCAAGTCAGCCTTTCCTCTTGCCTTTATTCCATTTTATGAATATCTCTTTTCTGCAGAGGCTTGCCTACAGCTATCGGTGGTCCACAGTACGGCAGAATTAATGCAGCTGATATGTGATAGAAGGGGGAAATGTTGGCAATATATGATTACAGATTAAACGATGCAATTTCAGGGTCAGCAGTACAGAAGGCACTTATGAAGAGGCTGACAAGTAAAGATGAATGGCAAATGAATGAGGGCAGTTACAGTATTTAATGTACATTTGCCTTCTCTGAGATCTGTAGACTCTGCTACCATCTGCTGGTTTATGAAAAAGAGCCAGGGAATCTATTTTAGTGGCTCTATATACATAATCTTTCAGCTGTCTCTCATTATGAGAACAGTCCTCATTTCAGGTCACAGCCTACCTTCAGCCTCCACAGAGCTGTCAATTAGGCTCACTTTTGTTTCCTGATGCATTTCCGACAGCAGGCGTGAGGAAGAATGGCAAACAGACAGTGCAAAATTTCTATTAAACCCAAATAATATATCCCAGATTAAGGCACATTTTCAGTATTTTGCAAAAAAAAAGGAAAAAAAAAAAGAATCAATGCAATTAGTTCCAGTTTATTCTAGAGGGCAGAGGGTGAGGACAGATTGAAAGGTATTCAATTCTGGTTTTGAATGAACATACCCTTCATTATGCTTCCCTCTACAACTGATACATAAATTGTCGTACTTCACTGAAATCAATGGAGCAATGCAGCCTGCTATCTTTTGAGAATGTGATCCAGGGAGGATACATGCCAGACCTAAATGTAACTTAATGCGAAGTTATGGCCAAGTTACATTAAATAGAGGAAGAGAGAAAACATGAATGTGTTTCCAAATACGGTATTTTTATTCTACACATTCTTCCCTTAGACGCATGTAATAACACACAGACACTTACAGAACTCTACAAAATAAACCGGTTTTAAAATCACAACCTCTTCTTCATCCATTTAACCTGTCAGTACTGTCAGGAAAGGGCTGGAAGTGGTGGCGACTTTTACAGAACAGAGGCCTTCTAAATTGGATGCACACAATCAACCTAATTCTGTAGAGTTTAAGGCCAAAAGAGGTCATGGTGGCCACTTCCATACTTCCCACAGTCCACAGACCTTTACCTAGTGATTCCTCTTCCAAGTCATCACTTCTAGCTGAGTTGGGGTTTCAGAGTGGAGAAAAGCACATATATGTTTCTCAGTTGCGAAGATTAACTACACACTCAGGTTGTTTGTGCTCACTCAGCCTTTTTTCTGGTGCACAGTAAGGTCCACCTCGGTCCTAGAACAAAGTTGTAGCACTCCGTGGGAAGCTCAAGGAGCAGTGGCAAGCCAAAGAGCCCAGAGCCCTCCAAGAGCTCCCTGGCTTCATGGAAAAGGTCCCTGCTATCCCAGCCCTTTGGACAGCAGAGTTTCCTCGCTTGGGACCAGCCAAGATTCCCCCAGCCCCGCTGGAGGATGCTGTGCCTCACTGATGTCAATGGCCATCCCCATTTTGTGGCAATGTCTAAAGACTGGGGATTCCTCGATGTGGAGGCATTGCAGGAAGGAGCTCTTGGAAGCAGTTTTGAGATAAGCCCACAATGAATGGCCTGTAGCAATTTTCCCTCACAAAATTGGACTCACCACCAGCGCCGTCAAGTAACAGCAAGCAGCTTCCTTTAAAACCTCCATACTAATATGAACAAGCAAAAAGGATGTGCACATGCTGTTTTCGCAAGGGTAAACATCACAGGCAGCCTCTGTTCACTACTTGCCATCTAGCAGAAAGGAAACTGAGGTTACTGGAGTCAATGAGAAAACATTGGCTGTATCTTTTAACACAGGTTACACCAGAACACCTTTTAAAATAAAACTGGACACAGCTCCAGTAGTACATATTCCCTGGAGAAACAGAATTAAGGTGGCTGACATATGCTGCTCAGTTCAGAGGTGAGATGAGCCAACAGATACCTCACAGATGAATCACGATAAAGCCCTGGTGCAGCCCCAAGGGACTCGGAGCAGGCTGTGTGGGGATGGACTTTTCTTGGTGTATTTCAGCCAGACCTTTTCTGTTACTACAGCATTTTTAATAACTCTGTACTTCTCTAAACAAGTCTGTGATGAGCGCCAAAAAATTGAAATATTTAAAACCACACCTCCTAATAAATTTAATCTTTAACACTCCTTAATAACATGTCATCCTAATGTTTGCTTTTGGAAGGGAAAGAGAGCAAGTATCCCATGAGGATAAGCCAACTTGAATTGTAGACCATGCACTGCTTGTCATTAACAGGTGTGGAAGAATATGGGAAAAGATCCAATTTGACCAAAAAAAAAAAGTAATCACCAAACACAGCATCATAGAATAAATTATTGATACGATAACCTTGCTGATGTGCTTCATACACTCAAGAAGCCAAGGGATAGATGAAAGAATCAGGTTCCAGTCACATGGTTACCCATCCCTATTAGATTAATTCAGTCATCTACAGGATTTGCTATTTATATAAAAGAAACTGGAAAAAAATATTTACAATATGTTTGGTTGTGTTTATTAGAAAGCAGCAAAAGCACAAAGCAGCTTTGCAACAACAGTTCCCTTTTTTACTGTATAGCTGGGAAGAGAATTTGCCTCTTATTTTTGAGACCCCAGAAGGGAATAATCTGCAGCACTGAAACCACAACACTTTTTTCAGTTTCCAGAGAACTACAAACTGCTGCAAGGGAGAATAAGAAACAGCCACAAATGTAACCATTAACGCAGGCTTCAGACAGACATAGTGGGACTTCTGCATACCATCAGCCTCGCAGCTCAAGGGGCACAAGGATGGTCTCTGCTCCTTGCAGGTCCCAGCTCCGCGCTCAACCTCCTCTCCATTGAGCCCGCATTGCTCACGGGGGGGCTGATTTGTGCTTGCTCTAGGTCTAGAAGACTTACATCTATTTACAACACTACACTTGAAGAGCAGATGGCTTTGTGCAACTATTGGGGAGCTGCTACGTTCCATATGGGATTGTAGAGGTATATACCATGCTGCACTTACTTGCCTTACTCTTTACATGAACAACTTCTAAAACACTCCCTATAAGGGAGGGATTTTTTTAGCATTGATCAATCTCATGTGGAAATAAGACAGCAGAGGGAAATAAAATCCAGCTCCTAAGATGTTTTACCAGTGAGATCAGAACAAAAATATTGCTTCGTGATTCACACATAGCTAAGTGTTATACAGAGATTAATTCTCCCACTTGTTGATGTCAGCGTCCCTGCAAGATAACTATGCATTTCATCAGAGAACCATTAAAATGAGCTAAAACTTATACAAATTTATAGCAAGAATAGCAATAAATTTCCTTTATTTTCAAACTAAAGAAAATTTAGGAGCCAGATCATTCAGCTTTTGCCCACTGAAATTTTGTGATTAAAAAATATAGAGTTAGAGCACAGAAAACATTTAATTTTTGCATTAATGTGTTATATAGCCAGTCTGTCATTTGACTTAGGCAAACCACCACAGTAGAAATGAGTGTTCTGAATCATAGTTTATATGTAGTTTAATTCTTCATGTATCCATCTTTTCCAAAGGAATCAGCTAAAATAAATCATAAGTTCATCATGGGAATACACAGATGAACATAGCACTCCTTTAACAAATAATTAGATAGGAACCTCAAAGGAAAAAAAATGTCATTTTGTGCCCCTTAAAATTTCACTGGCCTACAAATTCTTGCTTTCATGTGGGTTATTCTGATGTAATTCCTATTTTTCACAAGAAAACAGGATGACGTACTTGGAGTATGTATGATAAGAAGGAAATTTAACATGAAAAGGTAATAATAGTGCTCCGTCACTCTTCCATTCTCTCTCATTTTCTTCCTGCTGTAATTTAACCAAATGTTCCTTAAATCACCTGAGAAATCCAAGAATCAACAAAAAAGTTGCCATGAAATTACCATGAGACAATTTTCATTTGCCATAAATCTCTGAATATGTGTTAGCAGAAGGAGGTTTTGTCTTTAAAGCTGATTTTTTCCCCCATTGGGAGTGCTCAGAGTGGCACCACACCCAGCAAAACAGCCACTTGGTTAAGCTACTTTCCAGAAACAGAGGCTCTGCCTGTTCTCTGCACGAGGCAGTTGATGACTTTGTACATACATCTGGTACATCCCAGACACATTTTCCGTTAACTGAGCTACTCATGTTTCATTTTATAAAGAATTACAGCATTTTCCAATTCTGAATAAAGAGCTACACTTTGACATTTACCTTTTTTTTTTTTTTTAAATAAGGAAACAGATTTTTTTTTTTCAACTCCAATGATAATCTCTGTTAGTACCCTCTTCTGGGCATAGAACCACCATTTACCAAAAGTAGATACTAAAACCTCCATGTTTACTGTTGTGGGGAAAGAGGTCTAAAAAGACTAACTCTTTAGTTGCAAATATGGGCAACAGCTTTGCCCTCTCAGTAAAACTGAGAGTCAAAACTGGACCTAACTAAGCCAGCAGAAGTCTTTCCCCTGACTTAATGAGGGCTAGGATTTCACACTAAGACTTTAAAGCAAGTAAAATGAAAGAGCAAAGCTTACCTCTATAGCAAGAAAAGAGAGCAAAGAAAGCGGAAAATGGATTTTTTTTTTTTTTAAGAGTTAGAAGGTCATTCATCTTTACAAAAGCTAACGAAACAAATGTCATTAGATGTAGGAGATATAAAAGGTCAAATAAATATCCTGAACATGGAGCTAAAATGTTACAGAAAGACTAAAGGAAGAGGAAAAGCACATTTCTTCCTTTGAGGATAAAATGATTGAAGAATAAAAAAATTTTGGAAAAAATAATCTCAAGAAAAAAAAAAGTCTGCATGGCAAACATTTGAAGTAACAAGCCTGCATTAGAAAAGAAATAATATCCCTTTATTAAATAACTAAAGAGCAACCAGTAACAAGAGTCATGCCCAACAGAAAAAAGAACATTCCATGATAGAATGGTATCTGTTATATTCAGTCTGAATAATCATACCTGATCAACTAATGAAAAGCAAAAGGACAAAAGAAACGAGTCCAAAAAGAAAAAAAAGAAAGAACAAGAAGAGAAACGTTAATTTATCAAGGGACCAGTTTACCAAAGAAGGCAGTAGACCACATTGACCCTTTGACTCAGGGTTAGATAAGTCTTTTCACAATCACCTTTAGGGAATTTTCTTAAAAAATTACAATTTTTTGGAATTGTAAATGGAACACCTGCCCAGTGCAAATGGCCAAACCATCTCCACCAACTTCCAACAGGATCAGAGCTCTCATCCAAAAAGACATATTCAGGACAGCATTTATGTCTAAGTGCTGCAGGTTTGGGCTCATACGTATTAAAATTCTTGGGGAAATTTTATTTATTTATTCTTCCATATTTACTAAATTTTCATCAGCAGAAATTGTCTACAGTTTTAGATCCTTTATGATAAAATATATGCATTGCACTATTTTTCTCATGACTTGAGTAGCTGTCAGTGTTCTCATTCGTTCCCTTTCTTGATTCTGACAAAGACTCTGAACAATAACTTGCTTATCATAATGCCAAATACACTATTTTCAGAGAAGCATATGTTCTGGTGAATTCATAGCATATTTTGTATATTTTCTAATTTGATTATATGAATTCAGCTATGATGCGATCCAAGTGCAGGATGCACCCTCTCCTAATTTAATACCCTGTTTTAAAAGTATGACCCTTCTCCTGACTTGAAATATAGCAGCTGCTCTCCAACAGGATAAACATGAGTAAACTGAAAAATGTCATATTTCTACATTCAATCACAGAGTACATGCACTTGTTTCCAAATGCTAAGTATTCCACACCGTTACATAGTAAGTGTGCTGTAGTAAGGTGCATCTATGAAGGAGCAAAAAGCAAGTTTCTGCTGCTTTTAAATCTTGAGATGTCAAAGAATTCCACATAGAAGAGTTAAGCTTCCAGCTGTACTGTACATATGGGACAATTAAGCACAGAAATAGGAAGTAAACCACCCAACATCTATTGTCGTCTCATGATTAGGACAGACGTGGTTTCTATAAGACAGTCTTAAGTGTCCTGATCTTCTTGTTTCTCCCCTTGTAAGGGATAGGGTTGGACAGAGATTAATGTATCACAGTCTGCCAAAAGTGAACAATTACAGAGAGACAGCAGGAAAGATGAGAAGGGAGTCTCACATAAAACACACCTCAAGGGGTGGATTAAGCTAAGATAGGAATTTACAGTCTGTCCACGCTTCTTCAGTAAACACTCAGCCATTGGCATACACAAGGTAGCTCAGGCAGCCCTCTTCCACTGATGGTAAGACTACTAGGAGTTATTTCTTCACTGCAAGACACGTGCATGCAAGCAGTTCCCAGAAAATTACTGATAAGCTGTAAACACACACTGTTGATTACTCAGCAATAACTAGTTCGTCCATATCCCCTCCCCTGCTCCCCACCCCGAGAGCCAGAGGGATGGGACAGAGGAGGGGAGCACATGCAGAAAGGAGTTCCCTTTTGCCATTTCCCAAATGATACAAGCAGTTTGTCCAACCTTGTCAACACACCTTTGAAACTGCTGTAGTTACTCATGCAGCCCTCCAGTTAGTTTCATAAACCAAAGTTCAACTTCGATTTTTCTTCATGCTTTCCTCTAGGACTGTAGAGAGGACTTGGTTTCCCTGGCTTTTGGCCCCCACTCTGCCTTAGACTGCATTGCTCCACTTTCCCTTTGGGTTCACCAAGTCCAGCCTGGCTCCAACTGCTACTACACCACTGAAGACACTTAGCTCCAGGAGCTATACCTCAGCAATACACCACTCTGGAGTGCAATGAAATCCAAGAGAAAACTCAAATCAGTCTCCTGTTTAAAGTTTTCCAGGTAAAGTCCTGTGTCTGCAGCTGTTTTGGATGAAGGTGTGACAGCCCTACAACCGACTACTTTCCCATTTGTCTACAGATGTGTCTACACCATCTTAGCACAAGTAAATAGGGGAACCTTGTTTGCATCTCCTCCTTGGTGGACTAAAACATTTCTGCATCATACCTCACACTGTCCTGAACAGTGAAAAGCCATTCCTGTATCTCCTGGCAGATCATAGTCAAATTGCCTAAGATCTACAATGGTGATCTACATTAAGTGCTCAATGCTAGATACTATTAAATCAGCTCTACCACATAATTTCCTTGTTACATAGCTCTGGTATTTCCTTCCCTCCATCCAGCAAGGCTAAACTTGGCACAGCTGGAAAACTCTCATCTCCCCTGCACATCCAAAAGGAGCAGTGCACACAATTCAAATACCTTCTGAATTCAGTGGTAGTTTCCTTAGTTGGTCATTTCCCAGGTTGCTTTGTCTTGGAAAAATTCTGCAAAAATAGAAGTCACTTCAGAAAAAAATTCTGTGTTTAAAAAAAAAACAACAAACAAACAAAACAAAAATCCCACAACCAAAAAAACCCCAACCCACATTTTTTGTTCTTATCAGCAAATTCAGCTTTATCTGAATCAGAAGTCTGAAATGCAATGGGAGCCCAAAGAAAGGCGCTTTCTGATCCCAAGCAAATCTATAAAGGTCAAAACTCCTTCTCAGCTGCCTTCTCTGTCCAAACTAATATTTTACCCTCTTTTGCAATTAAAACATCTACAGCATCCTCTACTGGGGAATAGCTGTCACCTCTAGCATATTGCTTTCCTAATCATCCACAGAGTTAATACACTCATCCTGCCTGTCTTTGGCCTTGGCTAATACAGGCTTCCCTGCCTACTCCCATGCAGAATGATAATTTTCCTAAATCATTGTTTTCGCCATGTCATTACTCTCTTTTAATCCCATTATGGGGTCTGACTTCTCTATAGGAAAAAAGACAAAACTGCTTACCTCTGTTGCAGAGTTCTACAAAGGACTCTCCTCAGCTATCATCACTAATTAGCACCAAGTGGTTGAGTGACCTGTTCACCCACACTTACATCTCTTTCTAGCTTTTCCCACTTCATCAACTAGGTGATCTTCATAAAACATCCATGAGTCACGTTCACTCTCTTTTCTTCATACCCCACCACAAAATTCCCGTCTGTTGCAAAGCTTGACAATAATTAGGTTGTTAAAATACCAGAAGTTCCACTTACCATTTTGACCAGTATTTTCTCACTGCTTCATTTTTGCCTCTCCTCCTTCTGCATTCATCCCTTGTCTTGTACTTATATTGTAGCCCTTTTTTGTACCAGACTTTTATGCTCGATTTTTTGTAGAACACTAAGCACAATGAGACTTTGGTCCACAGCTTGTGTCTAATTACTACAGCATGCTACTTCTAATACTAAATTGAGCTAAACTATAAATTATACAAAATTGCAATTTTCACATGTCAATTAGCATGCTGAGATACATTCTGAAGCCACTGTACACATGAGCATTTCCTATCAAGACTGCTGTTTGATATGTACCTTACATACACAGCTAAAGCTACAGATAGGACCCGTAATTCTTTCCCAAAGGAAAATATATATATATATATGCTCTCTCTGCTGCTGCTGCTCCTTCTGATCAGAATACCCTTTAGTTAAAGTATGATAAATGGATAAGAATTAGACCAAATTTCAATTTTTCAGTTGAAATTTTTCAATTACTGCAGATTGTACAGTGTACCTCACAACTCTTGTTGGAAAAAGCAAACCCAAAAAACCCTTAATTGTCCCAACACAGGAGGCACAGAGGATCATTCCTATCTCATTTGCCTACACTGTGGATGCCATTTTTTTCCATTTAATACTATTCACTTCTATAAAAGAGGATGTTTCTACATATTTAGATTCAAGAATCTCTGAAAATTCTTTTAAATGGACATGTTTGTAACATTCTTTCTACAACTGTTCCAGGGTGCTGCCTGCATAGGTCTTAGCAGCCTAGTACTGCTCTAGTGAGTGTTTCAAACTCTGCTAGTGATCTAGGTGTATAATGATGGTGTCCACAATATACATAGTATTTTTTGGTTCATCTGAGAAACAAACATTTTGGAGAATGTTTGTTTGAAAAGGTAAGTCCTCGAAAAAAAAAATAAATAATCAAATCAAGGTTTTTCAGGTTACAGAACAAGAAAGACTGCCAGATTTCCAAGTGTAGTTCTTAAAATATTTACAGTACACCATTTACCATTTCATTCTTACAAAGAACTGGAACACTGAAAGTGGAGCTCTTTTCTGAGCTTCTAATGTCTGCAGTGTATTTGAGAAGGAAATTTATTTTAGTCCTACAGTTTAGACAACAGCCACAACACAAAAAGAAGAAACAAACAAAACAGAATACCAGAACACCCACAAAAAATACAACAAATTCCAATTATCACTTGTTTTGAGGAGTATGTAAAAATATTTGTTCAGATATCAAGCTTGGAAAATTTTGAAGACATTTTAGTCACTCTAGAAAAGATTGCACTCTACTGCTTGGCATTTTCAAATGAAGATAATTCCCCCATAACACTATACATAGCAGTGAACAAATATTCTAACACATAGAAAATAGACTGGAAGTCCATTCTGAATCAGAGGGTTGAACTCATATAAAATAAAAGAAAAAAGGGAAAAAAAAGGGGGGGTGAATCCACATTTACCAGAAGTGATTTGGGTTTTTTGGTTTTGTTTTTTGTTTGGTTTGGTTCTGGGGTTTTGTTGGTTGTTTTCTTTCTTTTACCGGCATAAACTAACGAACAACAATTTATGGAAACAAGGAAGGAAGAATTATGGAAATGAACAAACTAACGAGTAATGCTTTTGATATTGAAATTCTTTGACATGAAAACCTTCTATTTGGGAAGCTGTTATTATCTAGCAAGAATGTTGTCAAACTAACAGCACAACATTTAAAGAAAATTAGAAAGATCAAACTGAAACTCAAATTTAGAAATAATCAGTAAAACAATGATCCCTAAGTTTGGAACCATGAATAAAATGTTTACAGTCTTTAGCATTAAACCTGCATAAATCCTGCTATTTTTAGCAGCAAACAAGTTTGAGTTACTCTTTTCTAAAATTACATTATCAAAAGGCTAAGTAACAGCTAAAAACAGCCTCTAGCAGAATATTATAACAGATGAGATAAAGCAGGGATTAAAAACTAGTAGCTTCCTTGGTAGAAGCAAGATACCTGCAGCACCATGTAGTATACCAAAGAATATATTAGTCTGTACTTCAAGAACCAGGGGCTTTTTGCTGGTATAAAGCAATATAGCTGCACTGACTTGAACTATACTGATTTACACCTACTGAGGATCTGGATCATAAAATCCTCATACTGAAATGAAGTCGCTCTTGACATCAATTGGACAATAGTTTCAATAGCATCCATAAACTTAACATCCTGTAAAGGCCAACAAAACTCTGCAAATATCATCAGGTATCACTGCTACACATTGGCCATAAAATATTAACTAGTGTCCTAGACACAGCACTAAATAAAAGAATTGTTAGTATTTTAAATCCAGGTCAAGTTAGCTTTGTGACAGGAGATAAGAGCTGGTAAGAATCACTATACATAATGATTTTGACAAAGCAAAGTATATTGTACTGCCAAGATGCTTAGAGTGAAACTTGCCTTTGTGAAGACCTGCAGCAAAAGTCCTGTAAACCACCAAAACTCTCAGATTCAGTTAGGAAATGGCACAGAATCTGGTTCTCCGTACTAGGGTAAAATTTACATTAAAGTAGATGATGCTTAGTCCGCACATTTTATAGTTACAACCGATGTGTATGCCTATCTACTAGGATAATTTCTGATCAATATCTGTGATTTCTGATCAATATCCTAATCCTCAGAATAGGATTAAATAAAAACAAAATAAAGAAAATGAAACTGTACTTCAAAAAGCAAAGATTCACCAGACACCTCTTCACCTGAAATTTATTTGGAATGCAGAAGAAAATCTGTTGCCTAGGTTTACAGCTGGAAGATGGCAATTCTGCCACTCAGGAAAGAAGTGTCTGGACAACTACATAGTGGACCTTGAGAGCTTCTTTAACAGGGGAGTCACTTGCTAATTTGCCATTATCTGGGGGGGGGGAAACACTTTTAAAATAATCATGAGTTTAGAGTGTCACCACCTCCAGATTTGCTTGTCTGAAAAATGGGACCCACAAGTTTGGACAAAAAAAGGAACAGACTCAGAGTAATGAATTCTGTCCAGAGCAAATGAACCATCATAAGAAGAGATAATTTTGTGGTACCTCAAATGCCAATCTGTGATAACCATCAGCAGATGGTGAATATCAGATCCTTTGGCCCCAACAGAATAAATGTTTTGAAGGGGAAATCTTCAGAGAACCAGCACTCCAGCAGCATCTCTAAAATTCAATTTAACAACCCAATTAATCAAAAATCTTGGAGATTTTAAAACTCAAAAGCAGCTTAATGATACATGATGACTTCTGAAAGAAGAAAACAAAGTTTCTGCTACAACACATTAATTTAAAATTTCACCTCTGCCATCTTGTTGAAAGAACTGTAGATAAGTAGCCAAATGTGACCTGCTTCACCCCCTCGTATACTTGCAGAGCCATTCACACTCAATATCTGTAAATTTCCCATGCTCAGCTCTTCATACTATGTGGGGTATTTTGCAAGTATTTTGACATAACATAATGCCCAGAACAGGACCATGTAGTCACTACAATAAAAACAGGCTTCCTGGTTCAGTGATGCAGGTGGAGCTCTGCTACAGAACTGCCACTGACAGCCGAGAGGTCTCTTATGGAGATAGGATGAGAAGAAATGGCCTCAAGTTGCAGCAGGGGAGGTTTAGACTGGATATTAAGAAAAATTTCTTTACTGAAAGGGTTGTCAGGCATTGGAACAGGCTGCCCGGGGAAGCGGTTGAGTCACCACCCCTGGAGGTATTCAAAAAGCGCGTAGACAAGGCACTTCAGGACGTGGTTTAGTGGGCATGGTTGATGGTTGGACTCAGTGATCTTAAAGGTCTTTTCCAACCTAAATGATTCTATGATTCTATGATTCTGCTCAACTCTAGAAGTTCACACCAGTTTAGCCCAATTTAAATGAGGCAACACCAGCATAAAACCTGACTGATTCTGGAAAACAGTCTCCCTGCTCTGTAGAAGCTAGATGCCAGCTGCTGGAGAGGAGCCCAGGAAGGTGGGCCGTACCCTGTACCTTTGCATTGGCAACCATAGACAAAAAAGTGTCAAGAGAAGGCCATGACACCTCTTGGCACTGGTGCTGAAGGGAGTCCAGAATCACGTCAGCAGGGATGCAAGCAGGAGGGAACAAGTCGCCTGTGGGCTCCATCAATGTCCAATATCTTAAGTGGGAGAAGAAATTCTGCTGCCAGCTTCTGCAGGCATTGAGGGAGAAACAGCGAATTCACCAGAAAGTCACTGAAAAGCCTATATTTCTGGTAATGTGGGCCTAGCACTCCTCTACTGCTCAGGGTTATCCTTTTTTCTGAGAGAGGACCTCAGGACCTGCAATGTCCTGAGGCATACCCGCTAACCCCACACCTATGTCCCTCTCAACCTTTACTTCGAAAGCCTACACAGGATGGAGGTATAAAAGATCCATTGCTTCCCACACCTACCCTAAGTTAAAGTTGGCATATGGATTAAAATAATTAGAACATTCCAGTGTGCCACAAGCAAGGACATCCAGGCTACTGCCCAAAATTTGGAACTGCAGTTGCAGCTAGATGCTGACATTGCATACCACGGTTGTCTCCAATATTTATGTATATTTATGTGGTCACCTTGCTTCTAGAAGAGCTTGAATCTTTTAGAGAACTACACAACACTTTGCACAATACCAGTAAGGCTTGTAAATGTAGAGGATTACATAGGGTGAAATGCTCACAGAAGATGTTAACTCAGATGACCTTATGTTTCCTTCTGAACTCAAAATCTGTTAATCTAAAATTTGATGAGTAAAGGAACTTCTGATATTGCTAAAAATGTTAAAATGCTAGAAGCAAATATGGCAGCACTAATTTTCCTCAGAAGAAATACCTTGGATTTGAGAAATAGTCTTCTAACAAGTAGATGACAGTTCTGTCCTTCTCAGGGAAGTTTTAGAATTAGTTCTTAAATCAGTTACATGCATACATGTATACATCTATGCGATTGAAGAATTCACTAGCTTAAAATCTATTCTGCCAGGTTATTCACATGAGATTGCTCCAGGGCTCTAGCCCTTAGCCCTAGCATGCCCAAAGCTTGTGGAAATAAGTAGAGAAAACTGTTTCCAAATAAATAATCCAGGATAATGTTGTCAGTGTTCTGATTATGTATAGCTATATTAAGTATATGTTGTGCTATTGCCTATATTTTCTTGTTATGTCCACACAGAAACAAGGAGTGGGCCTCTGCAGGAAGGAAGAGAAGAAAAAAGAAAGAAACCACCGAAACAGTGAGATATATATATATATAAGAAAATGTGCTGCTGTAGGGTGGTGCCACAGCTCTTAAAACATTATTCTTTGATAATTTAATTGTTAAATATTTTTGAAGAATGTCTGCTTGAGGGGGAGAAACACCTATCCACCTCTCAGATGTCAGTCTGTGTTCTTGCAGGATGTTAATTCCTAGAAAGGAGCTAAATGGCATGATTATTCTAATTCAATGAAAAACAAATCTCCAGCAAAAAAAAAAAAAAGAAAAAAAGAAAAGAAAAGAAAAAAGGTCATCATTCAATTAGTACAACAGAGTGGTGAAGAAATGAGAAAATCAACAAGTTTGAAGTGACACCCAAAGCTATGTTGCTTCAAAATCATTGCACTGAATGGTTTTATTCTTAAAAAACCCAACCGTGTCCACTACCAACAACACAAACAAATCTCTAGTTCTGCAATATACATAATTTTAAACTTAAAATATTTGTAAATAAATGCAGTTTTCCTATTAAAACTGTAAAATATTATCTTCAGTTAAGCAATTAATACAGCTTCAGTGGGTGAAATCTACACCATTACTGCTTAATTGCCCAAAGGTGGTTTCAGACACATTCAAATCATATTACCTGTAAGCAAGGAAACATGCTAAAATACTTTGCAATTTGTAGAGTAGGAGATGTCAATCAGGCTTGACTTACTTAAAGTTATTTGAAGAACTGGGGCACAAAAATGAAAGAGGCAAATGGAAGTCTTCCTGTTTGGTAAAAAAAGCACTGATACAGCTGCGATTGATTGTTTTTCCACAACGCGGCCATTGGATATAACTCCCGCGGTCATCAGGTGGTGATCTAAAAAAAAAAAAAAAAAAAAATTAATACAAAATCTTGATCCTCGCTGGCAGCTAATACCTTTTGTTGAACATTTTTCTCAAGCTCTACAAGAAAAAAAATAAAAATCAAATTCTCTATTTTCAAGATATTTTTGCTCTTAAATGTTACAAATTTGGCAGAATTGGTATGGGACTTGCAATTTAAAGCTTATATGTACAGCTTAATGAAACTCCTGCATTATTACAAGATTTGCACTATTTGAACTGCTTACATAAAAATTATAGAATAGAAATAAATACAACTAAATAAATATTAAAAAAAAAAATCCTCACATCTATGTGGATGAAATAATTAATCTCATATGGAAACAAGAACTGATGCTACATGTGGGCTTCAAACAGGACCCTCAAGTACAACCGCAGCAAACTGTGAACATAGTGACTACCATCAGCAGATCAGAATTGTAGCTCTTCTCTGTTGTTTGTAACAGTTTGAGTTGCTGCGGCGAATGGTGCGTGAAACTTTACAGTAGGCTGAGGTAGGATAATCTTCTCCCTTTAACTTATCCCTGACACTTCAGAAAGAGATGCAAGAAAATTAGTAATGGATGACTTGAAAATCATTGTAAAGAATCTTTCTTGCGGACAGAACATGCAAGAAGCTGGCTGGATTATACATACCTCAGTAACGATGGCTTCGGCATCTTTTATGGCTTAAGATTTGCAGCTTGGCTAAGTAAATATGAAAAGATCCCACTACCTCTGTGTAATGTACACAATTACAACAGCTAAAAAGCTAATGACAGTACCTAAAAACCATTCTCTTTATCCAGGTCCTACCACACTCTCAGTTTCACATCTCTTCCTTTCCAGTTTGTTTTACCTGACTTGTCATCTCGAAACCCTCATGTGTGTTGAGATATGTATCACACAATGCACAAAGCAAGGCAACACTACTATGCAGCAAATCCCTTCACTCAAACAGGGGAAAATTCAATCCTTTCTTACCAGTGCTAGATGGGGTTTATTTACCCCACCACAGTGACTTCTGTGGTGATAGATTTGACTCATATAAATGACTACAAAACATACATAACCAGCAATCCACAGAGGAAACCAGAAATCATCAGTAACTGATGCATAGCTGAAAAAAGAGCTGAATTTGTCCCCACAGGCACTATTTGTGCATTCACACACTTAATATTTCACATCACATCTGACTGTGAGTAAATAAGGTGACATTTTGATTATGGAACATATTAGAGACTGACAGTAGTTTTATTGATCTATCAAAACATTCGAAGGATTGATTACTACAGTTTCAAAGTCATTCATTTCAACAGAGGTGCAGGCACCAGACTGCTATAGTCCATGGCAAGTAGGCAAGCACAAAGCCTGAATAATCTCAATTAGAAATGCAAGTCTAAGACTCGTAAGTAAAGAAAACTTTATAATTTAAGGAGCCATTCCACAATGTTTGCTTACTGCAGTGATGCAGCTCTCTTTTTATAGGGCCCGAGAAGATTTTTCCTTCATACTCTGCCCTTGGTAATCTCAAGGGAAAAACAACGTGGTTACGCTGAAAAATGCCCTAGAATGCAATAGTATATGTCCAGTAATGAAACTAAACCAATCTTAGTCCAATGAGGTGCATAACAGTAATTATGCAATTTAGACAAGTCACTTCAGGTTGGTTTCACCAGTAATCCTCTCTGTCACGCTCCCGAGTGTAACCAATGCATGGCACTCCCCTACCACTCAACTGCTAGTCCAACAAATGAGCCTTCCAGATTTCACAGTAAAATGATGGCCATTTGCCTTCCAAATTGTGCTGCTATCCATGCCTTGTAATTTACAGCCGCCTAAGGTTCCCTAAAGACCCAAGAAGAGTGGAAGGCAGAAACAACACACACATCTTCAGCAGTGCAATTTTATCACTGTGATGCCTTCAAATTGTAGTCTCACCATTATTGGACCCCTTTTAGCATAATTACCTGCAGAGCCAAGGGTGGGGACAGAGTACAGAACAGAATGTAACAAAGAGCAAAATGCTTTGAGAGGTGTCACGGCCTTCGTGTGGCACAGAGATGAATTTTTGTAAGAACTGAAAGGGGAGGTTTCAAATAAAAGAAAGGCTCAAGACAGGGACATCTTATGAGACATATGAAGTAGCATCTTGGAATAGAAAAATGGCATGAGACACGACCAGCATGAAACAGATCCAAAACCAGAACCAGAAATACAGTGTTCATGTCACATACTTCTACAGATACCTGTATCACAGAAGGGGATCTTGAGTTTTACTCCCAGTTTTGGTTCACACAAGTTTTTACTCAGCTTCCTAAAGACAAAATGAAGGAGATCTCCTGAGGAAAAAAAATAAAAATAAATAAATCAAGCTTAGACAAAACTGTTGCAAAACCATAACTCTAGCGAGGCCTATGCTATACAACAGGGAAATTAATGAAGCAGTAAGAGGGTATAAAAGAGATTAACTAATACCTTCTCCTATTGTGAGCTTCACTCTTCTTACAGGACAGGGGAGAAAGGTCCCTCCAAGTTTCAGTCCCTACCTGGACCTCCTATTCCTAGGACAACAGTGCTTTCTATCATCCCTTTCAGAGGGCCAAAAATAAACCTTAAAGCTGACCTAGATCCAGCTTGGTATGAGGGTCCTATTTTGTCTTCCTTTTCCTTGCATTTATGGCAACACAGTAAGACCTTCACATATAGACCTCGTTCCAAAAACCTAAGCCCAACCTTTTTGTCAGGAGTTTGAGAACTTTTGGGTGGTTTTAGTTCTGAAGCAAAAGAAAAGGGAGAAATTGTGAATTTAACACTTCTGGAAAGGGAAAAAAAATGGAAAAAAAAGGCGGGGGGGAATTTCTGTCAGCTGAAGACAGGTTTTCACTAAGAATCAAAAATAAAACTTTAAAGACAGCTAAAGATACACTCCATTGTATTCCAAAGGGGAATAATAATTTTAAATATGAAGATAAAATTATCAGTAAGTTACCACAAGCAGACTTGTTCTCCAGAAGCCTCTAAAGCAGAGAAAATCAGCTTATTATGTTGCCATTGCTCTGTGGCTCCTCCTGACCCAGGAGTAGGCAAGGTACAAATGCCCCCTGAATGTCCCACCACATTTGTTTCTAGGGAGAAGAGCCATTCCCACGAAGAGAGTCATATTTATTTGGACCCTCCGTAGGTAAAATTCACTCTTCAGCCCAGTATTCTAACTCAGTTAAAACAATATAATTTACTTTCACAGATTACATGAATATTTCTTTTTAGAAAACCAGAAAATATACTGGCTTTAACCAGTAGCAGAGGAAATAAAAGACCGTAAGAAGCAAGGAAAAAAAGTGTTCCAAGCACAAAGAGCTGAGAAGAGAGGTAAAGAAGCAGCCCGTCTAGAGTTTCCTAATGAGGTTGATTTCTTTTTCTCTAGCTTCCTACAGTTAACTAGCTAGTGGAGGTTGTTTTTATTGTTATTATTATTTTAATTGGCCTATTTAAAAAAGCAGAAGACAAAACCCATAGTCCTAGATGCCAAACTCTTTCTCAGTTGAGGCATAAAATTGCCAAAACCAATCAAGACTTTGACTGGTTTTAGTCCTTTATTCAGCACACAATGTTTGAAGAGAAAATTCTATACTTTAATGAAAAGTTTTAAATAGGCACCTAAAATTCAATATCAATATTTGAGCTACATAGTACCAGATGTTTCCAACGCTTAAGAAAGGTAAAGAAGGAAGCAGAACGGCACATAAAGCAACTGAATGGAACATGTAAATTAGCTTCATTGTACCAAATATGTTAGTGTACAGAGTGCTTGTGTTCCACCAGTAGTTCATTGGGCTAATTTGCTCGTAGACTGCTGTATCATGCTCACAGAGAAACAAGTGCCAGGAAGAATGCTTTTTAATGAAAAGTGCTTTGTGTAACATCCACTACAGAGTGACCATGTAAATCTACTAAACCTTTGGATCACAGGAGCAGACAAAGAACTTCACCCACATCAATGAATAAACCCAAGCAGAGTAGTGTCTTATATTCTACTGTAGATTGGCTTGCTGGGGCTGAACATGAGAAAGCTGTATCCAACACTAAAACAAGAAGAGAGCTGTAATGAGTCCGTCTGGTCTTTCTGAAAAGAGGCACAACCTCTGACATAGATCCCAAGAGAAGTATTTAGCACTGCTTTCATGTTCTAACACCCTTTAAGTTAGGCTGTAAGCACCTATTCTGTATTGTAGAGGTGAAGTAGGTAGATAAATGTATTAATTGTTATATTCGATAAACAAGGATGGTTAGTCCATTGTTTTGACTACAGATATTTCCAAAGGAGAGTCATGAATGCCTGAAATTACCACCAAGAGAGCATAAGATAGGAATAATCAGAGATGACTGTCCACACTGCAGAAGCAGTGTTACCATTCTAGTCACGAGGCTGGAGGAGAAACTTCAGATTAAAAATCCACTGCAAATGCAATGAACTGTCCCCAAGCCCATTAGAATATTAACTGTAGTCCTTTCAGAAAATCTACCTGTGCATTAGGTCCAGGACTATATGAACATTGCTAGTTACAATTTCAATTGACCTCACTTATTCTCCACCTTTTCTTCTAGAGAACCTTGTCACATAGTCTTTTTTCCCTTCTGGCTGCTATGCTTTTAACAAAATGAGTTCTTTGTGGTCTCCAGCAAGACTTCATTTTCATTGGTTTTAACAAGCCACCCCATTCAAAATGTATTGACATTCATACCTCCACTGTCAGACATACCCCATGTGAACGGCCCCTTAGACAGCCTAGCTGCAAAGACAATACTGCTGAATACTGAACCTATTACCTGGAAGTAGATATTTGGAGAGTATGAAAATTCATTGTACCAGCAATCCACGTTTTTATTACAGTGTAAGTCTCAGTATTTTTTAACACATACTTCAGCAAATCATTATACCCAGGGTTTAGGATACTTTTCAGTGACCCAGAGCTGGTTTATCAGTTGCAGCCACCAGGATAACGATTGCAAATGGAAAAAAAAAAAATATGTGTGGCCAAAGTCTTGTCTTTACTGGCCACAAAAACAGCCCTCTAAGAGCCATGAAAAAAACACAATTAGGTCAAGACAGCCTAAAGGCTGGGCTAATTTTCACTGAGTTTGGAAAGAGTGGCAAGTCTTGAAGCATGCAGAAGGTGGTATGTGTGTACTTCCCATCACTGTGATCATCAGACTTCATCCAAACGAGGGAAATGGACCTTTTTGACCTCCAGAGCTCCATTCCTTATCCACAAGACAAGCCTTAGCATCCTCAAGGTATTCCAAAGGCATTTATTTTAATTTTTGGAACTTCGTGTTCCCCAAATTCAAGCCAAAATAGAACTGAAGATTCAAAGCAAGGTTTAAGCATTCAGAACTAAGAACTTGGCACTGAGGCACTCTTTGGACTGGGCTTAGTAATAGAATTTACCCCTAGGCTGGTCATTAAATTAAGGAAACTCCTTATTCTGACACCTAATGTCAAAAAGAGGAATGCAGACGACAAGACACCATCCAGGGCTTCTGTGAGAAATGGAGCACACAGTTTTAAGTGGGCAGGTGGGGGTGGCTGGAAGAGGAGAAAAGTAGACCATTAACATTTGCTAATCTAATTGAAATCCAAAAATGAGAACTATTTTTTCCTGCTATAGGACTTTAAAAACTGCTCTAAACAATAATAAAAATCTCCTAAATATAAGCTTCCTAAATGAGCTACATAATGTTCCATGCCATAATCACCACTGCAACAAGAAAATTGCTCAAATCGTTTTCGAGCCAGATTTGTCAGTCATGCTGCTCTGTGCTCTGAGTAACAATGTTCCATGCAATTAATATCAAACCTTCCAAGGCAGCTCTGAGTTCTGATGTTCTGTGTGCTTCTGTCATTGCAGAAACTGTGAAGCCATTCCAGACTGTAATATAGAGCACTGATGGGAAGAAGGGAGAAAGAAATGGGGGTGGGGGGAATAGAAAAAAAGGAAAAAAGTTTTGCAGCCAAACAGAGGCCAGGAATAGTAAGATAATTAGGGTGTGTTTTTTCACAAGATTGCAGCAGCTTGAATTGTTCCCCCCATTTTATGTTTAATTACAGTTTTTATTGCACTCGTAAGAAATTCAGCTGCTGGAATAATCCGAGGAGCCAAGAACAATTCATTTCTCCCCCTTTTTCAGAAACTTTCAGCTCAGCCATTATACACTCTCTCTTTGTAACACAAAGATGGAACAAAGCACTATTACACTCTTGTTTATGTTAGGGTCTTAGATGCCACCATTATTCTCAATCTGCATGAAAATCCTAGGATAAGAAATGAATGAGGGAGACACAGGGGCATAAAGGGCATAGAATTCTTTCTGTCTGCATCTCGCTGCATCTCTGCATTGCAAAATTATCACTTACATCAATAAAACACACATCAGGTGATAATGAATGTATAGAGACTTCGCAGAGGGAAAAATCACAGCTCCACTACTTAGGAAACATCAGCCTCCTGCATATGCTTAAAGTTGTACACCGTATGCTGAGACTTCTGAAGAGACGTTCACTCAGTGGAAACGCAGGGATGGGAGACGGAGGAGTACATACAATGCCATTCCTAAAAAGCAATCCAATCTGCTAAATTCTGATTACCGTCAAACCTTAAAGCGTAATATTTAGCACAATACAAAACTGCAGGTACTTAATACCTGTGACCAGATCAAAAATGATGCCTATACACTGCCAAGCAGTATATGGGAACAAACAAGAAACCTTTGAACAGGCAGCGTGCACGTGTCACGCAGTATTTTCAGTCTTTGAGCTACAAACCTGGCCCACGTGGATAGTCATACGGAAATCAATAAAATTTATATCGATAAGAGTTAGTGGATTGGGCCAGTCATGCATTTTTCATGGTAGGAAAACTGATTACAAAAACAGTCACTTGCGTTCAGACTGTGCAAACAAGGCTTTTCATTCAGGAATTCTTGGGATATGGCTGGAGAAGGGAAAAATGAACACTCCTTTTTATTGAAGGTTAAAACTCAGCTTGAAGGAAAGAAAGACACAGTAATGCACTACTACTTAGAGAATTTCATTTCTCATCGACTTGAGTCTTGTCTGCAGCTGTCTTCTTCACAATGTTCCCCCCTAGCCTCAGCTATCACCCCAAAAGTGAACACAAAGCTGTTTTTCTACAGAAAAGTGTCAATGAAACACCCACGGCAGCTGAAGAACCTGGCAGGAATTTCACCTATGATACCTTCACAAGCAACTGTCTTGTCTGAAGGGACAACTATTCCACTTTAGCCTGAGTTGGCAACAGCAAGCTTTTACCAGAATTAAGCTCAAGAGAAACACCCCAAATGCCACACACTTAAAAAGACAAAGGGGAAAAAAAAAAAAAAAAGAAACAATGAGAACAAACAAACAAGGTAAACTAAAACTTTCCACTATGACTGAGGAAACTGGCAGAGCAAAACATCTAAGTGAAACAAAAAAAAAGTAGCTGAACGAAAAATCAGTGTTCGCTATTAGTAGAGTGCAGAGCAGAACATTAACTACGGAAAAGGTAAAGATGCACAATTCTTCCCTCAAGATCATTCATTCAAGGGGGGAACCGGTCTAAGATTTCTAGCAAAGAACGATCTGAGCATAGTCCAGGCATTGTGGGAGTTAAGGAAAAAAATACTTAAAGGCCTTGTGATGACTTCACATGTCTTTGAACATCAAAAATGGGTACACTCAAGGAGAAATACCTCAGGAAATAATACTTAGGTGTGAAAATAAAAGCTCGCTTTGATCAAACAGGCCTTCACAACAAGTGCTCAGCAGAAATCAGCTTTAGGTGTCCCCTTGAACATGAGTAGAAGCCTTCTGGTGAGACACAAGGTTAGCCATATGCCTGAGACTTGACTTTTTTACCTTGGAAAGACCTAAGCAACTGACTGAATCTTCCAAAGGCTCAGATTATTAAGAAAAGGTCAAAAGACCTGCTGATCTTCATGTTCCTATTCTTCAGAGAATTGTTAGAGCACTGTTAATAATGGACAAATTTATCTTAAGACACTCTACCTCAAAGAGTGTTCTGCAGAATAAAAAAGAGAACATTTTCCTGCCCCTCACCTAATAGCATCAGCATTTCCAGCCCTTGGCATCTGTCTCTCTGCTTTTCTCACTTCTCCCTTAGCATCTGCAGGCACACCTTGCAATAATGGAGTTTACAAACCAGCAATCTCATCCCTAATCCCACCTGGCTGTGATACGGTTTGCAGACGATCGCATTTACAATAGCATTGTATATTAAGGCTCTTATCTTTCGGAGGCTGTCAAAGCCAAACGGGGTAAAAACATTAAAGAGAAAGAAAATTCAAGTGATGAGGAGAAAAAAGTTCTGGATCTGAAGAAGAAAGCATAACTAATGAGTATATAAATTGGAGCCTTCACAGCAAGCCTAGTTCAGCCATTCAGAGAGTTGCATCATCTGTGCTGTGCCGTCTGGTGACAAAATCAGAGTGGTCCTCTGGGCATAAAACTTCCAGCGTCTCTGTGATAATACCTCTGATCTTACTGTTTATCATTTCAGATTTTATCTCCTCTCAGTACGTTTGATTAATCTTGGATTTCTGGAGGAAATGGAGCAGGAGACGGGATACAGCCTCAGAATGAGTGAGGCAATGGCACATTTACTCAGCTGTACACCAAAACACAGGAGCATCCCTGCTGCAGCTACCAGGGGCGTAAGCAAATATCCTCCTCCATGCCCCAGGACACCTGTATACCTGGGGTATGACATGAAACAGACAATAATCTGACCCAAGGAATTCTCATTGATGACCAGAAGAATACCAAGGTTCACTTCTTCAGTATTATATTTACTCTTGCCTGTAAAGGTGTTCAGCTTCCGCTGTTATACGTCCAGTCTGAAAGTCCAGTTAAGTCTTGGTCACAATCACTTGTGTATGTAGGTCTCCTGGGCCTGTTGATTACCAAGCACTAGCCGTACCTATCTATCTCAAGTCTTTTATCATTCATAATGACTGCTTATCAAAACAATACATCTTTCAAAATACACATCATAAAAGATTAAGTGATAATTTCTCCACCTTTGAATATTCACAAGTAAGCTAGCACAAAATGCCAAATTCTTTTTGACTCTGTTCAGTCTTTGCATTTGACTTACAGATAGAGATTTCTCTTGGTAACTTGCCATTCAATTTCATTTTCCCAGACATTACTAGAAGCTGTTAAGCTTGAACTCTTGCTCATGTACTTAAACTTTCTGCAGTGTCATAATATCCAAACATTTCTCAGATGAAATATCATTACCTCCTATGTCCCATAAGAATTTTTAAAATCAGCAATTAATACTATTAAGATGATGAGAAAAGCCAAGCTTCCCAGTATTCATTAACCTTGAACAGATCTAAATTCCTTTAATTGTTTTAAGCTGGAAGGAAGATGGAATATCAACTCTATAATCTAGGAGGAAGATTTCAACAGGTTTTCATTTATACTCACACAAAGCTACTGATTAATTTTTCAGCAGGGACACACAGTAGTTTCAGAAGGTACAAGGAAAAGTTAATTCTCTCACAACTTCTAGGCTGTATTATAGTGTAAGGAGTCACAGTTCTTCCCCTTCCTTCAGCTTTCAAAACAGGTCTGGAGCAAAATACCCTCCATGCTCTATTGTAGAGGTCCTGCCCTTCACTTAAAAGAAGTAACTCCTGTATCTCTAAGTTCTGGGGAAAACAACCATAGTTCAATCAACTGAATAATACATAGCTATAAAACAACAGCATTGCTTTTCTCCCTCCCTGAGACTCATCTCCAACAGGCCAATGATGCTGGTAGCAGAGATCAGAGCAAAAGCTAACAAACCTCTTCCCAGCCACCCCTCCCTTTCCAGTCAGCCATCAGCAACAGCCACCCTCGTCTTTGTGCCATGGCGGTGCTTGTCTACACACAGCGGTGAGCGAGGAAAAGGAGTTGTTCTGAGATTCAGTCAGTCTTGTCCCCTCCGCTTTTCCAGTAGCCGAGATGATCGACTTTTCTCCCCTGCCAAAACCACATTCCATCAGGGCACGATGCAAATTGAGGGCAACCAAAACTGGGAACGGTCTGTCTGTCTGTAGGCGTTTGCAGTAAGGATGGCACAAGGCTGTTGGAATGGGGAGAAGAAATTCATTTGCTAGAAATTCATTTCCATTCAGTGTTTCCAGGATGTAGGGGGAGCATATCTTGGCAAATGGGTGGTAATGGCCTCTGTTCCTACTGCTGTTGCTAACCAAGTCTTGTATGTGTCCCAGGAGTCTGCGCTGAAGAAGGAAATGTAACTCTGGGACAAAACTGGTGTTTCAATTTCCCTCTGGTGTTGGTTTTGGCTGGGATAGAGTTAATTTTCTTCACAGTAGCTAGTATGGGGCTGTGTTTTGGATTTGTGCTGGAAACAGTGTAGGTAACACAGGGATGGTTTGGTTACCGCTGAGCAGCGCTCACACAGAGCCAAGGGCTTTTCTGCTCCTCACCCCACCCCACCAGCGAGGAGGCTGGGGGGGCACAAGGAGTTGGGGGGAGGACACAACTGGGACAGCTGACCCCAACTGACCCAAGGGATAGTCCGGACCATACGGCATCATGCTCAGCGTATAAAGCTGGGGGAAGAAGAAGGAAGGGGGGACATTCAGTGTGATGGCGTTTGTCTTCCCAAGTCACCGTTAGGCGTGCTGGAGCCCTGCTTTCCTGGAGATGGCTGAACACCTGCCTGCCCATGGGAAGTGGGGAATGAATTCCTTAGTTTGCTTTGCTTACGTGCGTGCAGCTTTTGCTTTACCTATTAAACTGTCTTTATTTCAGCCCACGAGTTTTCTCACTTTTACTCTTCCGATTCTCTCCCCCATCCCACTGACGGGGAGTGAGCAAGCGGCTGGGTGGGGCTTGCCAGCTGGGGTTGCTTGACAACACCCCTTCAGTATGAAAATTACATTTTTAGAGTTGATACACTCAAGAGAACTTCTGAGTTGGTGAGAAAATGTGGGGCATTTTGCACTGGTAGCACACTGAAAAACAAGAAAGACCAATTTAGGATTAATAGTCCATTACGCAATGCAGATAACCTTGGGTATAACACAGTATTGTCTGTTGGTTTTATGGTGATTTCTGTGTATAAAGCTTCTCATCTTCATGAGGGAATATGAGAAGTTGTCACATACCTTGTGTGTCCTTGGAGCTGGGAACAATAAAGGAGAGACACTGAGTGGAAGTAATGCTTTCTTCTCCTTAGAAGGAGGGTGTTAACTTGCACCAGATGTCCTTGGCCATTTGGGTATACAGTTTAATAACAGAAAGGCCATTTTGCTACCCACTCTGTTGCTTATGATAGTAAAAACACTTGCTCTAATTTAGCCAAAGAGAATGTCTATATTAGAAAGCTGGAGATAAATTGCTTGGCTTCTTGTGGCATGAGACTTATAAATGAAGGGGGAGGATTTGGAGGGAGATTAAAATAATAAAAAATACAGTCTCAGAGAAGGATTTTCTCCTCAAAAAAACATTGATATAATTGAACAAACACACACACACACACACCAACAACAACCAAAAAAACAAGTCAGAAACCCAGGCTCTGTAACTGAATTCAGTTATGTTAGTTTTAACATTAATTTACTCACAAATGAGCAATCATGCCTAAAGCACAGTTGAAGTAGGTTTTGTAGGGGAGTAATTTTTGGATGTTACGTTAGCTTTTCAACTTCTCATTTAAAAATAAAAAAGATATTTTTAACCAGCAGACTTTTTCAAACAACACTCATATTACTCACTACTGGGCACTTTGCAAGTACTGAAGGCCGTGTAAAAGATACTCCCCATTCCAACACTAGACTTCCACTCCTGAGAGCCAAGGGAATAGTGATTGTTTCACTAGTCATTCAGTTTTGAAACAGCAAGTCTCCTATCTCCTCTCCTCCTTCAACATCCTAGCAGGATAATGGGCAATAGAAGGTCATAACCGCTCCCACTTTGACCATCCTTTCCTCAGCGCCACCAGTTTCCACTTTCCAGCTTACAATGGAAAGGAAATGAGAAGTCTGTAAGCTGTAATTATTCCATCTAGACAAGAGCTACTTGTTGCTGATCTTCTGTGCAAGACAACACTGAAAAGAACAGCAAGGAGTCTTGAAGCAGCTCCTGCAGATCTTTTATGTTTCAGTCAGCTAGCAAAGACGTTTGTTATCTCTTCTTTGACAAGATCCTACTCTATTGGAACAGATTTCAGCACTGAAGAACAACTTTTAAACACCCGAGCTTTAAACCAAAATTGGGGATGCAGGTAAATGATCAGCATAGGACAAAACTGCTTTTCTCATCAAAACTCTGCCAGCTGTACATCCAGTCCTATCAGCCTGCTATCAGGGCAAAGCCCCTTCTTGCTAATCCTGCAGCATCAGATCAGCTGATTAGCTGATCAGCTGATAGAAGGATAATTCATAGTGTCTCCTTTGGAACCAACCACATTTCCATTGGTGACACTCAAAGAAATAACAGCTAAGTCTGTGGGGGCTGCACAGGTGCCATGAAGAACAAAATACAGTTAGAGGGGGACTGTATTGCTCTTGATTAAAATAACCCAGCTCAATATTCAGAGCAAGGACTGAATTTAGACTGCTGGTCGATAAAAAATTTCAATGCACCTAGTTCTTATCCAATTTAGACTGTGCCCACAACTTTTACAAGCATAAAAGCAGTTAATGACAGAGCCTACCATCAGGGAACTTGGCTCTCTTCACATAGTCTAGGTTGCATTAGTCTTAAGCTTTAAAGAAATATATAAATTCTTGGCAAAATCAATTCTTAATTTCTTATCTCAAGTTGTACTGGTGATTGTTTAAGTCGGAAGAAACAGAAAAGAAAAGGCTCAAGAGATTAGTATTACAAAGAAACAGCTCCTCTATTTTAGGCTGTGGGTTGAAGTCCAGCCTGAATCAGTACTTTAACATAAAACTTTAGGTTGAGCCCAAGTGGGATGGGCTCAAGAGCAGTGTGGGAGCTGCTTCTCTGCTTCTCATCAGAGAAATCAAAGCCATGATCTGACTCGGCGGCAAAGAGAATGCTTCAGGTAGTCAACATTTTTTTCCTCTGAATGCTGCCTTTTTGACCATGGATGGGCAATTATAGCCACGCTCTCCCAGCTGTACAGTGCTGACCATACATGTATTACGGCACCACATGCAGCATGAGCTTGTATCTATCTAACCCAGGTACCTAAACTTTTGGGGTTGGTTCTCTACAATCCATAGGTCAACCCAAAGAGAAGATCTAAAGGCAAGGGGAAACTGACAACTATAGACTAGGTAAAGCAGCTGAGAGAAGCTGGAGAATATTTCCAGAAGGGAGCCGATCTCCCCAAAGCATTTCTAAAACAATCTCTCCAGAAGCTCTGGGATGGCTGCCTTTTCCCTCCTGTTCCCTGTCCCAGGGTTCTTTAGCTGCGTGGAGGGTATAAGGGAGTCAGTCTGATGTTTTTCCACCAGTATAAAACTCACATTTAGAAAAGTAACAAAGTAAAAAGAAGTTTCGTTTCTCTAATGCTGTTAAAGGTTTGTTTCCAGGCAGGTTGTAGGTGCCAAGCAAAGGCAGGTTTAGAGGAACAACTTGTAATATCTTCATGAGCCACATGCAGAATGTCTTCATGCACCTTCCCTCCAGACGGCAGCATTACCACTCCAGTGTCATGTGCCTCTTTCTGCTTGATCAAACCTAATGACATTTACGGAGCTTAAAAGAAATACCTGAACAGCTCAGGGAAAGACACTTCCTTTATGTTAGTAGAAGCCAATTAGATACTGTGGGAACTGCTCTCTGCAAAAAATAACAGAGTACCAAAATATGTACTAAGAGAAGCAGTCTTGCACATGAAGACACATCATCTGGGTGCTCCTGGATGCAGGAAAAACAGGGGAATAACTCATACAATTACAATGAAGATTCAAGATACCAGAATAAAATGCAGATAACTAAATGGGAAAACAGAATAGGGTGCACAACAGCTGTAAACTTCCTCTTCAACCTCTCTGTCTCTTTTCATTTACTCTGTACATTTGTGGAGAAGCAAGAAAAGCTGTCCAAAAAGAAAAAGGCTACATCAACATGAATTGATGACTGTGAGCTGCCCTGTTAAGAGAAATAAGGACACTTTTCTATATCTGCCAGGCTTGTTTTGACCTTCACAAATGCCATCTTCCAGAAATCCCCAGAATAATAAAACCAAGTCACCTGTTAGAACTGTCAGTTGACCATGACAAAGCTACTGCCTGACCAAAGACTCTTAAGAAAGTGTCTTTCACTTAACAGACAGGAGATTATTAGGGTTTTAGTCAGTGCTCCGCAAACCAACCCTGCCCCTCTCTGGGGCTAGTTTAACTATTAGAAAATGTAGCCCTACGCACATACTCACAAAATCATACCAGTTCCACATACAGATTTAGCCTATTTGGAGGCTTCCTATTACACAGGATAATAAGGAGAACAGCAAGTCCATAACTACTTGTCCTGGTTATGTGCACATTTTAAAGCTTGTCCATTTTTCCTTGTGTCATTTGGAAAAGATTTGCAGCCCCTTGCTCACACCCAGGTTTTCAGTCTTGGCAGGTATCTTAACATTCTCTCTAGGCTCTAGCTCATTGCCTCTGTGCTGGCAGTGTGCAATCGCTCTGCGCGGCTGTTTTTTCCCCACCGTTTGTCAGTACACGCGCTCTGGGCTTCCCACTGCCATCTGGCAATCAGTGTGAGATCACAGCTCCTGATCCCATGGGGAAGGCACCACAAGACAAGGTCACAGATACAACAATATCAGAATACACAAACCTTTGCGTAGCTGCACCACACACTGTTTGGCATTCCTGTGACCCATTTTTTACCTTTTTGTAGCAATTCAATCAGTGATTTTGCTACAGTAGATAAGCATGAAATGAATTTTTCACAGTTGTTTACCGATACCACAAAACCATACAGCTCAGGAATTCTTGTAGGTCCTAATGCTAGTCAGTTCATTTTGTATTTAATCTTTGGCAGGCGATTTCATCTAGCATCAAAACTGAATTGCATAGAGTATTTACCTTTACTCAGAAATCATATTGCTGATGTCTCCTTATTGCATCTTCAGAGCCTAACAAGAGCATTTCTGCTCTGGTCTCTTCAACTACTTAGAGGACAACAAATCTCTTTTAGCATTTGCACTACCCCGCTTCTTATGTACCTCACACATTTTGCACAGAACTGAAGGATCATTTAGTTTGAATGGGATCCCTGGGCATTGTTTTGCATAGATAGATAGGGACAATCTAAGAGTAACACCACACTGGCAAACTAATCTGCAAAGGAGAGATTGCAGTATCCTTAACGTGCACCAATCTGACGTAATCACTAGGGGGAAGGGACAGCTCAGTGTCATTGAGTCAGTGTCTGGACCTCACCAGGTCAAGAGGCAATTAAGCCACCAGAAGGCTGGGCCGAGCGTTTTAGGTTACCAAAGACAAATGTGTACATTAACGTGTTTTAGAAACAAAACTTCTCATCCAGCTTCCCACATACTTCAACTTAAATTACCTTTAATCAAAGCTAGAAAAAGAAAAACACATCAACACACAAATTAAGATTTTTCTCATTGGTTCCAACCAGCTATTTTGCTGCTTTAAATGTGACTTTCTCATAAGCAATAACCCAATATACTCGTGCGATTGCTACAGAATGGCAGAGAGCAGTGCAGTCTTTCTTTGCCATTCAGAATTTTTCACAATATCCAGAACTCTTGCCTAAGAAATATTTTTCTCATACTAATTTTCAGTGAAGCTCTGTGCAGCTTATTCCATAAACAAAATTGATCTGTCGACTTTTTATCTAGTGTAATGGAAAATTCAGATGAGAAAGCCAAGCTCTTTAAACACGTCAAGCAACTTCTCTCCTAAATGTTGAGTAGTCATGGAGGCTATTACTATACTGTACAGCTGAAATATTTTCTAGGTTGAATAGAGTTTTCTTAATAGTGTGTGGTCACATTCAATTGCTAGTTCACTGTCCCTCCAGGGATATCAGGCCCTTCATCAAGGTAAAGAGGTGCAGTTCAGACACTCTCTAGAATATACATCTTTCCCTGTACCCTTCATTAGTGCTTACTTATAAAAGACTTTATAAATATATTGAAACTCTCTAATTTCATGCAGGCACATATTCATTTGCAGAGCCAAGAACATTTCCTCTCTATTTATTTTTAGTTTTTTAAAAGGACTGGCTCAAAACAAACTCGGTAAAGATTGTATACCCAGAGACACATCTGAAATAAGCGCAGAAATGGAGTTGAAACTGTAAGATGCAAACCTAAGTAACTCCTTTGAACTGTGAAGACATTCAGGTCCTAAATACAGTACTGATTCCTTCACTAGAAATTGCATATATGTGAAACTTGAAAGAAACCAGCAAGCATCTGAGCTTGTTTCTCTGAATTATCTCAGTACTGAGACTGCTCTTTCTGTGTACATTTAATTCAGGTACTGCAATATTACTAGTGCAAATCATTATCCTCACAGACACACAGGATATCACATGTGTGGTAGGAGTTATGGTTAAAACCAGAAGGCTGAGAAAGGCAGAGGGAGATGTTTTTGCAGGCTGATGTTATTGTATGTTTTCATCACTACCACAGAGTTTGTCCTGTATATCATACAAGATGATGAAGCCAGAAGAGCTCCCTGCAGCCAAGACCTGGCAATGGGAATTTACACAGAGCCTCAAGAGTAATGGGGTTCAATTTACTTTATATTTCCCTGGGAAAATAACCAAGATTTGCCACATATATATTTTAACATGTTTAACATATTTTACTGCAAAAGGGAATCTTTGTAAATATATTTCCCTCTTTGCAGTATTCTGCTAAATTTAGCTTTGCCCTTAATCAAACCTGAGACTGAAGTTGAAGAAGAGGCGTAGCATTTTATCGCACAAGATGTAGAGGGTGTGCAATCGAGTCTGGTGCTTAGCCACTAGGGACAGACGTCAGGAATACCTTAACATGGCTTTCATCACTGTGCTGAAGCAAGTAGAAGGGTTCTCTTGGTGGGAAGGGCAGTTGTGAAAACTAGGTCAAAGGAGGAAAGTGAGGTAAGTGAGAATAAATCATAAAAGAAATATGTTTAAAGACTGACAGTGTTCAGCCCTGTAGCAACATTAAGCAACAAATACATCCAAAACACCCTTTTAGTCAGCAGTGTTATTTTCCCTCAGGCTAAAAGGCAACAGTTCTCACACATGTAAAGGCCTTTAGTTGTCTAAATTAATTTTCATACTCAAAGGCTGGTGAGAGTTCAGGTAAGATACCTTGTGAGGTCCACTACAGGGCTCACAATCTTACCTTTCAATGAACACCAGAACTTGCCACAACAGCACTGTAGCTATGTTGCTAGTACTCAGATACTCTATTTAGGTAATGAACACTATTCAGCAGCCACTTTCATGGAAAACAAATTTGCAGTTTAGCTCACCCAAACTAGATTTACTTACTTTTTCTAAGTGTCATCTCATCATGAACAGTTTTTCACTTACCATTACTCCTTAGATATTTTATGCTCTTCTTGAGGAACCATTTGTTGGAATCATGAGATTATGCAAAACTCTCAGTTTTCAAGTCCTGGAGGAACATAAAGGGACTCTTGCCACTGTAGTCACAGAAGAAACCGTGAAATTATTCATTGAGCACATCCTCCTCAGATGAACTGAACTTTTTTTTTTCCTTTTTTTTTTTTTTGTAATAATCATGCAGTTTTGTAAACCTGATGCACTCTTTTTTTTCCTGAGATTTGGCAGTTCTCCTGGATTTTTTTACCAGGCCACATAATACACTAGTAGAAGAGCAAAGTGCCTAGCTGACTGTCCCACACATAGCCTTCACCTGGACTTCTAAAGATGTGTTTGCTATAGATGCAGAACTATGTGGGTTCTTCCCTCCCTACACCTGCAGTATAAAAATATTGCAAACTAAAGTGAAAAAAATTAGTATGATTTAGTATAAGCAATATACTGCATGCCCAAATACAGCATATATGGATTGTCTTCTAGCGACTTGGTATTATTTTTGTATTATTCATTTTTGCCTAAATGAATAGGCAATGTTACTCAACCAATAGAAAATCTAGCCTTGTATTAGACAGCTTCATTCCACAGAAAAGCACAGAACATGTGGGTTTCCATTTAATTTCAGAATATAATCAAGCGATTAAGAAATTCAAAGAACAAAGCTAGGGAAGAGGGAAATGGAAAGATTTACTGTCATTGGTCTTTTAAAAATGAAAATAAATTAATGTTAAATGCACAATAACAGCTGCACTATGTCAGATCCTGCTGAAGAAAAATGGAAGCTGGAGTTAGTCATCTTCATTGTCAACACTGTTTCAAAAAAAAAAAAAAATTACAAGTAAGAACTAACATCTGCAAAAGTGTTTGTTCTCCACAGTGAGAAATTATCCATCAATCTCCTTGTGATGTTTTCTGCTATGGTGCCGACTTGTTATCCTCCCATATTTTACTCAACGCTTTGGGGAAAAAAAAGGGAAAAAAAAATCAATGCATATGCATCCTTGAATAAATTTATCTCTAAAACAGAGAGGTTTCTGTATTAGTTATCTTCTGTGAACTCAGAAACTCATCTGTTAACTTCATGCATGCAAGCTTATATGACAGACCAAGAGCCATTCACTGTGGATCCCAAGCCAATTAAAATTGCAGTGCTAGTAGCTAAAAAACTACAGATGTAAGCATTAATTTGATCTGCTTACTGATATGAAACCCATTTTTACTTAACCATGAGCATAGAAGTATTGATTCGTTGTTCGTGAGTTATGCTTTCACTGTGAAATTTCAGCTTGGAACAAATTAAGATGTTAAATAGCAACAGCAGCTCTTCTGTGTCTAGACAAATCAAAAAAATGGGCTATTACAAGGTGGGAATCGTATCCCAATATTAATCCTTATATTTAGAGTATTATTGTAGTATATATTTTCACTAAGTCTCCCCAACTACCAAATCTTCCTTATTATAAAACTTATTAAAACCATTTCCAAAAATAGAGTTAAATATAAAGTATTTAATGTTAATAAACTTTTCTGCTTTAATGGCATGACCAGGAAGATAAGCACTAAGTTAGGCCTTAATCTAAGAAATAAAGAAAAATTAACCAGACATTAACAAGGAAAAAATGTAGTAGGCAAGAATCAAAATATTTTGTTGAGTTTAACATCACAAAGTTTGAATTTTCTACCATGTCTCTTTAAAAATTAAATTTAGAATATATGAAAAATTAATTTTTCATTATTTACTGATTTTATTCTGATCAGAAGAACGGAGGGGTGGGGTAGAAATTAAAAATAGAACAAGTTTCTGTGAACACAATGAAAACAGAATTAGGATACGGAGACTTTATACCACTAGTGGATCCAGACAACGTAAAAAGCAACAGAGTAAGTGTGAGAACGTGATCTTCATAAAAATTGCCACGTGAGAAGTTGGTCAGTAGCAATACTTATTTCCTTACTTCTCTGCAACACATAAAAGAACGTTCCTTGATGGCAGTAGCTGACACCCTGGTCAGGTATACAGGAGACTAAAGGCTTTGCGGATAGAGAGGCTAGAACTGTGCTCTTACCCGAGAAGGAATCCCTTACATGCCAGGATTAAAACATGCTGCCAGGACAAAACTCCAGTTTTTATTGCTTCTGCCTGTTTTTATCTGGGGGTTTTGCTGTTCTGGGGTTTCGGTTTGAGCTCAACTCTGCTTGTGTCAGAGGACAAGCTCGAGATTTCCCCTGAAGACAGACAGGCAGCACACTACTGGCATGATCCCATCAGTAGAGAGGGTATCTGAGACGGTCATTATTCACAGAGAAGCTGCATTGCCTTCAGGTCAGTACTAAGGGTGCTTCAGGAGCTGCAAAAGTTGTTGTGTGGTCTTCAGAAACAGTACTGGAGACCAGTGAAAAAATCGCATTAGCCCTTCCCTGTCTATTGCTGAAAGAACAAGGCTAAAAACAGTGTCACGTGCTAATATACCCCACTGATGGCTCTGGACAACTGATAGGCATAGATTGCACTTTTGAAGGTGCCCTGTAGAAAACTCCTTTTAGTGCCCCTGAAAACCACTGAAAATACTTATTTTTCTGGGTAGTACCCAAGAATTCAGCCCTTTCTTCCTCAGCTCGTGGACTGTGTCACGATGCAATATCATGACCAAAAGACTCAAATCCAATATTATTTCAGGACAGACCCCCTCACTGATGATATTAAAGCATCAAGTTCCTGTCCTTGTTTTAGGAAAAAACAGGATCTCAGTTCAGTGTAGAGGCTTATAATTCAGTGAGGCTTCAGAATTAGGCAACCCTCTCCTCCTTTTCAAGAGAGGCAGAAGCAATAAAATATTAACATGTTTTGTTGCAGCAGTGCCCTTAGAAGTCAGCATCTATCCCCAATTACCACATTCTGCCCAAGCAAACAAAATAATAAACCGAAAACATTTAAAAAATTTGATAGTCACAGAAATTATGTAAAGTTAAAATGCTTGTGACTAAGCAGGCGTGTCAAGACATTCACCCTTCTGATGGCCAGCAGCAAAGTAACCTTTAATTAATCTCTTTTAAATTAAAGTCATCTTCTTGCAAATATCAGTTTCTTTCTGAATGACCCAAAACTTAGACTTGAAACAGTTGGTCCTCATCCAAACAAAACCAAGGACAATAAAAAACATGAACACCCCATTTCTTAGTTAATTTTATCATTTGACTTTCACAAACATTCCTTTGGATAACAACCATTTAATCCTTCTCAATCCTTCTTCTGTTAAATTCGTTCTTCGCAGATTATTGCCTTTTTCCTCTCTCCTTTTTTGGTGTATAAAATCATGCTGCCAGATCCAGCGAGCTGACACCCTCGGCTGTAGGCACAAGCCAGAGCTTGGTTTCCATTCAGCTCTTCACCAGCAAAAGAGACAGACTGTTCAATGTTAAAAGTGGGAAAGACCCTAGTGAGGCTATATAATAAAGGCTGTATAAAATTTATATTCTACCAGCTTCCACAAGGAAGCCCTATGACCTGGAAGTAAGTCACAGACAAGGTAGCACAGTGCACTGCAACAAAGTAAATAGCTACTTGCAGCCCGAACCTTTACCTGTTTGGAGACTTTGCCCCCATTAAATGTCTGTGTGGCTTCCCTCTTTGCTTATCTGAAGTCATCTTGATCTTGCTGATCACCAAGCAATGCATGCAGTGAGCAGACAACAAGGTCTCCATTTTCATGCCCTGAAAATCATGTTCTTTTTAACAAGTCATTTAAAAAGAGCAGCAGAGGGGTGGGGAAAAGAATAATGTTGCTCTGTTTGTGTTTTGGGGTTTTTTTTCTGATCTTTTCCATGAATTAGAAAGGCCCTGAAATTATAAGACAATAGGGAGAAAGAAATCCAAAGCATTTAATTTTGGACTTCAGAACCAGAGATCAGTTGAGCATCATTCACATTTCTGCAGTGAACCCATACATGCAGAGCAGGAATTTTAGTTCTGTATGCTTGGCCAATCTTTAGCCAAACTTGCAGTTAGGAAGGGAAAACAGGAAGAAGAGAAAAGAGAAAAATGAACGGAATAAAAATGTTCATTCCCAAGATGGAAACCATCATGTTTTATCTTCTTATCTGAATGCCATTTTAAAGTCTGCATAACAAACTCTGTCCTGCTGAGAATCTTTTGCTCCTCAAGGAATTGCAGAGAAATAGACACAAAAGGCATAAACACATCAGGGCTTTTTTTCACACTCCCCACATGCTACAGCAGCTGGTATAGAGAGACAGATAATATTTTGATGGAGAAAGATGTCTACAGAGTCAAGAAAAAGCCCAGAAAGGTGTGTGAAGGGCTCAATAACATAGCAATGTAGCAACCCCTAGCCAGTATATGGTTCCTTAGAGATCATATATAGCTGACAAAAGTTATACCAGGTTTATCTACTCTGAGCTAAGGCTGAGGTGGAATCTGAGAATCAGCTGTTGGCTTTTTGGATGGCCACTTTGCTGTTCCTAGCAAAAAATCAGATGCATCAGAAAACATACACCACCAGATGCAAAATCAAGAAAGAAATTACTTAAAAACAGCAACACTGAAATAAAGCATCAGAAGTTTTTGAAGTTTATGTTCATGCATCTTGTAGGCAAAAAAACCCCCAAACAACCCCAGACCTGCTTTCTGTTGATTAAAATATTGATGAAATAATCAGTAAAATCTAGTAATATAACTGATCTATGCAGTCTTTTGCTGCACTACTGTGTTAACAGGAACTGCATTATTGAAATTTGTGATGCTAATGTAATTCCAAATTTTGGACTTTATTCTCTTCCAGAGAACAGTTAGAGTCCAGAGCCTGGACTCAAGACTCTGGATGCAGTGTCCAGCATTTCCACCAACTTCTGTGTGACGTTGTGCAGATCGCTTTATTCTTCCAGGCTTTCTTTATATATGAGAGTCATTATTCCTTTCTCTTGCCATTTATTGTTTATGGATCACTCCTGTTTCACAAGAGCTAATCATCACTTCAACAGGAAGCTTACCAATGTGTCTAAAATATTCTATTTTCAAAGTCTAGGGAATGTTACTTACTACATTGCTACAGTATCTAAAACAGCCACAAAAAGTCACTAAAGATATTCACGAGCTTGCTCTGATGTCACTCTGAACCAACCAAAGACAATGCAACTTTAACGTGTACGATAGGAACCCCAAGAAAAAAAACCTTGATTCAAGGAAAAGGTCTGTTAGTTCAGGCTCAGCACCATGTAAACACAGTATTGTAGTTAGCCTGAAGTATGTACCAGGGAGCAACCGTCCTGACATACCCCAGGCTGTCATCTGTCCCTGATCCTCATTCATCGTACTCAGTCACACCTTTCTCTGAATCGCATATAGCCTACAGCAGGCAGGGCTGGATGTCTGCTGAGTTGTCCCGCTTTTCTGAATGATATTAGATCCTTGCCTCCATTGACATTACTTGCCAGTAGTGAATACAATAGTCTTCATCACAAAGGAAAGACTGGCAGAAGAGCCCATTCTAGATGGACACATATTCAAAGTCACGTGTGACTGAGAGCAAAGTCATTAAGCAAATACTGTGCTAAATCCCAAATAGCTCTAACCACAGACTCAAACAATAATTTAGGCTGGGAGGGACCTTCACTGGCCACCTAATCCAATTCCCAGTTCAAAGCGGGTCTAATTAGATCAGGTGTCTCAGGACCTTGTCCAGGGTCACAAACACTTCCAAGGATGGAGATTCCCTCACCTCTTCTGGCAACTTGTGTTTGATCACCCTCATCATGAAAAAGTTTCTCCTAGTCAGATTTCCCCATGTTCCAGCTGATGCACACTGTCTCTCATCCCTTTGTTGGGTACCTCCAAGAAGAGTCTGACTTCATCTTATCAGTGTCCTGCAAGCAGGCAGTTGTAGATAGCAACAAGATCTCCCCCAGTCTTCTCTTCTCAAGGCTACAGTTCCTTCAGCCTTATTCATATGTCATGTGTCAGCACCCTGACTATCTTGGCAGCTCTTCTGCCTCTACGAACTATCTGTGGCATGGTTCACTTTTCCTTGTGTATTCAGACTTTCAGAGCTTTGTCAAGGGTTTCCATACTGGGGCAACAACTAACATCTCTTGGATGTGAAAAATTCTAACTCTCCTTACCCAAAATCCCAAGCCCAGAGCTCCAGGAGGATACTGCTCCTAATGTCATAAGGTGTTAAAATCAATTCCCAGTAATTTGAATATTTTCCTTTTCTATTAAAAAAAAGCAGCTCTCCTTAAACAGGATTATAATCTTTAGTATAGACATTCGATTTTTTTATTTTTAAATGAAAACTAGTATGACAGAAATGGAATATTCCTTTCCAGCATACAACAGAAGTGGAATGAATATTCACAAATATGGCTGATTTATTTCCCCTTGATCAATCCACCTTGAAAGGTGCTCTACATTACTTACTATTGGCAATGAGTGCAGGATGGCCTAGAATATTGGCATGTTTGTCACAGAGACTTCTCTGCACCCATGGACCCATGCCCAGTTTTAAATTGTCTAGCATCCTGATTACAAGGGTACCAAGTGCTGCAATCAAGGAGATTCTACTATGCAATTTAATCATTTAAAGCTGGGCTTGCTTCCATGACTGTAGTTAGTTTCCGTAAGTCCTGTGACAGTGCCAGAAACATATGTCATGGGATAAGGTCTGGATACGGAACCATTTTCTCAGGGACATTTCTTAAACCACTATTTCAGGTTTTATTGCTAATGCCACATACTGAGTCAGCCACAATTAACCCTGGAAACCCCCTCTCCAAGCATGGACAGAAACTAAGTTATCTGTTCTCATTAATTCATTAAGCAGTAATGAATTATTTTATCTACATTTCCCTCTGATTTCACCAAGGTGCTAAATGCGCAGCTTCCCACCTGTTTAATTATCTTCTGATCCACTCTTTCCCCAAACAAATCATTTTAAGATGTCCACCTCTTCCCTGCAAAAATGGAGTCTCCCATATCACACTCCATTCCCCTGCACTCTTTCAAGACGCGTTCCACAGCCCAAACCTGAACTGTCTCCAGCTAGTAGAGGCAAGGGCAAAACCCAACAGCACAGTTTCACCAAGCAGAGCCTCAAAGGAGGCTGGTTGGAGAAAACTGTCCTTTGACTAAGAGACTTACAGGGAGAAATGAGAAAGAAAAACTGTAGCAGCGTGCCATGGGAAAAGACCTTTTCTACTTTTCAGTACAGGATAATTTGGCAGTCATCTCTCACCCTGGAATAAGGGTTAGAAAATGCCGTTAGGATCAGCATAGGTTTTGTGTAACAAAGTAATAAAATAAAATTCACACCTTGATTCACATCCAGCACTACAGTGCATGGTCTATTGGTCTAGATGCTCTAGAGATGCATTAACAACATTACAAAGATCTTAAGGCTGACTGTATCTCCTCTTCTGAACAGCTGCAGGGTTTGCAGTCTCTGTGTGGGAAATCTCACTCAAAACATGTCTGCAAGGATCAGGTGAATCAAGTAACAGTTACTCTGCAGGCATTTGCCTGTCCACATCATGTCAAAGCATCTCTTGTGCTTGAACATAAATGACTGGCAACAACCTGGAACTGCAGCAATACAGGGTAAGGATGGACACATGTGCTCAAGTCCAGTCTGAATGAGGAGGTAAAAACAGTTTCTGATCTACTTGTGCGCAGGCATGTGTATCTGTATCTGCTACAGGACAGCCCTGAGTGGAACGTTTATGCCAAGCAACGCAGTATCAATAAACATCAAATGTACTGAGGCCAAACTACACCTGGAAGGAGGATGTCAACTCACTGCAGTCGGTGCAGCTGCCTCTTTGCAGCAGTGATGAATTCAAAAGACAAAAATTCTACAGTATTTCCAGACGTATTGCTGCTGTGCATGGAGCTCAGACATTTCCAGGAGCATCACTTACACCCTCACTGCCCAGTAGCAGCTGCCTTGGCTCCTCACATCCTCTTGCCTTCTGTGCATTTTATTCCCCTGAGCAGACAAGAAGCAGAAGCAGGTGCACCACTGTCAGTTCTGGTGCTAGCACCCAAGGCAGAAATATCCAACAGGGTGTATTTGCTGCTCTCTCTTTCTTCAGGCAGGGCAATAGGGTCATGGCCTCCCGCACCAATACCATGGCACTGCTATGACTGCTGGGGGAAAAGAGACGGATCTTGCTTTTCAGTTCCATTTCTCCTTTTGCACCATGTGACAAAGATGAAGTGTGACACTGCAATGTCACTGTTTCCTGCATATAATCTGGATGTTGATTTTTAAAGTAACATTTTTAAGGAAGGAGAAACCATGGAAATTCCCCACAGCCCTGAGACAACATTCAGAAAAGGGAGAGCCAAGTCTTTTGTTTTCTCTAGACAGCTGATTCACAGCCTCTTGCACTACTTCTCTGCATTTTGGGATAAGCTGCTAGGTTTAGCAATACCTCATCTCCACTTGCAGCTGCCCTTTCTCTTGCTATCTCTTTCATGTGCCATGACAGCTTTTAATCTACCCACTATAGTTCTAGGAAAAGGGAAACATTTCCTCCTGCACTTGGCATTTCTTGCAGGTAAAAGGAGTCAGTGCGAAGCTGGGAATGTGGGTCTTAGGTGAACAGCACTAGAGCTAACTGCCAAGTGAAGAAAGACCCATTAATGGGGAGAGGAGAAAGGAGACCAGGAACAACTGCGGTCCCAGTTCCATTCCCTGAAGTGCTCAAAGGTACCACTGTCACAAGTTGTAACAGAAGGGACATCAGGACACATCTGCCTAAGACATGCCCTTGGCAGCAGCACTAGTTTTGAGAGCAGCAGAACTAAGAAAGCCAAAGTTTCTATGGATGTGTGCCTCATGCCTGAATTTCCTTATGTGTAAAAGTGAAAGCCCCAGTCAATGCTTTCACCGTGGCTGGAGCATGTTTAAATGCTGACTGCATGTGGCTTCTGCTCCTCAAATGCTTAATTAGGGTCAAGACCACCCTTCTTCTCTGTTGGGTGTCTTCTCTACCCAAATACCTACCTATTGGGTCTCTGCTTCTACCCTATACAAATACAGCTGGCCTCAGTTCTTTACAACAGAATCAATAGATAGTAAGATGTATAACAAGCAAAGTACGTCTGTATAAAGTCCATTTCCTCAGGAAACCAGTGTCAACAAATTGAAAGGGAAAAGCTCTCTGTGCAGACTACTGACACATCCATCTTCAAATTAGTTAATGATCACTTACTTCCACAAAATCCCTTTCAGACATTCCTATGTATGATTTTCATTTCACAGGTGGGAAACTGAGGCAGCAATTATCTTCCCAAGGCCAGATAATACCATTTACTGTCATGGATAAAAGGTGGAAATTGCTTGCTCTGCACCGGTTGTAAAATAGTTACCTTGAGTTTTTCTCTATTGTTCTGCCAATGCCACTCAAGGCTACAAAACTCTAACCATTGTGGAGGACTATTAAGGTCATTGCTAATTAAAGTCACTTGGCATTTTCATATACCTGGAAAATTTCACCCTGATTTCCAGGAGGCTGCAATCTTCCGTTAGATCCAACGAGCAAAAGAGGCCAGTCAGTAACTAAGTTTACAGAAGAAAAGTTTCTGAAACTGTTTTCAGAGGTGACATTCTACTCCTGTAACAGGGTCATCTAAAAAGGTGCTTCCCAATACCGGTACATTATCTCAGGCTTTGAGTTTTCTCTAGACTTCACTGACTCCCTTAAAAAAAATTTAAACATTTTCAGCACACCTCTTGCCCACATCTGCCTCTTAGTTTCTCCTTCACTGTATTATTGATCTTACAGCATTTTCTGGCAACACACATTGTATCATATATTCAACACTACTGCCTTCTGTAAGTTATACTATTTAATACTACTAAATTATGTAGAGCTCACACCAAACAGAAATGCTCTGCAGAGTAATACAGCAGCATACTCCTGGTCTCAGCAAGATTCCCTTATGCTTGTCATCAACCGTGTAAGTGAATACTGTCAGTGAGCAATACAAGACACACAAGGAATTCAGTCTGCCTTTGCAGACACATAGGCATGTGCAGAATACACATATTCAAGAAGTCATTCAGCAGGTCAGTTGCATTTAAGATGACAGAGGAAATAAAAATTAGAATCAGTTTCATTAAGGATCTGAAATTGTTTTTCTGTATTCCAAAGCATTGCCCTTTGTTCCACACAATGTTGTGCTGGGCAGAATTCTTACTGAAGAAAATACCTTTTAAAACAGACAGCTTAAAGCTTTGGAAGTTTGCTTCCAAGCTCCCCATGGCTTCACGCATTTATTCACGCAAGTGCTGCAGGCTAAATGCCTTGTCTCCTTTCATCCGAATTCAATGGGATCTTTGGTTTACATGACACAGGCAATGGGCTCATCACCTAATTCCCAACAACAGTGTGGCCTGCAGGCCTTCCCTATGACTGATAGAGTGTTTCCTTTGGGAAAAATCTACATTACCACATGTCATTATTAAGTCAAGTGAGGTCAAAGGGAGGTGTTTTACCTGTGGTGCAGAAGATATGTGGGTGCTCTGTGGTGCTCTCATCCTTGGACAGGTACATTGCATAGGTTCAGACTAGCAGCTACAGAACATCTGTCTATTACCCCAACAGCATACTGTACCTGAGGAGAGATTTTACCAATGGTGATGTCCACTGAGGAATATGAAACAGAGCCAGATGTACAGGAGGAGGAAAAGGGGAAATAGGGCTCTCTCACCTCTGGTGTTTTGTGTGCTTTCTACTTACCACTTGTGACCATAGCTGTACCTATTTTGGACTGTTTTCAAACAAGAAGGCTCTGCCAGAGCTACTCTGACAGCTTGCTTGCTGCATCAGATATATTACAGAGCCAGAAAGTGGAGGAGCAGTTAGCCTAAGGGGAATAGATACAACAAAAGGTGGAAGAGGATGTCATTGGTAAGTGGTAGGAAAAAAGGAACAAATTGTTCTAACCAAAATCATCAAGTGAAAGAGAGAAAGGGTGCTAAACTCAGTAGAAAGAGAAGATTGAAAAAACTGTTCTCTAGCTAACACAGTAGCACGTCCACCTCAGGAAGGGTGCTCTGACACCTGAGGCACTGAACTAATAACCAAGATACGCGGGTGCGCCTTCCAACTCTGCCAGGTCTCCTGCCCGATCTGACTGGAGTTGCCCATCTCCCTGCGTTCCGTTCTGCAGCTGCAGAGCGTCCTCCCCTCCTCAGTACTGCTCTTTTAGTGGAGACCATTTTGCAGAAGAACTGGCTCCGGCCCCGTGAGGGGTGACTCTCCCCTCACGGACTCTGTGCTGGTGCTGCCAGAGAAGAGCCGTGGCAGGAGGCTGCAGGCCACGCTCCTTGCCGCTAGCACTCGTGTGCAGGCATGGCCTCCAGGGCAGCCGTGGGACAGTGGAAAACCTCAGGCCTACCACAAGCTCTGGGGTTAAGTCCCAAGGCCCATTTTCTTGCTGTTTGGAAGGGCTTTGAACTTCTTTTGTCTAACCAGCAGCCTCCAGCTACTCCATTGGACTGGGGCTGAGGTCTCATACTCACTGTGTGGCAGGTAGAACAACCTAGAAGACGAGACAGATCCCAGAAAGGCCCTGTCCCTCAATAGCTGTTTTCTGCAATCTGAGCTCAAGCTGTCTACGCACAAAGCGTGGACACAAGAGCTTCATGTGCCTCAGCCTTTCACCACCTTCCAGGGCCTCTCAGCTAGCAGGTGCTGCACCCGCAACTGGTTTGTTATTTACAACTAATCAACGGCCAGACGTGAAGGCAATACACTGCTTCACTGCAAAGTTGGCCAGCAAAGGATCCGTGCATTCTGGTCAAAGAAATAAATGTGGATACAGCTTAAAAGCCGACTTCTTTATTCTGAAGCCTTTTAGCACATAGGATTTCTCCCCCAGGTCGTACTTATTAGTAAAAGCTATGTAGGCAACACCACAAAAAAAGGTACCAAAGCCAAAATGTCATCTTTCATCTTCGTCAAGAAAAGGCGCTTGCCAACAAGCCAAAGTGCTGTGTTTCTGCAAGGCACAGACCTGTTCAACAGGCACAGCCCGACCTGAACAAACCTAGCCAGCTCCCTCAGCCTGCCGTCATGCATCCCTTCCACTAACCACCTCTGTAGCCACCTACCAGACCCCTTCCAATTCATCAAAGTACCAGAGGGCCCATCTGGTCATGCTATTCCAGATGCAGTCTCACAAGCGCTAAATAGAAGAGAATAATCACTTCCTTTGACTTGCTGGCTGTGCTCTAAAAAGGTGTTATCTCCCTTTACTTTCGACCCACAAGAAGTCTAAAATGGTGTTTCAAAACTTGCCAGTATCCACCAAATCTTGCACAAGTGGTAGCTAGGAGTAGTACTACCATCTATTAATGCTGCCTCCCACTACTTCCTCTATTATATCTTTTTTTCTTTTTTTCTGTTTTTCCACTTGATTACTGTTTGGCAGCACTTGGGCTAGTTTCCCCTGTCAATACCCGTCTCAGGCTGAACCTTTGTGGAAAATTTCAGTCAAAATGATTCAGCCATTTCTGAACACACAAGTAGAAATACATTATTCCAACCAATCTGAAAAATTTTGACAGGCTTTGCTTTGGGTCAAAAAAAACCACTTTTTCCTATCCTTGTGAAAGACTGCCAAAGTCTGGGTGAGTTACAAGCCTTCAAAATGTCACAGTTCATATACGCTTAGATAAAACCCAGCGAGCAAAATCTCTGAGGGTTCTGTCTGAACTGGACACGCTTCATTTTCTTGCAAAGCTTAGCACTCCCCAGACCGCACAAGTACGGACCAGCTGGATACAGCTGCTATGGAGACCCATGTAGCAGCAGCTTCAGGTGCAGGTCGGTTTAAGGCATCGCTTTGGCAGAGACTGGATTTTGTGCAAATCACTTGTGGAAACCTCTCTTTGCAGGCTCAAAAAAAAAAAAAAAAAAAAAAGCCATGAACTCAACAGGAAGAGTTGTGTGAGACAAAGTTTGCAAGTTAGAGTTGATAAGATGAAAGATAGTTAAGGAAAGTTAATTATAGTTAAGAAAAGTTTATTTTTATTAGACAGACCTATGAAATTCTGACAGATGTAGCTGATCGTCAGACTTGGCTGGTAGCAAATTCTGCTGTATCTTTTTGGTAAACAACTATCTGTTCAGACTGCTTATAGCAGCAAGAGACAAGCCTGGGTTCTATTGGAAACATAAAATGTTTATCCACCACCTGCTAGGAAGGCTTTTGTTACTTGAAATTTGTCTTTTGAGCTCTGTGGAAAGCAAGTATGTATTCTAAATGTATTTTCAAATAATGAAGTAGTTTTGATGCCTTAAAACATGTTTTCTTCAAAATAAATAACAGGTTTTATAACTCGAATTGACTTTTAAATGCTTATAAAAAGGTTCAGGATGGAACACCCTAGAGAGAGTAAGTTTCTCAATTCCCAGAGAGCCAGACTGTAAATCCCTTACCACCAGTGGCAAACAGCTACTCACATGCATAACCCTGTGAGCACTGGTGTGAGCAATTCTTCACTGACAGGAATTAAGCTTTCGTATTTCTAGCTCAATACGGCACAAAATGGTCATCATCAGTGGATGTTTTCCCCATGACATTTTTCAGAAGGTGCAGCAAACATCCATCTGGAAGATCTCTCATTAAAAAAAAAATAAATAAATAAAAATCACCAGAAGCCACCATTTACTGGAGCAACAGTTAGGTACTCTTTTGATGGAAAAGTAGATTTTCAATACCGGGCTGCGCTGGGAATTTTGTTTTACAGAAATCTGGAACCAAACACCTCACTCTATACAGGCAACATAAAACAGTCAGCAGCAAGAAGTGCCAGTCAGTCTTGATTTGGGCTGAAGGTAAGCCAGGCAGTATGGGAACAGGACACCCCGAGCCCGTTGCCACCAGACCCCAGCAGCTATTGTCATTTATAATGGGAGCCTGGCAGTGGAGAATTTGGAAGATAAATACTAGCATACCAGCAAACGTTTATCAGCAACAGCATCATTAAAACACTGGAAAAGGACTTTTTTTTACAGGTCTTCATCGGCTCTGGCAGAATTCTCCCCTGCATGCTGGCAGCACTATTAAAAAGAATAGATTTGTGGATTTTAGAGCCAGAGGAGAACATTGCTAGCAATTTTGCCTGACCTAAATATACAAAATCACATCCAAATAAAATACTTTAAAAATAACGCCATTAAGGTCACATAATCCAGCATTCAAAAGTCTCAAAATGGCAGTATTAAGGTTGCCTGCATGACCTTAATTCAGCAACCCTTAATTCAGCCTCCCTCAGCGTAGCATTATGTGACTGCAGAGAATGGACAAGGCTCCTTAAATAGGTAGCTAATCAGCTTCTACTTTTGCCCTTGCTCGACTCGTACCTCAGAGCAGCAGCTAACACATAGCACATAAACCCAGCCCCAGAACTGCCTGTCATTTTACAGGTCAGTACAGGCCCAGAGCAACGCTCTCGGTGACCCCAGGCTGCAGGACTCACAGGGGATTCAGAAACAGTATCTCAAGGTTGAGACTGAAGGAATGGGAAAGGCACAGGCCAGGTATTTAGAGCCCTTTTGAAACCTGGCTGCCATTTTGAAAGTCTAAGTCCAAAACTTAGAACCTCCGCGTCACCACTTTTAACCCGTTGTGCCTGCAATCCTTTACTGATAAAAAAGCACCTGCTTCTAGATGCACACAAAAGAGCTTGTGCCCAGGCAACACTACACTTCTCAGCAGCAACCTCGTAACTACGCTCCAGAAGAAATCCCATACTTACTCTTTTCTGACCTCTGTGGTCCGCTGTGGTAATCTACTCATAAATAACTACAAAGGCCAGAGGGAGAGGTGGTGTGCCTGCCCTCTCCTTTATCACGCTCTTCAGCACACTGCTCGAAGCACTCGCATCAGGCTGAGGAGCCCTTGGTTTCAAGGTATCCTTTCCCTAAATGGGTTTGTGCACATCTTTGAGGAATATTTCTGTTCCTTCAAATCAGCATTTTGCGAGCAGCTGCACACACCAACAACAGGACTGCCCACCGCAACGGCGGGACACCTTGATGCCACGGTTCTTTATGCCTCAGCACAATTATTTTTTGTTTCCACAGCATCCAGCTCAACACAGACTGACACGTTCTTTCCTCAGGTGCTTTCAGACATACATTTCAGATGGAAGAAGGCAAATACTAAACCAGATAAAGGGAGCCCGCTTTCAGATCATCCCTCAGTGTAACCTAACCTGTACCCAGGATGCAGAGAAGAAGATCGTAGCTCGTAAGAAGGACATAAAAGAACTCACTTGTGTAGAAATAAGGCAAGTAGTGAACTTCTAATCCTTAAGTCAGCTTTGATGATTCAAACATTTCACATATAAACTTAACCTGATACAGCCCTCCCAAAGAATACGTCCCTACTGCACAGCACAGGGCCATGCAGAGACACCCAAGCTAGCAAGCCTCCAATTTCCAAATGGTAAAACAAACAGCAAACACAGACAAGAAGCGCCAATCGCTGTTCTGGATACAGGTGCTGGTAAAGCCAGCAGATCAAAGACTCTACCTTTCCTAAGCTTGGAAGCTGTCAGAAAGCAGCATCCTTTCACTCCTTCCAGTGCCCATGGACCTGGACAAGCCAGAACGATTTGTTCAACCACAGGGAGAGCTACACCAGCGTTTTCACAAAGCCCTGAGAAGATTTCCCGCTCTGCCGCCTGGTTTCTAACTGTATATTCATGCAACCTAATCCTCCAGCTGCTGTGCTGAGGAGGACGTTATCTGTGAAGGCTTTGAAGACCCTGGGCAGGTAATTCCTGAGGTAATTCTGAAAGCAAAACGAAGTGACAGTCTGCTTCCTGATCCGTTTTGCTAGGAAAATTACGTTTTACGGCCAATTCTTTCCTTACACACTGACTATAAAATTAACTTATTAGCTGACTCAACTCCATTTTGTGTGAAGGATTGAGAAGGATTGCCTCCAGCCCTTGTCCCTTTAACTCTAATTATCAAGTGTATACCAGATTAAATTCAGAATGAACTAGCCGGGTCAGGCAATCTACTTAAAGTTTAATGGAAGTTAATGATTCATTGATCAAACTCATTTATGTCTAATTAAAGCCTTCCTGCATTATAAAAGACAAGGGGGAAGTTTTATAATGCACCTCGCTCCCCCTCTGCGCATGGCAGATTTGCTGCAGAACTGAATGGAAAATTCACAGCATCTGTCTTTTGCGAGTACATGGTTTGGCAACAGCCCTCCAGATTTAAAAGTATAATTATTTTAGATGACTTCACCAAATAGATGGGGTTTACACAATGCTGCCAAATACAATACCAATATCCAGCTGCACACGGTCAGATTGCAAACTAAGCTTGTACGCACCCGCACCAGCTCACAATGGTGAAGTTCAGGGAGCATAATAAGAACCAGACCTTGCGTGGATCTCAAGCAGGAGCCTCGCTGGAATAAGGCAGCGGTGACATTCAGCCTGAGATGGGGAGGAAAGCTTCCCATTGCATGTGGATTCACTTCAGGCGCTGCTCACGCTTCAAACCTGGCAAAGCAGCCGAGCCATCCAAAGCACAGTGCAGATAGCATTCAGCATTCAAGCATAAACGAGAGTGACAGGCAACCCACTGCAACACTCAGGATTTATTCCTCCCTCCACTGGCTGTCCCCTCCTATTAAGCACTTTCTAGACATCGTTTTGTATATAAATATGTGATCACACTACAATTCTCTTGTTGAGGGGCTATCCACCAGAACACTACTTTTGGCACATTTGTTCAAGACAGTATAATTAAACAGGAATACCATGGCCTACTTACATATTTATCATTCAGTTACATGGGTTTAAATTTTATACCATTCACGCGAACAGAAAAAAAGATACCTTTTTACAATCTCAGGCTGCTCTGGTACAGAAAGCGGGGGGGGGGGGGGGGGGTGTCCCTCCTTAATTTGAAATGATTGGTCCCTCACATGTTAGATAGCATTATACAGTCTTTAAAATTATGCTTTTTAAACCTTTTTTGATGTATAGATCCATAAAATGGCATAAATTACTCTGGAGAAACAAAATTAAATGTACTGTAATAATTTGCCTTCTTTGGCAATCTACAGTCCTATCACTCCTCAGGTGTCTACCAAACAGGATAAAACCAGCTGGCCTTCAAGTTGATGGACAGTTTAAACAGTTTTGTGCTGGAGCAAGTAACAGGCTTTCATGTGATGGAAGGATACTCCACTCCCCCCCCCAATATTATAGTTGTATGGCATTTTTCAAATCTGTATGGATGTCTAATGATAACATGTTGACCTATTCCTTCTGCTTCTTGCTCATTAAGTCCCAACGGAGTGCATACTTCACTGTCTTCAAAATTACATTTCTACTTTGCATCCCTGATTGTCCAATATAATTGTCCTTTAAGTAAACATATATTTTCACTCACTGCAAAGTTAAGAAGAATGGTTGCTTACACATTAAATGGATACCACTTCCCAGCAAGCACTTGTCCCAAAGAACCGTTTTGAACCTGACCAGTCGTAGTTCATGGAAGTCCAGTAGATGCAGCAGCAAGCTTTAGTCTTTCATACTTTTTTGGCTGTAGCTCCTTCTACCATCCTCTCCAGCCCTGGCACACCGGAAAAACATGGTATCTAGCGCTCTGCTAAGTTGCAGATGGAACAGCCCTTTGGTAGCATCTCTTCTCACTTCCAAAATGGTTTGCCATATTTTTCCTTTGCTTTTTGCAGTTTTCTTTTATAAAGCCCTAACAGTTTTAACTCACAGTTTAACAGCAGCGAGTGGCTGTTGTATGGCAGTAAGATATGGCTTAATTTCTGGTTTATGGTAAATTGTACAGACCCACTGTGAATACACTGAGGTCTATTATCTTAAATTGTACTGTTTGATACTCCATTTCTGCCCAAATAATTTGTTTCTTTATCTGCAACAGCTCCAAGTCCAAGAAGTCAGTCAGATCCCAGAAGTCTACAGAGCAGCCTGTAATGAGGCTGTTTGTATGATTTGCAGTGGAAAGGTCATTTCCTACTTTTTTCCAAGGTCTTTTGGGAACGGCTTGTATTTTCATTGTTTCTTTTTGCTACTTGGCCTACATATAATTTAACTGCAATTAAATCAAATGGCAATTGTAATTTAATTTAATTGCAATTTAATTTAACTGCAATTGCAATTAATTCTAAGATCTCTGAAAGACTTGGTCAACTTTGACTGGTATATGGCCCCTCTGGGTTCCCAGAGGCTTTGATTCCAGAATGGTTGTACATATCCTTGGGATAAAAAAAAGGAGTTCTCAGTGATCTAGGCATTAGACCTACCCGACTCTATATCTGCCACCACATACACTCAAATCATTTTGATATTTCCAGTAACCTTGAAAGACAGGTGGGGTTTATCCTAGCTGTCAGACTATTCAGGGAGAATGATGCACATGAATACTTGTAAACCTTTATTTTGTAAATTGTTCACCAATTCTTTTCAGTCTCTGCCTTGCGACTCATGCAAAACTCTTTAATAACCTGAAAATTAGAGTAGAACCACACAAAAAGTGGAAACAAGGACACATGACTATGAATGAGGGAGAAACACAGCCCATAAGAATAAAATCAGAAAGAGGAAGACACAAAATGAGTTACAGCTAGCAAGGAACATGAAAGGCTCCAAGAAAAAGTTCACTGATTGCATCAGAAACACTTCTATCTTATTTATTGAATATAAGGGAAAGAATAGAAAAAAATTGTGTGCACCGAATACTGTGGAAGAACAACAAATAATGTATGACACAGATAAGACTGAAATACTGACATTTCCATTCTGTTTTTAGAATGACACAATTGGTAATAAAGGGGAGAGGAACATGGACCAGAATAAGGAAAGGACATCTTAAAAGTATGAAAACAAGATAGATATTTTCAACACAGCTGGACCTGATGAAGTTCACCTTAAAGAATTTCAGGAACCAGCTAAAATCATCCCTAATAACTCAGAGGACAAAAGTGTCTCTGAGAAACAGAGAAAAGCAAAGCACCACCAGCAGTGCCTGTCTAAAATAAAATTCCAATATACATTAATCAAGTTATTTCCAGTGCTTAGAAAAATACCAGCAAGAAGTACTTAAAGTATTGGTTACAAGGACCGAGAAGATAATAGGCTAATAAAAAGCAATAATAAAACAAGGATAAATTATATTATGCCAGTTTAATTTGGTTATTTGTTAGGATTATTGGCCTAGATGATAAGGAGAAAGGAACAGATATGACATCACACCTGCATGATATTCTCACATCAGGAAAATATGATTCAAAGGAAATGTCAGTGCATGAATACCTGATTTTAAAACATACTCAAATACTAATTAGGAATTTTCAGTCTCAAGCTGAATACAGTGCTGGTCAGTATTTTCAAAAATGACTTAAAATGAAATAAAATTATATTTAAAGTATTTAGTGCAGTCCCCTGCTGAAAAGTATTGTAAGCACCTCAGAAAGCAAGTCAGAACCTAGAATTACTTTCAGAATCAGAGAAACAATGACTGGAAAATTTAGATTGGAAGGGACCTCAAGAGACCTTTAAGTCTAACTTCCTGCTCAGAGGATCAGACCAGGTTGCTCAGAAAGGTTTTCAAGATGTAACTGGTTAAAGCCAAGTCAGGAGGCAGCAGAAGCTGCAGTCACAACCTGCCATAGGCAATCTGTTCCACTGTCCTCACAGTCCTTCTCCCATTTAAATGTTGTTCTCCCCCTCAACGCTCTCCACCAATCCTAATAAGAAAAAAATGTAATAAAAAGATAAGTCTTTAGATCCAGGAAGAAGCAGCTAAATGCACAAATACAAAATGGGAAATAACTAGCAAGTTCTTCAAATACTGACAAGCTGCTGTACTATATCAATACATGTGCCACATGAAAGATATTAATTTGCTGTGTTTGACACTTGTGAAGCTTCATTGGACTCACCCAAGTCCAGTTCTGGGAAACCAAATAGTAAGAGGGATGGAGATAGCTTGGAGACACTACGGTGGAAACAACATGATTCAGAAATTTGGAGATATACTTTGCTTAGGAAAGACAAAGCAATAGGTTGGGGGGAGGCAAGGGGGGGGAGGGTGCGGGGGCAGGGATGGAGAGATAGAAGACACTGAAAAAGAGCATTGAAACAGTATTCCAGTGGCTCAGTAAATAGAAGTCTTACAGTATTAAAAAGAGGAAAAAAGAGCAACAACCCCTTGTGCTCACTGTGATCATGACAAATAGAAATATACTTGCAACAAAAAAGTATTAGATCACGTAGTATGAAAAAACCTCGAACTACAAGAATAATTGTTACATCAGGCTGCAAAGCAAGGCCGTGGAACCTACGTCACTGCAGCGTTTCAACCAAGGGCGGACAAAAGCGTCAGGTTAGGTATTGTCAGTGCTGTGTCAGGGCAGACAGGAGCAGCAGATGAGGTCTTACAGTCCTTCCTATTCAAAGACCGAAAATTTCTTAACAAGTTTGATGCTTCAGATAGACCCCCTATTCTAAATAAAATCTAAACAAGAACACTGCCTTATGAAACATTTGTGAGGTTTTGATGCCATCAAAGGGAGCCAAAGAAACACTGGCTGAAAGCAGCATCTCATATGATGCTTAAGCAATGTGACTTTTCAGCACAAATATTTTTCCTTAGAACTTCCTTGTAGTTCACAGCATCCTAATGGCACTGTTTTCTTGTTAACAGAACTTTATTTTGGCTTTGCTTGATTTTTCTTTTTCCCTTATCTTGTCTAACCTAGCTTATTCATTGATTTTCAACAGTTTATTCATCATTTATGTCCTTTTTTTGTAGAGTGTTGCTATATATATTTTTTTTTTTTACAGCTGGTGCTACTCAAAGCTTTACAAAGCATTATGTTTTCTTGTTTGTTCAGAGGGTTAGTTTTGTAGTTTGTTTGTTTTTTCTTAAGTGCACTTACGTGACATTCATTAAAAAAAAAAAAAATCTTATTCTTTGCATCATATGCTTCTCCTATAAGGAATTTTTTTCTTTTTTTTCCAAGCCTGCTAGCTTTGATAGGTCTTTTCTCTTACCACAGTTGCTTCATATGACTTTACATACAAATTTGTACGCATACTTCTGCAGACATCTGCAGCTTGGCACAGTTGATGCTTGTTCTCAAAGCATTTCCACTTAAATTATAGATCTTCTGTCCCTGTGGACTGGGATCCCAAACTCTGCAACAAGGGCACTGAGACATTCTCCAGTTCCAAAATACCATACATGTGGTAAAGGTCCTGACCAAAGACAAATTGGGGACTGAATAAATTGTCAAGTAGGAGCAAGGAATGGAGGAACATTTGGGACAGGAACGTCCTCAGCCCCACCAGCAGGTCCACCTGGAGTTACTCAAAAAATTGGCCAGTCAAGCTCCAGTGCCCAAAGTGCATTCTGCCAGCCAGAGCCACATTTACTACTTGGAAACCTCTTCCGACAGTTTACCTTGGCTTCCAAAATATGATACCAGCAGGGAATTTCTTATACTTTATTTCTTAACAATCACAAATAAGTTCAACTTTTATAGATGGATGTTCATGCAGTAACATTAATGACGTCATTTTAGATGTGTCACAGTATCTGAAAACTTACCTTTTGCATATCTTTTCCACTGCACTTCTGGCAAGCAGAAGTGTTGTGGAGTACAATTAAAATCCCACGTGAGATCTCATCTGCTACCAGCACATCAAGGTACTCTAGAAGTATAAAACCCTCTCTGTCCATTAAAGCAAGATGCAACTGCTTTTATCGAACCCTGTTAAAGTGAGCTCTTTCCCTACTGTGAGCTAAAGACTAATTGCTACACACATAACACCTTTTCACATTTATCTGCTATATTCTTTTGGGGAATGTTAGAAAAAAGGTAATCTTTATGTATTTGTTTTTGTAATAACCCCAGTTTCTGATAAATTGTATCTGCAAAAAGCTAATTCACTTTGGAAATAGTGTTCAATGTTTGACTATAAAATGATACAGTAAAAAAACCTGTGTATTTGGGGGGTTTTATTCCTTGTCCTAAGTGTACTATTCTCTCTCATCAGGCCATTCCTGAAAGGAATTATCTGAATGCTGAGGTATTATCTCAGTACAGTAATAGTTTTTACCATCCTTGGATGCCTCTTCTAGGGTCCTGTCCCTCGCACAAGCTTCTTTCATGTGACGGTGCTATGCTTCCACTTTTCTTTGGAGAAAAGGGCACTGTAATGTAACCATATTTATCAGCAGGATGAGGTTATCCCATTTTGATTAGCAGCCTTGGTACCAAGCAGGCTTAACAGCTCCGCTTAGGGAGTCTTGCATAATAACAGTATGCAGCAACTTGCTCCAAACAAAGTATCCATCAAAAATTCCACGGCACTCAAAGCTATTTTAAGATCAGATTTACGTGGACAGTCTCTTTCCTATTCTTGGCATGTCTCTTAACCCCATAGGAAGACATGACTTCAGGACAATATCTCCTGAGGATGGCATGATGACTCATCTGACCTTAGTGCATCCATGTCACCCTGCTGCAGCTGACAACTCTCCCACATTCACTCCCTCACTTCCCACACACTGTTTTCTGAGCTCTAACTCCTCAACATTGTAATCCAGCCAGAAGATGCCATTCAAGGGTAAGTGGGCTTTGAATGCAGAAAAAAATCCAGTGCAGCTCTCCACCAGGAGAGTCCCTGAAGATACGCACAAAGCTGAGGATGTCCTCCTGTCACTCAGCTGCTGACATACCCTGGACGTTCCTTATGGTGTGGAAAACAAATGATCCTTCAGCTGCCCCTTCATTAAGGGCAGCTGAAAAAAACCCACTAAAACAGTGTTTATAAAGTTACAGTGTTTGGAATGTAAAGTGTCTCTTCCTTTCATTTGTAAGGAGAGTTAGACACATTGCAAATGGAGAAGTTAGCATCTGGAAACTTGATCTGGGAGAAAGCTTCCAGGGACACTGATCTCTGCAAGACCCTGTAAACACAATATCAGGATGGTCCAACCTGAACTTCTTTCCCTATTGGGTACTGTTAAAGTTACTTAGGAGCACCATAAACATAAGTAAAAGAATAAGCATTATCTGGCATAGAGGTTTTCTGAAAGAACTGAACTATTAGGAAAAACACAAACAAGCAAACAAAAAAAAGTATCACTTTTGCATTATAGAAAAGCTTGGCTGAGAAGCTCGCATGGTCAGGAAGGAAAGAGCAAAAAGGCAGCAACACTGGTTTATCACCCCTTAAGCCTCACAGCAACTCATTTCAATGGTTCAGAGCAATCGTGAGGACTTAGCAAAATAGCAAAACTTCCCTGCAGAGGTTTACCAACAACTATAAGATGACAGAGAGACACAAGCACATTGATTGAGAGAAATGTAGAGTGACAAGTGACACAGCGAACAAGAGATGCTTTTTCATGAACTTCACTGCTAAAAAGTAGTTAAGTACCTATGAGATGTGTATTTTCTAGTAGAACAGTAGGAAAAAAAAAAAACCATAAAACAAAACAAACCATAATCTGTAGCATAGGTTATCTTTGGAGTATGGCTGAATATGAGCCAAGTTGAATAACTATCTTTTAATTAAGGTTAGAGCACAACTCACAGGCAATGTCGAGCAAAAAAAATAGCACTGATCTCAACAAGGCAATATTGAAATACAAAAATAATAACTACCCTTAAAAACATTTTTTATTTTTCTTCCTTCAGGAGATTTAAGCGGCTATGAAAATTCATGAACTACCATATTTAATTGAAATCAGTGTGTTATTTCATGAACAGTAGACCTAGTAAAGTCTGTCTTCCTACAAATTACATCTTTCCTACCCAGGCCATCACTTCCTACCTCAATACCAAACCATAGCCTCAGTCTCCCTACAAAACTTCTACTGTAGGTAGGAAGCTAGAGATTCCCATCCCTCTTTCAACAAAGCTTTGTCAAAAATGGATAAAAGGGTCCACCTATTTCTAGGGTCAGAAAAACAGCAAAATCACATAATCTGGTTTCCTAGAAGAAACAGAACATAACTGAGAAGGTTCCTGAACTCTCACAATGTATTGCTATCTTCCTCCTCGAGTGACTGCAGTGAGTAAAACACACACCTTGACCAGTAAGGGAAGCAAGCAAATGCACAGCACAGTTATCACTCCAAGCCTCTAGCCTGGATCCTGCTGAACTTTGCAGGGCTGGGAGCCAGAAGCTGCTCCCTCCTTGCAGGAAGGCACTTGTTGCTCCTGCAGCCTAGCAGTCCTTGCCAACCAGACTGCCCTTTTTTAAAAAAAAAAAAAAACAAAAAAAAAAAAAACTACTGCCCTGTTGGCATACATACTCATCATTGGGCTTCTTGGACTTTCATCTTCTTACAGCTGTCAGACAAAAATTATGGTTTAAGTATATCACTTGTTTGTTCCAGTTTAACTCCTGTGGCTTTAGTGCCCAAATTTTAAAGTAGCACTGTTATACCTCTGTTAAAACCACCTGTCTTCGAAAGATTTAGTGACACACCAGTTTTTAGGAAAACTAGATTACTATTTCAGAATATCAATGCCATCTGCAGTTCCTAAGTTTCTGAAGTATTTTGGAAAGATTCAACAGGCTTCAGGCAAAGGCGTTGCCACAGTGAATCATCACCCATGTATGTTACAATTTTGAGCCTATTAATATTGGCTACATGGTTGAAAAAAATGGATACTGAGTAATTAATAACCAGCTGTAGTTTCTTATGACACTGTAAAACCAAAGACAATAATAATTTAAGATTAGGTGGCTAAAAACCACAGAAAAAGTACCAGGCTCTTTCCCAGTTGTGTCTACAGCCACATAAACAAAGGTTAAAAGATCCAATCTTCCTCCCCACAAAGTTTCTATAGCTGGCAATTTGCTTTCAGCAGATATATGAGCAACAGGTACAGAAAGGTGGACGCTTCCACCCACTCACAAGATCATAGATGGTCACACAGTCAATGAAAAGCTGGTAGCCATCAGCCTGCTAACTTCTTAACGTTGAGCGCTCTTTGTAATTCCCTTTGAAGAGGTGGTATTTGTAGTTTTTACCATAGGAAAAGAGGAATAAAAGTTCTTGTGCAAATTTCCAGCAAAGCAAAATCACAGAAATGGTCCAGACCTGATTTTATAGCAGCCAAGCATCTGACATGACCAGAAACGTTGTAGTATTACAGCCAAATAAAAAACTCTTTCAAGGGACTGCAGCACGATGAACTGTCATCGTGAAGCTGTGGGTGTGGGAAGTAGAAAGTGTGTGGCATACTAAGATGGAAAGCATATGGATAGAAAACAGATTTCACGGAAAAGATTTGCCAGGGGAGATTAAGATAACTGTTTTTGACATTAAAAAGTAGGATTTAAGTTGTAAGGCCCCACAGGAATTCAGAGTAAGTTTCTCCTCTACAACGCAACAGGGAGAGAGCCTCCTTTCTTCTGCAGTCTTACAGTTGCACCCATCTTGGGAATGACATTCAGTCTTCCTAGATAAACATTATTGAACAATGCTGAATTTTCATTAGCTTTATTTTGTTCAATAAAAATTTCCTGCAAAAGTCTGGAGGATTTTCAAATCTTCAAGACTAAGTATGAGCACTCTTTAAATTACCACTACATCTACAGAGAGTTTATGCCAGCTGTTTTCAACTGGAGAGCAGATTGTAGTAAAATCTCCCACAGCGCTCTGAATCTCAAAAAGGAGCACAAGATAATCATTCTCACCTGTCCTTCCTGTTCTAACAGAAAAGTCTGGAGACAAGGGGAAACAGGAAAAAAGAACTGCCATAAGGAGGGGAAACAATCTGCATGTAGCTATCAGAAGAACGGAGAAACCAAGAAGAGGTTTTTGTCCAGTAAAAGAAAGGACTCCTATGTAACAATTACTGGGCAAAGTGACAAACAGCTGTAGCGAAAAAAAAGATATTCAGTTACTAGCTTTATTAAAAGATTCAGTTTCCAATTCGAAGGAAATTCTTCAAGGAAATGCCTGCACTATACATGATGATTCAGTGAAGAGGTGCGCTGCATCACCTATGTGATCAAATGAGCTTTAGAAATACTAGCCTCTTAAGAAAGACGACGACTCCTGGGAGTATGGATTTATTTGCATACACACATTTCTTAAATAGGTCCATGCAGGGCTCCAAGATCCTGAGCTACAGAACCACAGTATCTGAGTTAGCTCGCAGAGGATGGCCAGCGTCAGGCTAACTCATCCTGTCAGCAAGGCAATGTGCCCACAAACCTCATGGGAGCAGAAAGGATAGCAAAGTAGAAAAGACCAACAAAACAAAAAAAAAGCTTTCCCTCAGTGGCAGGAAACTCTTAAGCTAGAATAACAAGAACAGGGCACACAGAGGGGAGGAAGAATCTTGAGGTACTGGGGCAAAAAGGAGCCATAATATAGCTTTCTATATTGTGGTGGGCTGATACTTGCTGGACACCAGGTGCCTACCAACGCCGCTCTGTCACTCCCCTCCTCAGCTGGACAGGGGAGAGAAAATGTAATGAAAGGCTCATGGGTTGAGATAAAGACAGGGAATGATCACTCACCAATTACTGTCATGGGCAAAACAGCCTCGACTTGGGGAAATTGGTTTAATACATTACCAATCAAATCAAAACAGGATAATGAGAAGTAAAACCAAATCTCAAAACACCTCCCCACCACTCCTCCCTTCTCCGCGGGCACAGCTTCACTCCCGGTTTCTCCACCTCCTCCCCCAGCAGCGCAGGGGGACAGGGAATGGGGTTGGGGTCAGTTCCTCACACCTTGTCTCTGCCGCTCCTTCCTCCTCAGGGGGAGGACTCCTCACTCTTCCCCAGCTCCGCCGTGGGGTCCCTCCCACAGGAGACAGTCCTTCACAAACTTCTCCAACGTGGGTCCTTCCCATGGGCTGCAGTTCTTCACAAACTGCTCCAGCGTGGGTCCCTTTCACGGGCTGCAGTCCTTCAGGCACAGACTGCTCCAGCGTGGGTCCCCCACGGGGTCACAAGTCCTGCCAGAAAACCTGCTCCAGCGTGGGCTCCTCTCTCCACGGGGCTACAGGTCCTGCCAGGAGCCTGCTCCAGCACAGCCCTCCCACGGGGTCACAGCCTCCTTTGGGCATTCCCCTGCTCCGGCGTGGGGTCCTCCCCGGGCTGCAGGTGGAGATCTGCTCCCCCGTGGACCTCCATGGACTGTAGGGGGACAGCCTGCCTCACCATGGTCTTCCCCACGGGCTGCAGGGGAATCTCTGCTCCGGCACCTGGAGCATCTCCTCCCCTCCTTCTGCACTGACCTGGGGGTCTGCAGGGTTGTTTCTCTCACACCTTCTCACTCTTCTCTCCAGCTGCAGTTTCTGTTGCGCAGCAACTTTTCCCCTTCTTAAATCTGTTCTCCCAGAGGCGCTACCACTGTCACTGATGGACTCAGCCTTGGCCAGCAGCTGGTCCATCTTGGAGCCGGCTGGCATCGGCTCTGTCGGACATAGGAGAAGCTTCCAGCAGCTTCTCACAGAAGCCACCCCTCTAGCCCCCACCCACCCCCCCGCTACCAAAACCTTGCCACACAAACCCAATACATATATTGCAAAATCAAAGTGTAAGAAACCGTCAATGTCACTGATTGATTGGAGTTAAGAGAAAACTTAATCTACAGCACGGAGTGTTCATTAGATGACCACATTTCTATTCCACTAGGAAGGGTGAATCTGCGTTACTAATCCTGAAATTATAACTCAAACATTATTCTTGTCACTCTCTTAACATTATTCTTGTCACTCTCTTCAGACCTTGAAGCACTAATTTTCCACATCAAAACATTTTAATAGATGATGCATTACTGGAAAAGATGAAAGACTATAACTTGTATTAAAGAAAACAATATTTTAATAAGCTTTTAATGATATTTAGTCAAAAGTACTTTTAAACAACTGTCACATGAGATCTGTATCTGCTTATTCTCCGAGTAATTGGAGTTTTTTGTTGTTGCTCTTAAAGAAACAGAAAAAAATACCTATAATTCTCTTACTGCAAGTAGCAAACTTTAGCAAACATACATGGGACACTCCCAACATTCAACCCCCTGATTTCTTTTATAAGTATACCCTTAATCAAATAAACCAATCCTATACAGAATAACAACATGCCTCAGAATAACTGTGGCTTATAATCACAAACTGTTCTTGCTATTTGATGTCTTTTGACTATTGTAATAATCAAAAAAAACTCGCATTTTTCATGTTAACTGAGAAACCTTGTTTAAGGAGGAAAGGATAAGGTCAAAAAGGTAAAACTGATGGATGCTTTCCTTTGTTGCCTGTCCATACACACCAATTCATGACTTAGTGGTCGCATGGCATATACTCAGAATCGGTACAGCCTCAATACTGTTCAGAAAGGACACGACCTGCAAATATTACAGATCCAGTTGTTCTAGGCCTCATAGCATTAGCTAGAAATACTGAGCTATAAAATGTGGAACTTTTATTGCACGTGTTCAAATAAAAATCCAAAAATCAATGTTAAAGAAATCCAATAAAATTGCTTTTAGATTAAAACATCTTTAACAGCAGAAAGAAAATAAAACAAAAACATACAGCCAATTACCCTTGTGAATGATCATCTGCAGAAAATAGATGAAGAGTCCTCATAATAGGAAAAATTGGCTGGACCTCTTTTAAAGGTGTCAAAAGAGAATGGCAAGAGCTTGCTTTGTTTTTACAATTCTACCTCAATCCCCCAAGCCTTGCAGTCTCCCTCCAGGCCTTTATCAATGAATGTTGTTGAAATTAGTCTGTTTAAAAGATAGGTTGAGCCTTTTTCACATTGACTTATATAAAGCCATTTTTCTGTTTTATTAGTTACATTAGCATTCTATTGCCCTTTAAATGTCATAAGTTCAAGAGCATAGCTGTATATATCCTGGAAATATTCCTGTTTGATGTAATAAAACAGAAAGCTACAATTTCCTGGGACAGATAAGGTGACAAAAAAAGAGGGAAACGAATAGGGCATAACAGCACAGAGTAAAACAACAGGCAGTAAAGCAAGATTGTTTCCAAGCAAAGGAGGAGCAAGAGTGTTACAGGGAGCAGAGATTTAGAAAGGGTTGTTTGTGTTGTCTCTATCAAGACATGTGAAAAGGATCTGACCTACCATCTTCTCCTGCCAAAGGCACTGGAGGGGATGGGGGGGGGGGGAGAAGGAGAATGCAGAAGTGGTAGAAGTGTGCTGTAGAGAAGATACAAGACAGTGAAAAAGAGCACAGTGAAACCAAAGTAGTTATCCTGATACTGTGAACTTCTCATTTTGGAACTCCACTATATGTTATTGGAGCTGCATTATGAGTCCCCTGGTTTAAGCACTAAGGCAGGCAAGCCTGCAGCTAACAGCAGTTTAGTGCTTCGAACAGGGTACACATGGCTTGAAAACATCACCTGAATCACCCAGTTCTGTTACCCACAAAGGAAAGCAAAGTACAATGAAAGTTATTCCCAAAACTTCCATGAAAACATATTCCCTACCTGTTACCACAGCCCACGCTACGCTACCCACCACCTCCTGGCAAATACAAGGTTCATTATTGTGGCTTTTGCATGTCTACTGCAACGGGCCACAGGAAGACACAACTCTGTTTCTGTTGCCAAGTGTCACAGGTCCCCACAATTACAACCAACTTGCTAGATAAAGTTCTCAAATTACCTTAAGAAGAAAGCATGTCCCATGGTACAAAGGAGGGCAAACTCTCCCTCCCCTCCCGAAATCCCTGCCAAGGTCATTAAGGAGAAAGCCACACGCACCCACAAGGATGCACATAACGTAAGGACTTACATAGCTGCTCAGTGGGCACATCTTTAAACTTTGTGCATTACAACCATGTCACGGCACCTGAACTGCATCCACACCAACACGCTCACGGTGGCTTCAGTACTCTCCATCTCCCATTGCGCAAATGAAAGTCTACTCACATTTTGTCAGGGTGCCGCAGGGACCGGTGGCTCCCTAGTGGCTGGGGCTCCCCGTGGGGGTCCACTGGGGCAGGGCCCACTCCTATAACATTGCCCCTCACCCAGCAGAGGTAGGTCTCCTGGTATTCTCGGTCTTGCCAAGAGCTTTGCGAGCTGAAACCTCAAAGGCAGCACTGGTGCAGCCTCTGTGCCACCACCATGCAGCAGTTCCCCTCTCAGCCCCTTCAAGGATGGGTGGGCTTTGGCCCTCAAACACGGACCTTCTGCTGTGGGAACTTCACCTGGCAGCTCTCCCAGAGGTGGGAGGCAGAGGGGGACGGAGAACCGCCACAATACAGGCGCTCAGCAATCCTACACCTGTGGATGTAGCTGCCTTCTCCAGTGCGACCTGAGTGGTATCTGCTGTCAGGTTCAAGGGGAAAAAAAAATAAGCGACTGACAGTCTTAAGATCCAGTTACAGCCTCTGGCAGCACAGCGAGGCCAGCAAAGAAGGCGGTACATCCTGCTCCCAGCAACAAGGATGTCTGCTCAAATGAAAGCAGGAGCTTGTCGTACTTGCTTAGTATTCCTCCCTGGTCTTCCAGCTGGCAGGTTGTCACCACGCTCCTGAGGGTACAGCAGCGCCCCAGCGAGGCAGAGCCAGGGACCCTGACGGGGGGTACTGCCCAGCTGCTGAGAGATGCCACACTGCAAGGACTTTGTGCATGGCAAAGTTCCACGTACGGTGATGGGAGAAGGAGAAACTCATCTGCCATTGCTGCTGAAGGGCAGTCAACACCAGCCACCCTTGTAGAAGGGACCTAGGTGCACAAGACACAAGATGAGCGCTGCTTAAGCAGAAGGCTGTTGATAAAGGCTGCAGACAGCTGCATAAAAATGCTGAGGCATAGGAATCTTTCTGTGCCTGACAAAGCCAACGTAGCAGTCCCCACGAGGATGAGGAAAAGAAGCCACTTGGGAAAAGGGTTTCTCTGACCCAGCAGGAGCTTAAACCACCACGCCTAAATTTGGCCCTGGGAACAACAGCCTCAACACTGTATTTAGGCAGTGCAAATGAGCATACCATCTGGAAGCTATTGTATATCATCTTGTCACACTAAATGATGGAGTAGTTCAAGGGTGGGAAACACAACTTTCAGTCATGTCTTCTGATTTAGACTGTCCTGATCCATTCCTGGTTTACATATTGCACAGAGCACCTTAGTGAGTCCAGCACAATCCTGAGCAAAGACCTGGGCTCAGGTCTTTCACATATCCTTTCTTCCTATGCACGCTTCAACTCCAACTCACCAAAAAATTGGATGCAAGTGTCTTCTAAGAAACTATATAAATATTTTCATGCATGGTGCCCCTTGGAAAGTTCATTCTCTTTCCTTGAATCTGTGATGGCTCTTCCCTTGCAGTCTGTCAGGTCTGCAACTAGAGTACTAAGAATGTGCTCCCAGGAACTGTTAAATCCACTACTCAGATGCCATACAGCAATTCTGGTCAAAGCTGACTGTGCTTCTGGAACTGACAGCCCACGCAATTCATCATCTGTGATAGACAGAGATTGCTTGCTTTGTGGGAGCAGCTCCCTGCTCTGAAGTAACACACAAATCCCACACCTTTCATTCAAATTGCTCCAGAAACTACATCCTAGAGCATCTTCCTGCAAGTTCTGTTGGCATTTCTTTCCTCTCTCTCTTGTTTCAAAATCCAGGGAGAGAAATTTATGTAGAACTACATTCAAGTATTCTTCCAAGCTATAGAAATCATGCATCATTCATGCTGCATGTTAAATCAGCATTCTAGGCAATGTCCACCATCTTGTTCCAGAAAACTATTGTTCCACTTACTCATTTCTGCATTCTCATGGGAATAGGACTAAGCATTTCGACAAAAACTTTTATCTCTCTCATTTACAGTAGACATGTTTCTTCTTTATATAGTATAAAGAGGTATTTTAAGCTCATCCATACTGAAGTACTCTAGGAAAGCCAACAACACAGGATATACATTATTTTCCTGCATTTTCAAAAAGTTTCAAAAAGTTGTGGTTTACATAACACTAAGATTACTCCTGATGCTTTATTTCAGTCACATTTTCATGACTTTTGGCTTTTGTTGGTCTGTCCTTATGAAGAAAAAAGTCCAAACTGTAGAAGTCTGATATTTGTATTCCACTGCAATAATGCAGAAGTGATCCTACCAACTCAGGGTAGACATCCATCTGGTCCACAGGTCCGCTTCTACTAAGTCTAGGGAAGAGGGCAAAATCAGAGGAAGCATGGCTAGATGTTTCTTAGAGCATCTCCCCAGACCCCAGCAATTAGAAAAGAGGGAAGCAAGAAAGAATACTCTCTCTGTGATGAACTTTTTCAGCTCTCAATTTATGTACCAGCAGCATACCCAAGTGTAAACTGTGTGGTTACTGTGCCTGCTTGTCTTCTTTCATAAATTTAATGAGGGGTCTGCATTTTCTACTCTACACAATGTAGACTTTCACCACTCACTATCCTGGGTGCAAGGAAATGAAGGTCACTTTAGTCCTCTTTGTGCAATACCTGTTTTGAGTTGTTCCCAAAAATAGAGTGCTTTCTCGGAAACCTCCTAACCTGCTTCCTCTTATGGGCCAGAACATTACCTGGATTAATTTCAGTATTTCAGGTCTGTCCCTCAATGCATCTTTTACTCTCCCATTGTTCTCCAGCCCTCCACCCTGCATTAGCTCCCTATGCAAGGAGATCCTTGGAAAGCAGACTAAACTAGGGGAAAAGCTTTCTCTGGTTCTTACCTCTCTTACACAGCAAGCAAAGGCTGAAAGAAAGGCTAGTGCTCTAACATAAGTCCCTAACTACCTATCAGCATGAAGACTACCAAAGAACCTGGCAGAAACATAATAATTCAACATGAACACAAGGAGTGTGTTAGTTTACATTGTCCATGCTTATGCAATTGAAAGTCATCCCCAGCATAAAAGCTCATCTTTAAAGCCTTCATTACTCCTCACTCAACTGAAAATTTCAAAAGCAGGTCAGGAATCCCACTTTCTTTTAACTACTTGGTATTTTGTGTTCAGAGGTGTAACAAAAAAAGCTTGCTGTTACTGGAAACATTAGAAGGTCCCAACATCTCTGCTTCCACACTGCCACTGCCAGGGTCTGCGGCAGTGACAACCTCCTCAGCTTCTGAAGAACAAGAGCATAATCCCTGAATTGTACATGCTTGTTGACTTCTGTCGTTCCCCAAAAGTTGGAGTGTTTTAGGTGCCTGTGGTCTATGATACAGCCTAAGGCTGGGATACAGCATTAGAAGCAATAACCCATCACCCTTTGACAGCACAACTGGGGCAGGCTGCTGTGAGGAGAAGCCAGCATTTTCATTGCCTCTCCTTTACCCTACAACCACCACAACCAATATTCCAAAAAAAAAGAAGATGGAAGAGCTTACGTATGACCAAAGGAGGCTGATTTAAAAAAAAAAAAAAAAAAAGGGGGGGGGGGAGGCTGCTATTACCATGCCTAACATTTTCCAGTGGGCCATGATGCTGAATAGAAATGTCACAGCAAAATCCACTTTTCCTGTAGCTAAACAATAAAGACCCTTGTGCATCACAACCCAGACCTGAAGATGCTATTTTCCTGATCTGAATCTCTCCTCTAGGATCAGCAACATTTCTGCTAATAAGAGACAGGCCCAGAGCGAGGCTTGTGACTGCATTGGGGTACACTGGGAGATGAGGGAAAAGGCAGGGGAAAAATTCTCAGCTATTAAAAGACAAGCTCTAATCCGATTCTTCTGTGTTTATGAAAAGAGCAAGTGAAAGCTGATGCACCCCCTAAGAAGGCAAGCACTGTCATCACTGACCTTAGTGGGTGATTTGTGCATGCCTGTTGCAACACAGCCTCCTATGCTGCTTTCTGGCAGGAGAAAGACTGTTCATCATCATCTGGTGGCTTTAGTGGAACAAGACAAAGCCGCCCCCTCCTTCCCCCACCTTGCTCAGAAGCCAGGAGGTGCAGCCTCGGGAGCTGGCTCCGATCAGTACTGTCATGTACTGGATATAACTAGGTCCTGTGTGCACCCCTGTCCTTGAATGGATGTAATGTCAGCTGTGATCGTGGGCTTATTATGCCAAACATATCCAGCTGGCCTGCAAACCAGGCTTTTTGCTTCACTGGCAACACGTGGAGAGCCTGCTGCTTCTTCAGTACCAACAGCCTGCAACGGTGGAGCTGCGGTCCTCACTCAGAGCCAGGACCCGGTCTCCTCGTTTGCACTGCTCTGACATTGCAAAGTAACGAGGGAGCCAGACAACGAAGACCTCCCTGCCCCCTCCCACCCCTGCCAAAAAAGTGCCCATACCTAAGTGGGAGTCCTACAACCCGGAGTGAGCAGCACACAAGCAGGTCTGCAGTGACTTAACAGCCAGCAATTCTTCCTTTACGTGATGACTTTGGGGGGGAGGGAGCCTACCATCCAAACTATAAGTTACACAAATCCATCCTGCAACAGCCAAGTCCGTAGCTGATAGCCAAGGTTGAGGGCGTAAAAAGAACAAAGCTTACATCTACTGTGCCCTGAGCATAGACTAATGAAGAACCAAGCCTATAGGATCACATATGCTTGTTGTTGCCGCAGTTACAAGCTCTCCATAATATTGCCATACATTTGTCTCTTTGCAGAGACCACTTGGTAGGTTTCTCATAGCTCAGACAATGTTTAATGTCAGAAGCCTTGGGCATATGTGAGAATTCCTTTAAAGCCTTGTATGAAAGAATATAAAAGGTGAAAAAATAGGTTTACTTTTGAAAACTGTTTTCTGCTTTTTTTTTTTAAAGAAAATAGGAAAATATTTTCTCATAGGCTCTACTAAACACAATATTCACTAAGAATCATGCCATGTGTATCTGTGAGGCAGAGTATGACAGAGCAGGCAGAAAATAACATTTACATTGTTGTATAGAAGTTGTTCATTTTCACCACTGGCATACGAAGGGTAAAGATAATGAAGAAGGGTAGCTGAGAACTTGACATAAAATAGCTTTTTTTTTTTTTTTTTTTTGAGTATTTGGGATCTCTAATTAAAGAGATTTCAACATGCACACTTGATGAGAGCTGTACAAAATTAATAGCAAGAGAAAATCCTCTGCATTTTGCTAATGGCACCAGACTGCTTGAAATATACAGGTCAGTTGTAACGGATGGGCTCTTATTTCTTTTAATACAGCAAAATAAAACCCACATATTTGTAAAATCTACATTTCATAAAGTCAGAACAAATCAAAATGAGCCCTTGCTGTCCTCCATCAGTTTTTTCCAATCCAATCCTTCTCTCTTTATCCTCCCTTCTTTCACAGATATGCTTCTTTTTTTCACTTAAGAAATCTAAATTGAGAGCTTAAAATATCCCATATATTTGATTTTTTTTAAAGTAATTGAAGTTTCAGGGAGTGAAGCCAAGGATATAAACACATCTGAAACTCATGACCAGTCTATTCTTTCAATATTAAAACCATATTTTTAAAGTCCTTCACATGACTACGCTGCAAATCCAAAATCTTGTTATACACGGCCCTACACTTCAAGTAGCAGAAGGATGCTGAGTGACAGTTTCTGTACAAGGATTCCACAAGTCACACTGTACAACACTGTTGTTATTCTTAGACAAACAGCAGGGCTTCTATTACAAAATACTTTAAAATGCATTGCAGTGACGAAGACAGAAATTCCTGGTCTCGTTATACCTTATTACTCATTCAGCTGATATAGAAATACACTTTCACAAATACTGGGGCTAAGTTTATTCAGAGGAACGGTTTCACTTGTAGTCACACATGCTTCTTTCCCTTTCCACTCCTTCTATTTCAGGCTGTGATCTTATCAGAAACTTCAGGGCAAACAGAAACATGACCAGCCCCAGCTTCAAAGAAACCCCAGAATTTAAATGTCAATAGGTCCAGAACCTGGTTAATAGGAAGTACATGTAAATTCACTGAATTCAGTGAAAATAACATTTTTTATGAGAACAACCCCTCCAAGTACTAGGGCAAAGTTGTAAGCTAGTTCAAAGACAGAGCTCCTAAACCGTTTCTTCCAATATGATATTGAATGGGATTATACTCCTAAACCTGCACTTACGCTACATTACACCTCATGTAAAAGTTGTAGTAATTTACTGTTGCACAAAAGAAGTGTGAAATGGTCATAAAACAGCTCTGCAAGGGAGGTTCAAGGCAATCAGGTTTTGGATAAAGGATGATATTCAGACCTAAATAACATTCATCAATTAAAACAGGTGCAGATTGTCCAGATACAGGAAAGACTAGAATACACAGCTATAGCACTGCTATAAATAAAATAACGTAAACAGAACATTCAAAGGCAATCCTCTCCACAAACAATCGTCTCCGTGGGGAAAGGATGAGATTTAAAAAAGCAAACAAAAAATGTAACTCATGTGACACAAATCGTGTTGCTTAATGAACTCAGATATTCTGAATAATACAGTAGTCCAAGAGCCTACCTAAATCAGAGCCAAATCACTAGCTGAAGGTCTGGTCAGAAAAAATAAAGATTGTATTTTGAAGTACTAGCATGTGAATATTTGCCACCAGCGTGACACACCAGCTTTTCATTTGTGTTAATTACAGTATTGTTTGGGCCTCACTCCCACAACAGAGAAAATTTTATTCTGCAAGCAGAGTGGCAGACCCAACATGAAATATTTCACCCTGATTTTCTCTGAGGTAAAACTCTAGACTTTTTGTTACCTCAGAGTCTCTAACATTGAAAATTCTGCTACCATGATAAGTGCTATTTGGAAAAAATAAAACAAACAAGAAACAAGAAAAACAAACATACAACAACAACAACCACCACCAAAAAAACCCAAACCCAGCCAGTGCTACAGTTAAATAAAGGACAGTGACTGAAGAGGCTTTTTGTAGATGGAGCCTTAACTTAAATCTGACCACAGATTTTGATCACCTGAAGGTAAGTTTCATATCTTATCACACTAAAATGCACTCAAATTCTACTTTAAATTCTCTTATTTTGATTAGACTGTAATTCTGCAGGAAGTCCCTAAACCCAAGACAGGAAAAAGCAAAATGTGTACACATGAAAGGTGTTTAGAAACTAGATGTTCCAAGGGCAGATTGAAAGCCTAGCTAAAGAACAAGTAAATAACACTTTAACTTAAGTAGCTTCACCTAAGTAGCCCTATATTTAGAGAATGTTCCAGGTTTTCAGGCAAGTTGCATTATATTATGAAATGCTGTTCATTGTTCAATAAAGATGATACCACATAAAGATGGTGCCCGAGGGAATAATTTGCAAAGATGTCAGACACTAGAGATTTGGGTCACCAGCTGGTAAGCCGAACCTCATTAGTGTCCCTCTCTACACCACTCCCAATTCTGAGAAACTGGTCAAAATGCATGTTCCAGAAATTGCATGAAGCCTTTGTGTCCTTAGGGACAATGCTTTATCCACCTGCAGCTGATTTAACACCTATTTATAGACAGATATTATAATACATCTACCTCCACCAGAAGAGAAAGCACAACTTTTTGAGGTAGTTAATGAGATTAAGGACTGGTAAAGCTGAAAAAGGTTACTTCTCCTGACCTTTCATGCAGGTCTAACTGTCTTAATGGATTCACAGGCTGTGGTAGATTGGCTATAAACACTTAATCCCAGATTCCCTTACAATCACAAGGGGAAACATCTTCCCAGACTTACTGAAGAATTTACTAATGGTACAAAGGAAAAAAAGAAAAAAAAGAAAAAAAATAGAGGGAGAAAAAAAAGAGGGGGCGGGGGAGAGAGAGGAAAAGAAAATCATGTAATAGAATGGTAACCCAAATAACTAAGCGATAAGGAGAGATCTGGGTGGTTAAACAATAAGCAGGTATAAAAGCACTTGAGGGGGTAATTATCTGCAGGAGTCTGAGGGAGAGACAAAAGAAGTGTACAAAAAGGAAGAGGGATAGAACTTAAAAAAAAAAAAAAAAAAACCACACCCCTGGAAATACAGAATAGTGAATTTCCATAGGAACTTACTAGGTGCAATTCTGGCTTCCCTGAGGTTGTATACAGGAGTAACTAAGGATCAAGTTCATCATTACATACAAAATGACATTAATTTTAACAATCTTATACCTGAAACTGAGCTACAGCTCCTTGCTCTTCTCTGTAGTGGGCACCTGACAAATAAATAGCTCTTTCTGCCAAGAAATAGCTCTCTCACAGTTAACCTTGTAGTCCCACCCTCCTCATCCAGCTTTTTGACCCCCAGCCACCACTCAGTCCAAAGATTGCCCATCTAGCAGTCTGAAGGAGGACTGCAGGTACTTTTCTGTAGCAAAAGGTACTGTTCAAGATGAAAGGTTTGGGAGATCCTTTGGGAAGTGAAAAAATTAAATAAAACAGTGATTTAGAAAGTTAGAATTCTGGCATTGACTCCAAGTTAATACTATGGCCTTCAATAGTGTATATTACTGTAAAGAAAAGGAAATAAAATCTAAGGGTGTATATTGCATTGGCAGTTTAACTATTTAATTTCGCTAATTAAATTGCCTCACGTCTAGTATGTTTTGTGCATGGTTATAACTGTCAAGTGAAATTAATTCACAGGATTCTTTCACCTCCAGGGTTTACTCCATGTCTGTGCTGATGCAATTATCTTCATAGTGTGTTTCTTTTCTTGCATGGCTATTGTTATATATGTCCCTTGAAAACCACAGACAGCACCATCCTCTAAAAAAAAAAAAAAAGTATAATAAAAAAGCCTAAACATCCTAGCATTGTTGACAAAACATCCACATTCAGCTTAATACTTACAAGCTTTCTTGCAGCAGTAAAATATTTCTGAGCCCTGGCAGGGGTGATTTTTAATACAGAGCCAATTGTTAGCAAGAGTTCAATAAAACAGTCAAGCTTTCCATTTCCAAGGCAGGATCATAAAATATGCCAACACCAAATAAGTAGAGATACAGAGCAGATCAAGGGCTTGGTTTCTCAGAGGGTACCATACAGCTTGGAGGAGGTGTCACCTAACCTTGGCTGAAGATATGGTCTAGAATTTAAAGATGAAAATTCTCTAACTTGGCAAATTTGAAGGCCCTGATCAGCAATGTTAACTGAAAGCCATCAGCTGGTGATATGAAAGACAACATTCAGTGTTATATTTGTCAAAAGCATGCCTTTGGCTAAATCCTTGAGAAATTCTGCTACTGGTAATAACACCACACAATTCTGTAGCTCTGTCTTGCATACCAGGGAGAATGATTTGCCTGTGTATCTACAAGGACTTGACAAGCATACGGCTATAGCCATTGCTGAATGCTGAATTAGGAGCTTCCTGGACATTTCAAATAGCTATGCAGACCTCTACTTACTTTCCTCTTCACCCTAAAGCTGTGCAACAACAATAGCAAAAACTGACAAAACTTCGTACCTGTCAACAGAAGATCTCCTGAACTTTACTTTCCCTTCCCATCACCAATACTACAGCAGCATAGCACTAAAATGCTTTATCTGCAGCTGGTAAGACAACAACCACACCTGACCCTCTGACTGAAAAACAGATTGCTCATTATGAGAAGAGCTGTATGAGAAGACATTTATTGTTCCAGGGTGACAGACCTGAAGGTCCCACAGCAATGACAGCTTTGTTTTCCAACAGTGATTATCAGTGCATACAGGCTAGTATCCGGAAAGAGTAAGCTCAAAGTCAGAGACCTCTCACAGGAACCAAATGTCAATGAGATTTATTCATTTTTTTCACTCTTCTGTCCAAAGCAATCCATTTTATCTGCAGACAAGGATGAAGGTATAAACCCATGAATATTGCTTAGAACATCTTACGTAGGAAGTCTAGGTTGGTTAGAAAGTCACATGCAATAATTTTAGCAACAAGTGTATCTATCAAAGGTTATTCAAACACAGATGGAGCATCATTTTGGCAAAGTCATGGATCCAGAGCATTAGATGCATGTCTTAATAACAAAATGTAACCACCCACACAGGGTTGTCTTTTTTATGTTTGTCTCTGTCTATTGCTGTATTCAGTCCAGCTAGGATGCAGTTAGCTTTCCTCATAGCAGCCCATATAGTGCTGTGCTTTGCACTTGTGGCTAGAACAGTGTTGATAACACAGCAACGCTTCGGCTATTGCTGTGCAGTGCTCGCACAGCATTCAAGGCTGTCTCTCCAATCCCACACACACCCGCAAAGGCCAGGAGGCTAGGGGTGGTCAAGAGGTTGGGAGGGGACACAGCTGGGACAGCTGACCCCAACTGACCCAAGGGATAGTCCAGACCATAGAAAGCTGGGGGAAGAAGGAGGAAGGGGGGGATTTTTGGAGTGACAGCGTTTGTCTTCCCAAGTCACCGTCAGGCGTGCTGGAGCCCCTTTCCTGGAGATGGCTGAACACCTGCCTGCCCATGGGAAGTGGGGAATGAATTCCTTGGTTTGCTTTGCTTGTGTGCGTGGCTTTTGCTTTACCTATTAAACTGTCTTTATCTCAGCCCACGGGTTTTCTCACTCTTACCCTTCCGATTCTCTCCCCGATCCCGACACGGGGGCAGTGAGCAAGCGGCTGGGTGGGACTGAGTTGTCAGCTGGGGTTAAACCATGACAATTGACTATTCAGAAGAGCATGACTGCGTAACACATGTATTTTTAGTTACAAAAATATTTCAATTTCTCCATTCTTGACTTTGTGCTTTCCTTCTCTTTTCTAATAGTAGCAAGAACAGTTCTGCTCTATACAAGCAAGACTCGGGAACGAATTATTTTGTCAGGAAGAAATAGTAAGTTGTACAGAATTTAAATACAGTTGCATCCTGAAAGGTGACTTAAAGTAACTTTATGGAGCTCTGTGTATAATGTGCCCTGTTTACTACATACCAGATTTCCTCAGCTGTTTACTCTGTCAGACCTGAAATGTGCTTTGGGTTGTCTACCAGACCCCTACCCGTTCTATAAGGGATGCTCTGCCCCAGCCCTCAGCTACACTGCACAGCCCCATAGCTTCCTCTGGGGATTGTAATTCTACCTTGATATTTAGTGTGGAAGCAGGTCATTCTTTTGAGGTTACACTGGCTTTGCATAATTAGCAGTTAAACCAATATAGTTTTTGTATGAACTGTGGCTCCAGAGAATTTCCACACAATTTAGATCTGCATGTTTTGTTGTGTTTGTTTTTTGTGTTTTTAAATTAAGTAGATAGATTAACATGCTTCACTGTTTCGATAACACAATGCAGTATACATTGCTTTCAAGACCTACACATCTCTGCTTGCAACATAACTTGACCCTGAAAATTACTCCACAGTGGTACTTGAGAATTAAAAAGCAAAACCTAAGAAATTGTTATTTAAATAGCTCTCATTAATTCTGCCACCTGTGTTGAACAGTTATGCTTTTAGCTCACAGACATGAAACCTCTCTTTAGAACTTTCGGCTCAGCATTCCTTTAAGCATACCTTTTAGTGCTGTTGAATATAAGGGATATAATAAAAAAAGGCAGCAGTATGGAAGGAAACTGAGACAAATGCAAAGATACAACGTTAACGTTCCTCATGGAAGAAACACTTTTTGCTTCACACTGAAAACTCATAGAAAGAGGAACTAACAACAGTGATATTTCTCAAAGGATCATGCAGTAGTCAGCATTGAAAATTAATCTGAGATTAACAACTTTCTACTTGAAGACATTAAAAGAGTTCCTTCGTATGTTCATTGTGCTCCTCAAGCTTATCCTGACTGCCTTTACTAATGTACAAAAAGAACTGTAGTAGCTCTTTCACAAACATATCACTTATTCTTTACACTTATTCCTCTTCAGACTTCCATGACTTGCTGTAGCTTTTATAAAAAGGCAAAAGACTGCAAAGCCTGGAAGACTAGCTTTAAGAACAAACAAACTGATAATTGCACAAAGCAATTCAAAATGGCATATTATAAGAGAAGAAAAAAGGGAGTCTCTTGTCTCATCACAGGCTCATATTGGAGCATTACCTTTTCCACTTGCTCAGTCTAAGCATGCAATCAAAATGTTTTGGTTTTTTTCTATAGTTATTGGATGGTGTCAGAAAAGAATCTTCAATTACAGTAGTTTGGACTCAAGATATTATAACACTGATAAAAGCAAACAGTTTGAACACCATAATGCTGTTCTCAAAATAGGAAAAAGAGAATTCTAGATGTACAAAGCATTCAACAACCAGTCATTAAAATGGGGAAGTGGTGTTTTGAGCAAATGATGTCTGCAAAGCATTTGATTGTGCAGCGCTATTCATTCGAGTCCTAATGTAAAAAACCTGGAAGAATGAAACATGATTTCAATTGAATACTCTCTTTCCTTTGCACTTCAACGATTGTGTCAGTATCTTTTCCTCTTGCCACCTCTGTAGTTTCCTACATAGATTTAAACAGATGTAGTACAGTATATTTCCATGCAGAACATCTGATTTGAAGGGCTAGGATTTTTAAGCCAAGGAGCTTAATAAAATTTAAAACAACAAAGTTTCTATCTGACATTCACAGTTTATGCTATTCAGTCGGTAATGAAACATCAACATGAATTCACTCAGCTGTAGAGCAATCAAAGAAGCCTTATAAATGAGAGGCAAAGCCCTTTCTAGAGAGCTGAACTACAAATGAACTTAGGACTAACCAATTCATTAGCAGCAAAGCATATGGATGAGATACTCAAGGTTCAAGAGTAAACTCATCATGCTACCGAAAAAGCTCACTAATTACTTTTTTTATTTCACACTTCCGCAATGTACACACCTGCTCTGCGAAGGTGGATCCAGTTTGGCTACAACCAACATCTGCGCTCACACCATGCTAACAGCCCTTGAAATCTTGCTTAGTAACACCAAGGAACTGCAGGTTCTCAGTACGGAGCACAACATCTTCCAAAGCTCTGTGAATGCACAGAAGTAGTTCTCCCAGTACTAGAGATCATTACTGGAGGCTAGGAGATGAAGTAGACACCTAAAGGCAAGGTATTGAAATTCCTGCTTCGGGAAGAACATTGGGTTTCCAGAGCAAAAGCAGGAAGCTGCAGTCAGCACCCAGCCTATGCTAATCTGTCAATTTAGAAGACCAAGCCAAATAAATGAATGAGTAAGCTTGTTCCCTCTGTAGCAAACCTGTAGGAAATTAGTATGTCTGAACTCCTGATCACTTTCTAGAGTTTAGGTACTGAAGTCAGGACTGGACAAATCCTTTTCTTCAGGCCCCTACAAGTCTCCAGAACAAACCAAAACAAATTAGAACTAACTTTTTAAACCACAGGTAGTGGAAGAAAAAGAGAGGACGCTGCCATGGCCCATCATTTATGTAACAGCTTTTCCCAGATGTTTTGGATCAAAAGACCACAGTCAACCTTCAGAACTTATCTCAGATAAAGGATAGTTATCTGGCCAATGTGAGATGTTGTTAACAATCACCTAGTTCCCACTTCAAGGATTCTTTCTTTTCAATATCCTGCGATTTATTTCATGCAAATTACAGAGATGATCCTGGGCTACAAACCAGAAATGAGGCCTTCCCAATCCCAGCCTACAAGCTTTACTTTAAGTATTTTCTTCTTTCACCAGTACCGCACAAAAGACGCTCTACAGAAAGCAGCTTGTATGATGTCCCATATCTCGTGAATATCTAGACACACGATGACAGAGCCACAGCCCTGCTCCACGGCCCCCTCCTTCTGAGCAATTTGCTCCAGTTGCCTGCAGGAGAGGGAAAAGCCCCCAAGATTTCCAGGGCTGGGTTTTTAACGTGGGCTGTGAAGAGGCAGAACTGAGCTCTTAGTATTGAGCAATTGCGTAATGACTGTTAAAAAGATGATCAATTGACAATCAGCTTTAAAACACATTACAGAATTAATGGGTGAGACACCAAACCTTGGGCATACCTCATCTCGCCAAGCATGCCGTCTCCCCATCAGACTGATGAACGCAGAGTATGGCCCAGCCCCACATATGAGGAGAGGGGAGCGAACCCTGGCTGGGACTGAGTGGCACGGGGCTGCCCTTTCTGCCTCGGCTGCAGCCACCACAGACTTTCCCTCGAAGGCTACACCTGCTCCCACAGGGTCATGCGTGGAAGTGAAAAGGTTAGAACCAGGCAGGCATCAAGACCGAGGCAGGAGGAGGAGTGGTTTTCTTCGCAGGACCGCACAGCCGAAGTGCCAAGTTAGAGGCCAATTTAATTTGTTTCAGTGTAGCTGAGTCCTCTAGTCAACAAGGTAATCCTCAATCTTTTGTCTCTTCCTTTGTAAAGCCTTTTGATGTCTCTTGAATGCAATGCTGAGGATGGCCTTTAATCACAACCCTTTTAAATTTATTTCTACTGAAACCCAAAGCAGAATCTAAAGTGAATTTGTTACAAACAATCTCCCTTTGTAGACGGTTCAAGACACTGTTGATTATTATACAACTGTATGAGTCTGCTGCTGGCTAGTAAAAGGAAAACTCTTCACTGGAGAGCTGCTACCAAGCTTTCACAAGTAGGGCAGAGACATGAAGTTTAAGAATAATGTAATTATGGATAATACCATACCTTGACTGGCAAAATACTGTATAAACCTAGTCTGGGGGGCTTGGGGGTTGAGGGTTGTTTGGGTTTTTTTAATATATTTGTATTTAAAAGTCTTCTTTTCTTGAGGAGAACAGCTTTTTGAGATGGCTACTAATTAAATAGTTGGAATAATCAACTACCTACTTAATGCAATTTAAAATGTTATACTTGATTTTGAAAAAAGGCAGAAAACAAGCAAAAAATGTGAGAAGGCAATTAGACTAACCTGTTAGGGCCAGTCTTTTCAAAGGTCCCTTGGCCTCAAAAGCACTGATTTCATGGGATATGTACAAACCTAAACATCTTGTAAAAAATGAAGACCAAAACAAGCATTTTAGTGACAGCCTCAGAAGATTCAGTTAAGCGTCAAAAAGGCAAACAGAAATGCTCTTCATTAACAAAACTGTGAATATGCAGTAACTACACTGAATTCAGCAGTTATTTTTGCTTGAGCATGAATACGATAGAGCAGATGTCGATGCTTTTCTAGTCATCTCCTTCATATGGCCCTTGAAATAGCCTTAAAACATTTAGAGGTAGATGAAAGCCCTCCCTACAAATGTTTCATTTTACATTAACCATGAGATCAAGGGTTCCCATGCAACAGCAATAGTTAAAGTTGTTCTGAAGGTTAATTGGGGGAGAGGGGGGAGGGCATGAAACCCCATGGAGATGGTATAATACTTGTCCTGACAGCCTGTACTCTGAAGCTCTGACTGGTGGAGGAACAAGGAAACAGAAATTAAATACAGAAACAGCAAGAACTCCCTGAGATGAAGCCTTCTGGGGAAAAAGAGAAAGATGTAACGGGATGCAAGAGTTGGTTGGCTGAAGCAAGATTACAGGGCCTGAACAGGAGTAGCAATGCAGAGAACAAGCAGACAAGTGGCCTCCCCGAATTTGAGCTATTCTGCTCATGAAAATGAGCCAGGGCCTCAAAGAAGACTTCCCCTCTGCCCCCATTAGGTGACCCAAGAGGACAGGGCCGATGCCCAGTACCCACCACTACACCAGGCAGTGCAGGACCCCCATGTAGCTGCAGCTGCTAGAATGAAAGCACAGATGATGCCTCCTTGAATGCTCAGTCAAGAAGTTCATGCAGGAGCTAGGCTGTGAAGCCACTGAGATTCAGCAGTGAAGTCTAGACCCACACTGAGACAATAGTAATACACAAACACCAGATAACAAGGTAGGAACAACAAGTGTCCAGCAAATAGAAAATGGGGCTGAGGAGGCTTGGACTGGTCTGCTTTTACTCGTAACAGTATCGGCAGAGTCTCTTCCCTGTAAGAAAGAAATCTGGAAACAGGAGGTATTCAAATGGCTCTAGTTGTGTCACTTTGGAATATGACCTGTGCTAACCAAAGCTTAGCCAGGCCAGCTGCTTGAAGCTGCTATCTCATCACACCGTGTCATTTCTACTTCTAATTGTGGCCAGAATGAGGATGTGCAGAGAAATGTGGCAAAGGAACAAGAGCAATTATCCCTCAGTTCCTCTGCAGATGTAAGGTGAGTCACTTCATACAATCAGGGAGTCCAGTCAGACTTGCTCCATCTGTACAACTTCTGTTCCAGGTACTTCTTTCTCAGCATAAAGGTATAAAATTCTGAGCAGCTTCTAACAAATTATGAAGGACAGAATCACCTTCTAGAGGATTAACCTAATAGCAAAAAATGTAGACTAACAGTAGGCATGCACAAACAGGTGTATTGTGTTAATTACAAGCAGCTTGATAGCTATGAAGTACCAGAAAGACACAACAAGAAGGCAAAAAAAGAACCCATAACATGAAGCTGTACTATGCCTGCTTTGATAAAAACTGCCTCAGAGCACATAATGGACTCGTAGGAAGCAGAGAACATTACTGTATATTTTGGATATAGAAGGACTGCCACTTTTTCATAGAGCCCAACCATCCATTTATCATGCGAGTCCCCTGCAAATCTGCAACTTGTGGATCAACAAGATACTTTGCCTTTTAGAACCACTTAGTAGCATCTCCACACAACTGACTGACATCATGTATCAGGGCAAAATCCACTATGAGGTCTCAAGAATCTCTGTGTAGCTTGATTTGCAGCTTCTTGAGGCTCTGTATGTCAGTAAGTAATAACATAGGAGCAGGAGGAGGAAAGCCACGTTGACAGAGATCTGTGAACCAGTAGTGAAATGCTGGTTTACATGTGGTTTATCAAAGGCATTGGCCCATCTTTCTAGCCCTGCTCTATCCGGCACTGTTAGGTTAAATTTCATAGAGATACATGCAGTGCAATAAAAACACGTGTCAACACACAATCTTTGAACAATCCCAACCCCACAGCAACATCAGCAGAAGTTTTAATAATTGTGAACTGTTTCAGTATATATTTAGACTCTAGCTTGGAAATGAATGTTATGTCAGATAACAGTTCTGGCAAGTGCAGTAAAAAAAATGGCATATCTGTAAATAAATATCATACCTGATACTTGCATTTGCCTCAGAATTCCAATTAGCACTCTTCCTCCCTACTCGCTCCTAAAGTTTTATGGCCTAAGAACAGATTATTTGCTCCCATTTCTATTCCCTTCCTTTCCATACAGCAAACTGTGCTTTGAAGGAAAGTCTGGGTGCCTTTGCGATCCTCCATGGGTAAACTCTTGGATCACAATTTTTCTGACAACAGTTCCACAACATGGCTTGCCAGTCCATTTTTAGTCCCATTGTTTAGACTTGCCTGGGCAAGGTGGAACTTGCCATGTTCACATTTTTACCCAAAATCTTTTTCCATACTTCTACAGCATGCCAACAGTAGAAGCTCTGCTTGTGGTAACCCCGACACAAAAGTATACCAAAAAAAGCTATTGCCATACTGCAAGAGGAATCACAAAGAGAAAAAGAAAAAAATTTAAGGATTGATAGTCCAAGCTAGAATGGGAAAGGAGTAACAAGTAATGAAAAACACCATCCTCCCAGTTGTCCTTCTTAAAGGGAAGAATAGTTCTCATGTAGAACAATAAAAATTAGTCATTGCATTGCTTAGGGTTGAAGAATGAGACTGTAGATGAGAAGAAGCAGAAGCAACAGACAAGAAACAGAAGCAGGTGTGAGAAATAAAGCAGACAAAATACCAGTAAGTTTTAAGCACTGTAATTCCAAACCAGGCAGTGGAAATACTCTAAGATATACCAACGTTTTCCCCTATATTTGGCTCTGGAAATAATGTTTATGTCTATGTTATCTAGGCATAAATGCCAGAGACAGAAGTGCCTAGACAAGAGAAAGAAACACTTTTTCATCTTTTACTTGCATGGGGGCAAAAATGAAACATCTGTGCACATAACGGTACACAATTTTTTATCTACCTGGGTATGATATTTCTGACATCACCAAGGAAAGCTGATCTTAACTGTTAAACAGCTGTAGGTCTCTATATTGCTTCCACACACTTCAACAGTGATTATATCATTGCCGTAAGTCTCCTTTGATGAATGATGACATGCTGGCCACTGCAGTGTGGAAGGCAGGATGGAAGGAACAGATCAATGTGTTTGCATGGAGCTGTTTATTTGCCAGCTGCACCCATTGTGCTGAACGAGTTTCACAAGTTGATCTATTAAACCCAGACTGCTTTCAAATAATGAAGATAGTTTCAAGAGACACTGAAAAATTCATAAATTTCTAGGAGACACTAACTGCTGATCAAAAATAAATTTAGTTTTCATGTAAAAAAAACCTTTATATCTCAATTTCTGATTATCATATGGCAGCAAAAATGAAGCACATAGCTACTGAAACAGCTTAGCCATTATAAAATGGAGGCGATAGAAAAATAATGTTGGTCATTCAGATAACATTTTCAAATCAAGGTTCTGATTGCCAAGCTTTTAAAGGAAAGCTGACCTCTTTCTGCTTAGCAACCTAAAAGCAGTCACTTTTCAGCAAGTATCATTGTTGTTCCACACTTAATTTTTTTTTTTTTTTTTGAAACAGGTTTGAACTGTACAGTCTGTGAAGTTGTCATGCATTAAATGAAATGATGCCTTTTGCTCTGGGTATTCACTTTTTGCACTGAAAGGTATTCAGTATTCGCCACTATCAGTTCCACCCTTTCAGAGCATGAATGGCAGCACCAGAAATTTACACATCTTACTCAAAAGTGAAGTCTACATTGACTGTCAGTAAAAACTACTCTTGATGCCCAAAAATGTCTGGGGAAAACTTAATACAGCAGGGGAAAAAGTACAGCAAATGAGCACTTCCACCTTGGCTCCCCCTTACATGAGGGGTCAGGATGGGTCCGGTAAGACTTTCTGGCCAAATTAACCCAACAGAAAGTACGAAAAAAAAATCGCTACATGCCATGTGCACTTGAGCAGAACAATTGTCTATGAACTCAGAAACTAGTCCTCCAGAATATACTTTTCTTAGTGTATTTACAGCACAAATGTTATTTATCCTGGCTGAATTGTGCACATTTAGTGGCCTTTTTCTAAAGTGTCTGATGATTGTCATAGAATTATACCAGTGAGCTGTATCATATGACAAATACATAGTATTTTTTAAATTGCGTATTGAACTTCAGATGGAAAAAAAACTTTTTTTTTTTTTTTCCATGCTTGAAATAATTCAGAGTTGCTTTCCTGGACAGGAATGAATGCCCACTGTCTGTCCATTTCTCAAGTGACTCCAAAACATCCTGAAAGTTTCCCTTAAAGTAGTTTAAATTACTGTAACTGTAAAAAAAAAAAAAAAAAAAAAGAAGATATTTTCTCAAAACATATTCTTATTTTGCTCCCCAGATTCAAAGTAGAGAGGTCTTGAAATAAACCATATGACAAAGATTTCAGCTCAGCTTACACCACCCTGCACACTTAACTCAGGTAGACACTTCATTTTTCAGGACTGGGCACTATGAAGGGAGAAATCAAGATAGATTGTGGTAAAACAGGAGCTAGTTATCCTGTTGAAAGATCTGAGGGAATCACAGCTGTAAGCAACTGTGACCCTTGACATTTTCTGTGTAGAGAGTATTCGGATAATAAAGGCATGTTATACACAGATCCTTCTTGAATCTGAACATTGACAACTCTGCTGCTGGTTTTGCTTATAGGTTCATAACATCGACACCTTAGATTTGTAGAGGCAATATTCTGGATTTTAATTGTAAGGAGGAGACAGCATTCAGGAGAAGTTCACTTTGTGGGCAGCTAGATTTTGACAGCACTTTCTGCACCTATAAACTTTGCCATAACTTCTCACTTGCATCATTCATCCAGGTTTGGAGAACAGAATCAGTGGATGATGACAAGAGTATGAATGAACTTATTTGCTCATGATTCCCCAATTTCCTTATACAAAAAGGAAATACAAGGGCAGGAGGAAGAAACAAAGAAAGAAAAAAAAACCACCCCACACAAACCAGAAGTAGGTAGGCCATTTCTCAAGAAGTGAATAAATAATAGCAGACTTGAGACATGATGTGCTTTCCATCAGGCCATGCTGCCAACACATTTTAGAAGGAGAATAGAAGGCCCAAGGAACTGGTAGTGGATTACAAGTCTTCTGCTTTGCCTGAATAGAGCCTGAAGGTTATGCAAATCCAGGAAGTTACTGTCAATTTACTGATTTCCACCTATTTTCCATTTGTGTGAGGTGAACAGATAGCCCAAATCAGCTCTGTAGCAAACTAGAGTATGAATCACAGAAGCTACCATCACAAGCCACGTTAATTGGCAGTTTAGCAATCCAGTTGGCCCTTACCCAAACTGGCATAGTTGCACACGCTTTTAAAATTTAGTAGCAGGCCCCTTTGGGTACAACATGTAAGGCAGCCTGAAGAACTTTCCATCGCAGTGCATTATGCTATGTCTACTCATAAAGTTCATAGCCAAGCTTTAAAGATCCAATGTTTTTATTAACACAAAAACAGAGGTTACCCTCCCTACTACTGTTGTACTGTACGAACCATAAACGTCTAAAAGCCATCACTGGAAGATTTTTTTCAGAGCAAGCCCCAAAGCATTATGCAGTATGGGTTGGACTTGGGCAGACCTTCTGCATGGATGGAGCATTCATAGAGAAACCGTTGTAAATTTAATCTTACCTGCCCCCAAGTCTGCTCAGGAGCATCATGGAACCCTAGGAATGACTTAAAAGACCCCTAACTACCATCTTTCCCTATGGATGGTGTGCTTCCTCCTTGCAACTTGATCTCTAAGAGGAAAAGTATTCTTTCCCTGTTGGTGATCTTTACTTTTTCCTTCAATTAAAGAGCATGGAAAGAACAGCAAAAGAATTATTCTCACTGTAAAGACATTTGATACATAGAGTGTAGTTCAGAGACTGAAGTTTATTTCCTAGCCCTAGCAATCAGAGCAACAAAGGCTGCAAGAGTCAATAAAATGCAAGACCCAGCTCTAATTTCGCTTGCTCCACTTTAACAAAGGTATAACTCTGTCTCCCTTTTTCCCAATTTACTTCACTGTTGAAGTAAAAATATTGACTGCAGAAAAAAAATTAGAGAGAGAGACTATAAACAAAGCTAGCCATTGTGAGGGAAAACAAATGGCTGAGAAATTATTTCTGATGTCATTTTAAATGAGTGAGAAAGTCAGAGCTCTGCTGAAGTCAACTAGGTAGTCAGATAATCCATAGCACAGAAAACCCTAAGCATACGTGTTTGGCTGAGGATGGGGTAGTAAGTTTGTGTGACACATGTGGCTAAACGAAATACAAATAAGCTTTACTGTTCCCTTTTCAGTCTTTGAGAGGCAACAAGGCAGTTTTAAAAGATGCAGACAGCTTCATACACTATTTCACACTGATACACTTTCAAAAGACCTCAGGGTATAACCCCACTGCTGGCTCCACTGCAAAAAGACAATGACAAACTGTGCAAAAACTTCCATAAAAAGTTATCCAGCAAAAATCTGGCTGACTTGGGAGGACTGGTTTAGGAGACAGGCATCTCTATTGATATGTGAAGTCTACTGCAATGCTCATTACCTGCTGGGTCTGTGGAGTGGAGGGAAATACATTGGCTTTCAAAGTTTTTTGTATTCCAAAGCAAAACCAACATAATTTCAGCTCAGGTAGAATCTCTGGTTTTAAAAGGCTTATTGCTTCACTGTTTCTGAGTCACGTTATTATGAAATATCTTTCCACATATAGAATTTCCAAACCATTCATCAAATGCACAATAAGTGTCAGATTTAGTATCCGAGTGAATTTGTTACTCATCAGTGGAGAAGGCTTTTCCAATCAAAATCCTTTGTCCATCTCTTTCTATAATGAGCATAATGGGCTAGTTTTCCTTCCAGCTCATCCCACTCCCACTTCCACTTCCTCCTAACCCTTGGCAAAGCTGCCTGCAATGCTAGCATGGAGAGCTCTGAAGATTATGACATCTGGGAAAACCTGAAAAGCAGAGGGAGATGGAAATATTTAACAACAGCAGCTGCATCCCATTCAGCTGGCTTGTCAAAGTACATCCTGATTGGAATAAATTACATCTCAGCCTCTGAACACCGGGGGGAAACAAGGTGTTTACAACATAACACCTAGTTGGATCAATTCCATATGTCACACAAAGTTGCCTTGATGGAGCTAAGCACAGGTTTCTTTCCAAAGTTGAAATCACCACATTAGCATTAAAATGTTGATCTTCATTTTGAATGACAGCATCATCGCATTAGCACATAATCAGCATAACCTTGTAGAAAAATGCAAGATTGTGTTGATGCAAGAGGGGGATACATCTTGAGGAAACATGTTAATGCTTTAAAACTGTGTAAAGGCTACAGAAAATTATCAGATTCCCCAGGTAAGATACCAGTTACATTTTCCTCAGCTTCTATAAAATGGTCACTCTTTTGGGGAACGGCTTTTGGAAAACAAACTAAAAGTTAATATATAAATTCTGCCACTGGTAGTAAGGGCAGTTCAAAGCCAGACTCTGGATCCAAGTAGCTTCAGTGAAATCCAGCTGCAAGCTTTCAGTGAAAGTTTCTCTTCCCTTTCCCCCAAAGAACAAGTGAGTTTTGTGAATTGTCAAACTGAGACTAAGAGTAGACTGGAAGTTAAAGCCAGAGGTTGTCATGCTACATGAATTCACCATAATATAGCTCAATGCAGACTTCTTGCATCTTTGTTAGCCATGTGTTGGGCCTCTGCTGATCAGAAAAAAGGTAGAGCCCTCCTGAATGTACAACACAGAGCGATGCCACATGAACAGAAGGACAGATAGGACCCCAAGACAAACAGGCCTTACACATTTCCGAGCCTTTTTTTTAGGACTATATCACAGTATTAATCATAACAAACTTAGCCATGGTCAAGGATAACAACTTCTGCATAAGTTGCGTCTGCTTTGCACACAGACCTCAATCATGATCAGCAAAAAAAAAATAAAAATAAAAAAAAATTCTTACGTTACAGCATTACAAACATACATGCTTTTTTTCCTTCGGTGCAATAAGGATTTAGACAGTACATCCTTCAGGTATTTCACAGTCAAACTGAATAGCTGCATCTGCTCCAAGAGAAAAATACCATTTCTAGTGACAGAGAATTTAAAGCTTGGAAAGGAGAGAGAAGAATGTCATGGAGTCTTCATTTCACTAGATTTATAGCACAACAGCACTAAGATTATAGCATTAACCAAAGAGGATGTAACAAAACAGAGGATCAGGTCCTAACCCCGAGTTATGGGAACTTATAGACATTTAACAAACAACATGAGACAACACTGAAAAAACATGCTCCTTCTTTCCTATGCCCTCATAAGACATTTATCTGGTAATTTTGGGGTCCAAAGAGAATTTGCCGAAGGACGTGTACAAAGGTGACATTAAGCAAATACAAATTAGTAGCACAAAAAAAAAAAATTAAGGAGGGGTTTTTTTTCTTTTAAGTTACTTATCACTTAGCTTTCTAATTGCAGAATTTTAATACTAACGATTATTTGTTCCAGGGTGACATGCAGTCCAGCTTTCTCAGTTTTGAAGGGCAGCTCATGGCTGAGACTGCCATCTTCCAGCAGCGCACAGCCCAGCTGGCTGCTTTCCCCAATACCCTTCCCAGCAAGTAGTTAAGATTATGTGATGATGAGTGTCTTTGTGCTTACTCAGTGTCCAGGAGGCAGCCTCTGCTAAGCAGGGATAGTTTTGTCACCAGTCCTTTCAATCCCTAGCTCAATTATTGTGGAAAGGAAAATTCCACTCAGTTTACCACACCAAATGGCAGGTTATGGCAATTACCCTCCTCTCTCCCGCTCTCCCAGTCTCACTCAGACCAGCTCAATAGTCAACCTCCACCCTCTTTATGGACATCAAGCATTATCAAGAGTACAAATAGACCCTCTGACCTAACCCTTTTGCTTCACCTTCATCACTGGGTTGCTGCTTTCATTTACAGATAGGCAGCTGAATAAATGTATTGAGCTGTCTGCATTTAAGCAGAAAATGACACTGATTGTCACTAAATATAATGAGTGCCATATGTATGTTTCATTGGAACCACGAGCTCAAATTAGCCTGTCAGAATTTGACTGTACCCTGATGCCAGCCTGTCAAGTGACACAATTAGTTCAAGAGAATAAAGAAAAGGCTTGTCAAAGCCATCAAGGCTTTCCACTTGCTCAAGTCCCATCCCTTTGCTCGCTGCCTTTATTAAATCTAAATGCATTTTGTATTTGCAGATAGGTAGATGCTGTCTCTTTGCTCCCTCTTCCTCAACTCCCTCTTCACCACCACTTTCTTTCTAAAAACCCATCAAATCTGTGGAGAGGAAAAGGAAGTCATTTCTTAACAGGTCCCTAAAGTCTAGTTTTCTTACAGTGAAAGGAAATGTTTACCTGTAGATAAAACCTTATCAGTGGCTCTACTTTGCTTTCCTTGCAGAGCACTTTGCATTAGAATAATACTGGATTTAGAGATGAACTGAAAGAGCAGAGACTTCAAGCAGAAGAGCTGTCTTCCTTATAATACTTTCTTTCCCCACCAGCGCATACAGAGGTGCAGCATTTCTTGTCACAGATGTCTCAGAGACCAGCAGGGGGAAAAAAAAAAAAAAGTGAAATCAAGCTCAGAATTGCTATCTGTTGCCTCAAGGGCACGGCCGTGCCTAACACAAACTGCAAACTCACTAATGCCAAGCATGTCCAAAACCGACTCAGAGGCTGGCAACTCTGAGCTGCAGTAGGATCTACAAAGCTGACAGCTTGTTCAGACCGCACATAGCAACGGCGCTTGCGTCTTTTCCCCAGTGACCCCCCTCCCAGCTCTCGCCCCTTTTAGCTCTGACTCCCTGCCACCTCTTTGTAATGCCAAAGATTCTGTAAGGATACCAACTCATTAGCAAAAACAAACAAAAAAAAAACCCCAAAACAAACAAAAAAGATAATGATGGAATGATATATGCCCTTAATCAGTATTTTAGTGGTTTTCCTCCTCTGACTATAAGAATATTCTTATTTGTATAATTAAAAAAAAATAAATGAAAAAGTGATCCATGATCTCTTCCACAGACTAGACTCAGCCATGCTGCTGGTGTTTCCCAAGATGTGGAACCACACTCAGTGCTGACTGTGGAGGCAAGGGCACCTCGTGAAGTGCTTTGGAAGCTGCCCCGAGCTGCTGGTTTCTTCGAGGGGTAAGGAAGGGGTATCTGTGTCCTGCTCTTTCTCTGCCAGTGGGTTCACAATCCAGCAATGCTAGTTTCTGTACTGGCCTTGTAGCTTGACAGAAGATGCTTTCCAGCTCATTACACACCCCACAGAGCAGTTTTCCTGAGTATCATGCTCTTATCACTGTATTTGGAATGGTTTCCTTTAAAGAAAGAAACACCCCAAATTTATCAGGTCCCCTTGGGCCACCTCCAGCAGAATCTAGGCCTTAAAAGTAAATTGATTTCATTAAGGAAATACAATCAAACTTCTAGCTCCAAGACTGAAAAACAGGTTACTAATAAAATATAGCACGTCACACCAAGATCAAAGATCGCGCTTACAAGAAGATACCTTGCCAGGTCCCAGCTGTCACATCTAAGTTCCCCGTGATAAGGGGTCTTTCCAAAATAATCTAACAGTTGTTTTGATAACTGCATATCATGAAGAGGTCACACTAACTTACACACTATATGAAGCACTGGTGCAGGACACTACCTGCCCATAGAGACCAACCTTCCACTTTAATGGCACAGCTACTGGTGTGGTGAGGGAGCAGCTCTTCTAAGCTGATAACCTGAACTTTTAGCCAGTGCTTTTGGCCTCACCCCTTGTGGCTTTACTTCTCCAGGGAGAAGGGGAACAAGTACTCTGGCAATTCTGGTCTCGGTGGCTACCTCAGCTTCCCACTGGCCCCTTTGCTGAATCACTGGCCCCATAGCAGCAGAACGGGGCATGCAGCGATCCAATAAAAGGTTTGGAATATACAAAACAAGTGATGCACAATGCAATTGCTCACCACTTGCCAATCGATGCCCAGTTAGTCCCCAGGTGGTGATCCCCCCACCCCCACTCCCCCCAGTTTATATACTGGGCATGACATCACATGCTATGGAATACCCCGTTGGCCAGTTTGGGTCAGCTGTCCTGGCTGTGTCCTGTGCCAACTTCTTGTGCCCCTCCAGCCTTCTCGCTGGCTGGGCATCAGAAGCTGAAAAATCCTTGACTTTAGAATAAACATTACTTGGCAACAACTGAAAACATCAGTGTGTTATCAACATTCTTCTCATACTGAACCCGAAACATAGCACTGTACCAGCTACTAGAAAGAAAATTAACTCTATCCCAGCCAAAACCAGGACATGCTGACAGACACTGCCTTTGGAATTTCAGTTACGTGAGGGTGCCATTTTGCAGCTACCACACAAGAAGTTTTTATCCATATTCCTCTACACAATAAGTATTTTTCATAAAGGTGATGTCTCAGAGGAGAACCCACCCCATCTACCATGTGAGGATTATTTAATCAAAGGCTTCACCTGAAGGAAGGGAACAAATGAATGGGTAAAGCATCTAGGACTCTTCCCATGCTTCCAAGATGTCTGCAGGGGAGGAAAGCACAAACAGTGAAGAAACAGAGAAGGGAAGTGAAGAGAAAGGTTGTGTGAAAGTTTCTGAAAGGAACAAAATAGGGGCTTCCAGTATCCTAACACTGCTTTGGGATACTTAGGCTCCTCCATGGTATCGCTGCTTGACCTCAGTGTCTATCAGTGAAAGATTGCCCCAGGGTCTGCATGCCAATGAGGGAGGAGGGGAGTAAATTAACTGATAGCCCAGCAGTCACCCCTGGCAGGACTTCTATTCCGTTCCCATGTCATCCTTTTGCACTTGAAATATCTTTTCACCCAAAGATACCGCAGCGGGTCTTATTTTGGTAGGGACAAGACTCACAGATGAGACTATGAGAAGATGTCATCTAGCTCAATCTATACTTTGTCTATACATTGCCTAGCTTAGAACCAATACTTCTGCACTTTAACAGACAACAATTGCTCAGCTTAAAGGCTTCCCCTTCAGATTTGCTTTTGAAGAGCTTAATATGCTGTCAAGTGCTGCATGTCTTTCAGCAACTAAAATTCAAGAGGGCATTAGAAAACTTGCTCCAGTGCAAACTTTTAAATGCTAGTCAAGTCAAAACAATCTTCACTGGTTCCGTAGTTATGCACGAAAATGCAGGTCTGAGGGATGCAACCTTCTTTAACCCACTTAATACCTCCCAAACCCTCTTCTGTATTTTATTTTTTTTTTTTGGTGAAACACATTAGCTCCTGTTTGTCTGTAACAAAAAAAACATTCCTCATGAATCTTACTTCTGGGGTATCTTAGGATCCTCAAGTCTACACCAAGCAGGCTGTTTACTCCGCTGTATGGTTTCTTGAAGCTTCAGCCAAGGACTGCTAAACAAAAAACTTCAGTTGCGCTGCGTAAGAAACAGAAGAGCATAACTAGTGCACTAACATTTAAATATTAATTAGACAGGACTGGAACATGGAAACATTTAAAATAAATGTTCTTGGTGGTATTATTAAATGTTAAATTTTATGCATACTAAATCATTTTGTAGCCTGATAAAACAGATTCTTTCTGTGGCCTAGGAGATGCATAATTAACATTTTTTTTCTAGCCATCAGTGTTTAATTATTAAAGAGTTTGACTAACATTTAGATGGTGAAAGTATAAAAGTCCTTTGAAAAAGCCTAACATTTTTGTGAAGAACATGACTTATCTAAGTCATTTTTATTGGAGATTTTTCATTATAGTTTATTTTAAAATAGCACATACCAGTCATTTTAGGCTCTTCTGAAATCTAGGGTAAGGAGCGGGCTCCCCCCAGCCCAGTTCGTTCTTGAACATATAACTCAAGTATTTTCTTCTGGCACTGATAAACTAGGTGCAAGGAAGAGCTAAATAAATAGGAGAAACTAATTTACAAAATAACTGGAATTTCTATGTTTAGGTTGTCTTTGTATTTGATATCAGCCAACACTGAGACTTTTAATAATACTTAACAATTTTCAGATTTCAGTTTATAGATCTATATCCTGTATATTTGATAAATATATCCTGTATAAAAGCAATCAAATGTAAGTTTATTGAGAGAATAGACAAAGATCACACAAACTTGCAGCACCGGGAAAGGAACCCAGAGCAGTGCTGCCTGTTTGGACAGGAATGATGAGAGAATCCTGAACACTCATCACATGAGAGCAGAAGAAATCTCTGTAGGGCGAGTACTGAACACACAGCTGAGTGACACCACTGCTTGCATCACACAGTGAAAAAAGCCATTACATCACTACAGCATCTTGGCACACATCTATTTTAAACACCTACTCGTATCATGAATTTGAGATCATCACTGGTGTATCATTGCCTTTTCTGGTTCCTACATACTGAAAACATTGAGTGAAATTAAATTGCTAGATGCGTAGCAACAAGGCAGCGGATGGATGTTGCCCGATAGCTTTGGTACGAATTTCCCATCTTGCTTTCACACACCAGCCTGCTGGTCACACAGAACAGCCCATAGCGCAGGCATACAAGCAAACGGAGCATCAGCCTCCAATATTTAGGGTCTGAATGCAAGAAAAGGAGTACACGGGCAAGGGTCTCAAAGCAAGGAGAAGCCAGCGCTCAGGTTTGTAGCTGATGCCAGCCCATTGACGGCCCAACCCATGGCAGCCCAGCTCTTGTCAAGTTTCTGGTGGGTATTAGGGAAGTTTTAAGGAGAATTACAAGCAGGCATTTGAAAGAGAGCAATGAGCTCAATTCACAGTGATGGAGGAGAGCACCGGAATTGCTCACAAGCACCTGTGCTAACAGGAGACAGCACAAAAGTACTTGTCTGAGACCATAAAAAAATTAGGGTGAAAGCATCTGGCATTTCTGGTTCCAGATGGTTACTGGAGGTTGGAGTCGAGCTCTCAGTGCTGGAAGGAAGGATAGTTAGGCCTTAAGAGAAAAGCTGTGGCTTATGTTTGACATGACACAGAGAAAAGAGCAGAATGGTGAAAAATGATGTGCAATACAAATGATGATTGCAGCGGTGGTACATAGTTGTATCCTAAATGGATGGGGAAAAAAATGCATTCTTGGAAATAGTTTGAAATGGAAAAGGGAGAGCAATTCAGGGGGGGAAAAGAAGTAGTTTCTTCTGGGGAAAGAAGGCTCAAGTTAAATGATTCTATACCCAGGAGTGCAGTTTTCAGTATAAAAAGAGACAGAGAAAAAAAATGCAACACTGCAGTAACTTTCTTATCCCAGGCTAGAAGCTGATTCACCTTTTTCCTTGCTCTTCAAAGTATCACAGCACCACCATTTCACGGGAGTCCAGTAAGAACCAGCCCGAACTTGAATAAATGCTGCTTTACAATAGGCTTTTCTGGAGCTTTCCCCCCACACCCTCTGAAGGAATAAGACAAGCTGAGAGCTGAATAATGTAATCAACAGCAATTCATTGCCTTGAAGTTTAGTAAATAAGCAGAAAATATGGACTATGCGGTAATGTACTTTTGAAAAAATGATTGTACGGAAGCAGACTGGAATTTCCTGTGTTAAAGAAAATTTTACATACATCATACTTTATGGATACACGGTTCAAATGCTATACTTCAGAGGATATATCATGATAGGTATGGAGTTCAAAGACATTAATGAGGATTCTGATCAAAGCATATGGATTTTGTTAAACAGTTTTTTGAATAAATGTGAAATTGCTAACCAGGAAAGTTTAACTCCCATCCAAAAATCAATTAAGCACCACAGTAACTAAATGCATGCAACTTGTTCCACTAAAAGCAGTGTATGTTCTTATCGAGTAAAAGATCCCACTGCCTTTGCTCTCCTGAAAAGCGCTAGTGATGCCAAATTATATCAGGAATTATTTCTTTTTTTTTTTTTTTTTTTTTTTCAGTGCCACAACTGTTTTCTTACCGCCCTGCTATACTGGCAGCATGGTGTTAGCGGAGGGTGGCTTTGACACCCTCCTGCCCAGGTTTCCCACTGGCAGAACCTGGACCTGCCCTGTCCCACAGCTCCCTGTGCCAGCACACCCCCATGAGGGAAGTTCTGGGGAAGAAAAAGTGGATATGAACTATCATACAGGTTGCCCCACCACCTGCCTGACACCAGAAATAAGTACTTCTGCCTAATAATAATTAGTGGACTAATTAATGCAGCATATTTAGAAAAAGCCTGGGATGGTAAACATGTGGGAAAAAAGAAAGTCTACGTGCTTTTAATATAAGTAGCAAAACTATTTTATCCACAGAACTTTAAGGCATTAGTTACCAAATACAAGCTAATAGACATACAGGGAGTTTCGTCTGAAATATCATTTATAAATACCATTTCACCACTGATGATGTGTCTTACACTTCCATAACCACAACCCACATGAATGTCTGATAATAGACATTTGCAAATCAATTCCCTCAACCTCTTAACTGAGAATTGGAACAGCAAAAAGATATCTTTTAAAAGAAGCTGAAAGCATTCCTCATCATAAGCAATAAAGAAAAGGAACAAAAAGCAAACCAAAACCCAAAGTGTCTACAGAACGATCAGGAAGTCTAAAAGATTACTCCCTGGGTTGTGTGCCTCCAGGACAAAATTTACCTACCATCACAGAAGGTTATACACGCAGGAAGAGCATTGAAAACACAAACAAAATTGTTTAAAAAAAAAAAAAGTATTTACATTTCTTTATGTTTCTACCCAGTACCCAATTATTCAGATGTAGAAGCAAGTAGTCAGCAAGTAAATTCTGAAAGTGGAGGATGACATTACTATCTTGGAAAAGAGGGGAAAATGAGAGAAATAATCAACCTGGGAAAAAAAAAATTCTGATTCAGAGGGATCTACAACGGAATTGCCACCATAAAACCAGAATCTGGTATGATTATTCATCAGAGATCTTTTTAAATTCTTCAGTTAAGCCCACCAAAGAAAGAAAACAAAAGAAAACTAAAGTAGAACTACAGGGGTTTGGTTAGAGGTTTTCTGCATTTATTCTTCGTGAGCACCCAACAGTGAATAAAACTCAGACTGTCCTTACAAAAGAACAAACACAGCATTTAAAACTTAAACTGTTGCCTTTAGAAATGCAGAGCTCAGGTCAGATGAGCTGAAGTACTCCTTTCTTTCTGAAAGGGGCTTTGTATCACATCTTGTGCTGGTTTTGGATGGGCTAGAGTTAATTTTCTTCATAGTAGCTAGTATGGGGCTGTGTTTTGGATTTGTGCTGGAAACAGTGTTGATAACACAGGGATGGTTTGGTTACTGCAGAGCAGCGCTCACACAGAGCCAAGGGCTTTTCTGCTCCTCACCCCACCCCACCAGCGAGGAGGCTGGGGGGGCACAAGGAGTTGGGGGGAGGACACAACTGGGACAGCTGACCCCAACTGACCCAAGGGATAGTCCGGACCATACGGCATCATGCTCAGCGTATAAAGCTGGGGAAAGAAGAAGGAAGGGGGGACATTCAGTGTGATGGCGTTTGTCTTCCCAAGTCACCGTTAGGCGTGCTGGAGCCCTGCTTTCCTGGAGATGGCTGAACACCTGCCTGCCCATGGGAAGTGGGGAATGAATTCCTTGGTTTGCTTTGCTTGTGTGCGTGGCTTTAGCTTTACCTATTAAACTTTATCCCAGCCCACGAGTTTTCTCACTTTTACCCTTCCATTTCTCTCCCCCATCCCGACACAGGGGGAGTGAGTGGGCAGCTCTGTGGGGCTGAGTTGCCAGCTGGGGTTAAACCACAACAGTCCTTTTTGGCACCCAACGTGGGGCTTGAAGGGTTCAAGATAACAACAGGTTTGATTGGAATGGGCTAGATCAAATTTATAGCTGTTATTGCTGTTCAGCCATTAATTGGCAGGCTCCTGTGCTTGCCATTGGGCTTGCTTGCCTCACTGTATATTAGAGCCTAGTGCTCATTAGTGGCTGCTTTTTGCTTTTGCTGCTTGCTGTACTGCTGTAGCGCTTATCATCTCACTCTGCTGTGCCTGGGAACGTTTTGGTAACAGCGATGGAGATGCGCCTGGGCTGGCAGGTGGCCGGGGCATCGCTGGTGTTTCTGTGCTGCTGAACTGGACAGGCTGGAGCTCCAGTGTGAACTCGAGTCAAAGGGACTGTGACCTGCGGATGAGTCCACATGGGAGCAGGACACCCCGAAGCATCTGAGGACATGAATAAGCCCACCCCAGAGCAGGTACATCTCAAAGCAACTGTGGCCGTGGTTATGTCTGTGCCGCAGCAGGTAGACCTCTGAAGGGACTGTGGCCCAAGGATAGGTTCACGCTAGAGAAGGTACACCTCGAAGCGTCTGTGGCTGTGGCTAAATCCATGCTGCAGCAGGTACACCTTCAAGCATCAGTGACTGCGCACGAGGTCATGCTGGAGCACCTCAAAGCACGTGGCCATGGATGAGCTCCCAACAGAGCAGGCACACCCCCGAGGGACTGCAGCTGTGGGTAAGGCCGTGCTGGAACAGGTTTACTTCTGAAGGCATTGTGGTTAACTGCTGCCAAGTCAGAAGTATAAAAGAGATGACAAGGGAAATCACAGAAGTGAGTTTCTCAGTGGAAGAGGAAGATTTCAAACTTGTTGAGCGTGAAATAGGTGTTTCAAACCTCAGATCAATAGGAGTTGGCTCAGAGCATTGATATAATTCATTACAAATGCTACTCCATAAAGCAAGTCACTCAAGTACACTATTTTATCCTGAGCCTTGTCTTTGAGAAGTTGGTGTCCATAACCTCTTGGCTTACAACACTGCAAAAAAGGTATGTAGCCACCTTCTCAGTGTGGGTAGTAGAGGTAACAAACTCAGAATTCTTGTTTTGTGAGAAATGCTGATGCTTCACCAGAAGTCAAAGCAAAATAAGTTTTTTCCTATTCTCAGCAATGGAACACATTTTGAATGTTCAGTATTTAATATTGGAAAACATTTTTTAAATGTTATACATTTCATGACAAGTCAGAAGTAATACACTACAGACTTTACTACAGCTATCTATGACTCAGGTTGATTTAATACAAAAGCTAGAATATTTTCCCCACCAGTTAATAAGGATTGAAACATTTGCTTGTTCTTGATCAACATCTCCTGCTTTCATTATTGTGAAATATTTTGACAGAACGATTTGTTTCATTACAAATAGGAGAAAACCTGAAAAAGATTATATTCCTTTCATTTCTATGGATTGGCCTTCTTGATTATTCAAGCTAGTATTTTAACAGCTGAATTACACCTTCTGAGTTCTAGCTTTCAATAAAGTCTTAAAATACAGTTAAACCCCAAATATACTACTGAAATACCACTAACCACCCAAACTTCTGAGGGTAGAAACATGAAATTTCTAGGACTTCACAAACTAGCCCAGACCTCATCCTATCCTCAAACAGGTGCAATATTATTTTACATTGAGTCCAAGGGCAAAGACCTGCAAACCTTCACAGGGAAACTTCCCATGAAACCAGGCCAGGAGTTTTCTTTTCACTCGTGACTAGGAGGCAAGTCCCCTGATGGGACAGGGTCAACAGCAGACCTGATTTCTGCTTATGCAAACACCAGCCTCTGCAGATTATTAGAGTGAATCTCAAGTAAAACTAAATATTATCTTTAGAAGTAAAAGCATGAGTAGTGTTCTTCTCACTCTATACCTCAGATGTCTTCAGGGTTTTGCATACATACCCTGTGCAGAGATATCCAAGCCAGGCCAGAGCCTTCTACAAGGACAGTTACATTTGCTTGTTATTCAGCCTACACTTGTCTTCACTTGCAAGAAAACAGCTATCTTGCTTAGGCAGAATATAAATTAAAACAGCTACCAAAGGTCCAGATCCAAACGAAACTTTGGCATCCCTAACAGTATGAAAATGGCCATTCTCAGTTAAATCAGAGGTCCACCTAGTCCGGTACCTTGTCACTGACAGTAGCCATAAGCAGATGCCTTGGAAGCGGTACAAGAAAAAGAGGAAGCACATATGAATCACAGCATCTCTCGTGCCTTCCCACTGCTCACACTGAGGGAGTTTTTCCCAGCCACATGTGGTGTCCACACCACTGACATCCCTCAATGGATTTCTCTTCCAAGAAGCTGCCCTTTCTCCTGACCTCGAAGACATTCCATCATTTAGCTTAGATGTATCCTTTTGTTTCATAAGGATTCATTGCTACAACTGGTTCCGCAGCTCAGATTCTTATTGATTTTCCTTGCATTGAAAGGACAGCATTACTATGTCTCGTTATTGGAACTCATTCAATTAAAACTAAATAACTTGTTAATAAACAAGATACTGCAAAATACAAGTGAATAAAGGCAGCTACTTAATTAAACAGATGGTAAGCCATAACACAGACATTTCTTTGACACCCACCACCCACACGAATACCTGCAGTTTTGGACATGAAGACATTTCCCCACTTACGAAAATATATGAGTTGTTAATAATTTTCAAACTATAAAAGAAAGTGCTACATAAAAAGTGTTGCTTTGATTTCTTTTTGTTTTTTTTCTTTTTCCTAAAAAGCAAAAGATAAATGTAAAAACAAGGAAAAAAAATGGAAAGGCTGATATGAGAACAAGTCTGACACATGAAAAAAAAATAATCTTTTGTTCAATATGCAAAAAGCAAACATCAAGAGTTCGCCAACCCTCAATATAGCAGTTGACAGAAAGGTCTGTAGCTCATAACGCAACGAACCAAGCCAACAGCAACCATGTTGACACCAGATTCTGCAATAAACTTTATCTTCACCTAGATGGGACTGGAGCTTTCCACGCTTCCATGACATCCTCACCACACCAAAGGTCCAGAGCCTCCAGGCCTGGAGCTGGCCATGCTGCACACTCAGATCCAGCCCCTGCAGCAGATCAGGGCTGAGATGTGCTCCAGTCTTTTCCACTAAAATCCACATACAGCTCACCCAAGGAGAAAGACAACATCTTGGCCGCAGCTGCTGGTACTGCAGAGGCAGGAGTTGTAAGATGTCCTGGGAAACTTTTTCCCACAGATAAAATTATTTTCTGATGTGATATCTTTTTTAAGGGTTTAATGCTACTGAAGATGCGATTAAGAGTAAAGCAACATCCTTCTGAATTCATGCAGTCATTCACATAATCATTTCCAAAGGGGAAAACAATACTTCCTTGAACCTCCACTGGTACAAAAATGCAATTAAATTACTCCGGGAGTAGGGGCAGGCTATAGCTATGAAGCATCTTGGCAAAGAAACATATTTCAGCACACATTATAATGAAATATCACCTTCTTGTTCTTACATTTAATTTGGTTTTCCAGATACATGCACACAGGTATTGGAAGGGGAATTTTCTGCCTTGGTTTTTCACTAATACAAAGCCTGAGTCCACAGGTCTCAGTCATGTGGATAGCCCTTATAAAACTATTCATTTGAGGAAGAAGGTAAAGTTATCAATCAGCCCTGCCTAGTGCTTTATTGATTTAATTATACATTATAAGTATCTGCAGCATGGGTGCTAGTCACCTATTCAATGTAACAGAGCCATGTTTAGAGTAGACCAAAGAAATAATTAAGTGTGTAAGCTAACACTTTTTTCAAATACACTGACTATTCCTAGCACTAGGCACACAGATCCCTAGTGAATATTCAGGCTTTTCTCAGGTTTTACATTTCCAACAGCATGGTCCTTCCCTTTAATTCAGCTTCTCTGGCCCTTACAACACCACTTGTAGGCGGTTTTCATACTTTCTGTCATGGTCTCCTGCCATTGTTAAGGTTTTAGATTTTTACTGATTAAAAATGCTTTCAACCATACGCATTTCTGGTCAAGTATGTCCATGCACTAGTAAGAAGCAGATAAACTTCCCATATTTCTTCCCTTCCCAAGGGAAGTCAGTGCCAACCACAGCATTTTCCCTTTGATGCTTTTGTGTTCTCCTCCTAAAGTGACCTCACTTATCTCTCTCCCTCATCACCGTATGAGTGTGGCTTTGGGACCTGTAATAGCACGCTATGCCACCTGTGACATGAAATAGAGACACTCTGAAAACATTACTGCTACTTGAATTAGTCTTCCCTTTCATTTTGAGCTTCATTTTTGGCAAATGTAATCATCCACCCCAGGCTTTAGAACATTAAACTTTGATGGGGATTGTTAATAACAAAAATGCAAGTCAGAGAAGTTAAAGATGAGTGCGGGAAAGAAATGAAAAAAATATTTTGATTGTGCTTATTCCCAGGTCAATAATAACAACCACTAAGGGCAGGGATACCAGGAGAGAACAGGAAAAATGGCCACAGATTGTGAATGGTACCTTATACCAGCAGTCTGGAGTATAATAGTCCAAATACTATTTAGTAATTGCTCTGCCTGTGGAGCTTCATTTCTTTTTCTTTTTTTTTTTTTTTTGCCCCCATAATACCTTTAAACAGCAACCAAATAAACATCACACAGTATTGCCACTCAGGAACTAGGACAATTCTACTACATGCTACTTATTTCAGTGACATAGAAAGGCATAAGCTATTTGCCCCTAAGCTGCTAAAGCACGCATGCATACATAAGCGATGGCCATTACAGTTCTGACACTTCTCTTTACACTAGACTTGGTGAGAACACCACAGTGACATTATTTATAAAGGAAATTTGCAAGTTTCTAATGGAATCCATGGGGTCTGTTTGCATATACACTAGAGAATAGACTTTTACCAAGGAGGGGAGGGGGGACGACGACTAAAATCCATCAGAAAGCTAAAATTCCCAGTCTGCACGAAAAATGAATTTGTTTTCATGCAGATGTTGCCTGCTAGGAGTTTTAATTAAATGCCTTAGGGGGTATCCTCAGCAGATAACCACGCTCCTTTGCCAGACTGCCTCGGTTCCCAGCGTGCTCTGCCATTTCCACACTTAACAAGTATATGACCTTCATGAAGTGTGGGATCCTACTCCTGTTAGGAATGTCCATACTGGAGAAAAAGTGAATGAGAAACAAAATTAGAGCTTTCTAGCACATCATTACTGGATAGCTGAATAGAAACACTCCAGCTGACAGCATGCTTTTTGAGGAGAAATTTTGAAGTTTTCTCCTGAGAGCAGGCCCTTTTCACACACCAACAAGTAATTGAGTCAAAACCAATTTACAAAAAAAAAAAAAAAAAAAAGAGAATTTACTTGGGTCTAATACACACACAGAATAAAATTTGTCTCTCCTAGAAAGCATCCCCAGGTTTTGTAACAACATTGGTGGGCTGGGGGTAGGAGTGGAAGGAAGTCATACAGCTGATTTTCAGGTCTCAGGAAAAAAGGAAAAACAAGTGCAGACTGCTGGCATAACGCTTGGACACCAGTGAAATCCTACTTAAAACATCAGCATCAGTTTTGAGTCTATAGTGGTCCTCTTCAGATGGGTGAAGATTACCCTCAACTGAGATAATATCAATCATAATATCTGCATCTCTATTATCTCTCACGGTTATAGCTCTATCAGTTTTCTATCCTCCACTGCTCCGTGGCCTTATACAATTTAGTATTAGGTGGTAAAGATGTTTGTTGCAATAACTACATCGGAGACCTCCTTTCAAAGGTGTCAGAAACAGAACTTTGCCTGGTTTCATATGCCACTGCAAATACTTCATCTGTCTCTAGACGTAACAGCAGGTTTTGTTCGGCCATCTATACAATACAAAAATGACAATTAGTTGGAACAAATACATGAATGTTACTGTAACAAAACAATTTCATCCTAGTTCCAGGCTTCAGTTCTGGGAGAAGTTAGAAGTTCAAGAGAGCAATTCATTTGCTTAAATTTTCTTATACAAATGTTGGTGAGTTGTAAACTAATTCTTTCTATCTGACAACACTTTTCAGCTGCAGGTTTATTGTTTTCCCTCCACCCCCGCAGCTAGTAGTTTCCAGCAGGCCCATCTTCCATTCCTTTGTTTCACAAAGTCAGTCTGTGAGACTGCAGGTAAAAATTCTATTTGGGGAATGCATTTTTATTATTTCTCAATAAATACTTTATGCGTCTCGTTCCACATCCAGCAGTACTCTGGTCACAGGGGTTAATAACGAAAGCCCGCAATTATGGATGGTGGCTGGCTGCTTAGGCTTTACAGCCTTGGAAGTTCTCCCTGTGGTTGCCCCAAGATGATATAAATATGCTGTAAGTGCCCTTACATTCAAATATACTTTGACTTTGCAGCAAAGAGCGGCATTTGTTAAGATAACAGTGTGGATGTATTTCAAATAGTATAAGGTGCCTTTCAAGTTCACACAGAATTATGGTGAAGCACAACACATGCACACTAAGAAATAAATGATTTTGTATATTTAACAATGGTAGTATATTGCTTAATAACCCTTCTCCTCCATGCATGTACACACTTCAGACAAATATACAGAAATTTGCCCATCCAAGACAGAGAAACTGCGCACTGCATATTTTTTTTCTACTGGAAGGGCTAATCAACCTAATTTGCATGCACAATAGCAAATATGATACCACCATAATACACAGCTTTCGTAGGTAAAAAATATCTGAAGCAATAAGATAATTCTGACAGAAATTCTCTTTCTTAGAGCACAGGCATGGCCTTGCTAACCCAGCTAGAGCAGTTGTAGTAGCAATACCACTGTTTGCAACTTACACGTTCTCCAGTCTGGTTTTTTGCAAGGTGAAAGAGTTTAAAATAGCAATGATGAACCCTCCAAAATGGTAAGATCAGAAGGCAATATGGTGGGTTTCTACATTCTTCAGTTACTGAGATAGAAATAATCCACCAAGTTAATTGTGTCCACATCATACTAAGCAACCTCATTATATCAAAGTGACCTTGGGCATGAAGTACCTCGATTGCTACTGTCTAGGCTTGGGCCGTGCTAGTATTTTAGTTTTCTGAGTGATGAAACTGTTTAACTCAGATTGCAAGAATCAGCCTAGTTACATAGCCTGAAATGCACAAAACCAAGATGATCTAGAGGTTCCTGTAGCCTTATGTTTTTCTAAATAAAGTGCATTTCATCACATTGGAACTCGGATAATACTATTTTGGCATGCCTATCCTACTATTTTTCTTCTTCTTTTCTTACTAACCATGAGATTATAAGTAAAGAAAAACAAAGCTCCGAATTCCAGCTGTTTTGCCAAAAACCTCAAAGCGCAGTGCCCGACAGCGCACGTTGCCGCTGCAGCCACTCTGCAGCCTCAGGGAAATACCAATCCACACCTGAATGCCAAAGGTGCCATTTAGGCAAACCAGTAGGTACCTACATAGAAGAGAGTAACCAAAAATTCTCAGTTATCCACTTAGGTACCTAGGACACCAGAAGTTTCCAGAAATTCCAGGAAAAACTGAAACTGTGCTACCCTGCAAGCCGACAGCACCACCGCCTCGCGTAAGCAGATGCCTAACCGCTTACGTCAAAAACTCAAAAAATAGGTGTTCACACACCTCAGAAACACACCCTGACAGGCATACGTAACACACAGAGGTGCGTGGGGAAGCACCCTGGGTGGTACCCAGCTTTTGGCTAAAAGGAGCTTGGCAATTACAGGCTGAGGTGAGGAAGTCGGAGGCTGGGTGTAGGCTCTCTCCTCTGCCTGGGCAGAGCTGCATCACGCACAGCACCAGAGCGTGTCCTCGCCGTGGCAGTACCCTCTCCTGGCCGTGCTGCTCCTCTTTGATGAGATACTGAAATGTTCACCAAGTGTGGGAGAGAAGAGTAAATAACTGATCCCTGGGACACTCCACTGGGAATTGGGATGCTTGGGTTCTGGTCTTCACACCCAAAAATGTTTTAGTACTATACCCAAAGTGGAACAGTCCCAAAAAACTAAAAAAAAAAAAAAAAAAAGCAAACCCACAACAAAAACAACTATGAAAGCAATTGAGACAGAATACCCTATAATCCAGAGCATTCACCGGCAGGGTAAAAAAGAGTTCAGGTGTGTTTACTACCTTGTTCAGAGCAAGAATCTGGGATACAAAAATAAAGCATACTAGTGGTTAGAAGACTTGCTTTTCCTGTCCTCGACAAAGCAATAATAACAAAAGGCAACATCTAGCAAGACTGACTGCAAAGACACAGGGACTTGTGGCAGCAATGAAGGGAGTCTACTAAATACCTTTGGTTTAGATACAGATGGTAGCATTATACTCGTGCACATTTGCATGCTGCAGAAATCAGAGCTTAGCTTAAAACTTATAAAAACAGTGAATAAAACAACATCTGCAGTTCTCCATCCAGTGGTAGCGTTAGCAGTACTATATAGAGAAAGGTATTGCTCTATCACCATAAACTAAGCTTTAATTCCAAATTGTTAGGTAAACAAATGACACAGTCATGGTTTACCGAAATTGCCATTGCCTTTTCATAGAAGCAGCCAGGAATTCCTTAATTTCACACACACAGGCAGATGGTAATCCCTCAGCACCAACCTTTCACCCAGAAGAGATCTCCTGAGCACCTCTGCAGATGAGAGACTCAAACCAGTCACTTACAGGTCCTAGACAACTACCCAGACCACACAATGAAATTTTAAAAGAGATTACTCTTTCTGAAGATCCAATTCCACTCAATGCTATTCAAAAACTTCACCTTGAAGCACTTATTAAAAAAGTATTACCTGTTCCACTGTAACCAACAGCCCAGCGTAGGACTGGGAGGCTACTTTAGGAGGCTCTTGGGCTGTTTGCCAGCCCCCAGGGCATCACTCGGCTGCCCAGAGGGGACTGTGGCAGCTCAGCAGCTGCCAAAAGCCAAAAGGTGCAAACAGCTCATGGCAGACAAGGAAACACCAAGGAAGTCAGTAAGTTAGATCAGACTCTGCTGGCACAGATAGAAATCCCAAAAAAGGCTACCTACCCTCCAGGAACACTATGAACGAGCCAAAAGCAATACACTGTGGCCAGTAAAGATTTCCCCTCCCACAATCATTCCTGCCCCATAGCCAAAGGAAGCTAGGAGTTGCTGTCTTCTAAAACAAAATAACGTGAGGATACGCAGGAAAGACCTCTTATTGAAACCCATTTCCTTGCAGAAGGCCAGTACAGAGCTACAATTCAGCCCAAGCAGGTTCGAACCCCTGCACATCAAACTGGGTACACCACACATAACTATAAAATGGTGCAGCACCACCACCTCTGCAGGTCATCCCTGAAAAGATTCACAGAACCCACCACCAAAGCTCTTTGAGTACTTAAAATCGAATCCCGAAGAGAAAAAACAGGTTTGCCTGCTTTTTGCAAACAGCTTCTGACATCCCTGTAAGGTGAAGTCCTCTCATTTACCGTTCTGCTTACACCACCTGCTGCCACCCTTCTTCCCATTATGCAGACTGAAGCACACCTTACCTTACCTGCATAGGTTTTCCTTTTGTGACTTGTTTATTCCTACCCCTGTTACTTGTATAAAATCTCTAATTAAAATCACAGTAATTCTTTGGCACCTGAATAATAGCTAGCTCACAAAGATTCCAGAACATTTTTGGATCTTTATTTAGATTTGAATTTGTTTCCCCACTCCTATCTTCACTTAGGAAAAATAAGAGACAGGCTTATGCATGAATACTCTCTTTAAAACAGTAGAGCATACAAGTGTACCTATTCATATAATAGCCTGCCTCTTCCAAAAAGCAGCTTGCTACCTTGAATTTATATTGCTTCAGCAAGCTATGGATGCTCTCATTAGTGCACCTCGCTCTTGACAACTGCACATTTTCCTCATTATTAGCATACCTCCTGAACAAAGTTGTTCTCCAGCTTGGTCCTGTCTCGTAACAAGATCACATCTGCGAGACATACTTCAAGAGGGAACATGATTACAACCTTAAATAGATGCTATGCAGCCCTAATACAAGGAAACACTGAGGGCAATCACACAACTCTTTCCTCTGCGTTACCATCTTCCCCAGGTGCTGGTGCCCTTTTATCTGACACAGCTGCAGCTTCTCTGAAGGAAACTCTTCTGGAGCAGCCCCAGTCCCTAGCCCAGCAAGTAGGTATGGTAACAGGCTGCCTGTGTGACCCCTGAAATATGCAGGAAGGGCAGAGCAAGCAGGAGGTGCGTGAGGGTAGGAGCAAATGTCTGTATGGAGAAAGGATGGTTTGCAGGTGTCAGGAGGGGCTGTAGAGCAAAGGTTTAAACCTCAAGTAGTTGGAGGGGAGAAAAGGGGGGAGGACAAGCTTGGAGAAGAGAAGGGAGGAGGAGATTTAACTCACAGACCTCAAAGGTCCAATTAAACCATGTGATTTCTATCCACAGCTTCCTAAAAGCTGTACTACCTACTTTTATATACTCAACCTTTCCTAAAATATGACTAGATGCTCCCCCCCCCAGCCCTCTGGCACTGCACCAATCATTCCCATATCCACCTACAGGTCCTGAAATGTCCGGACTGCTCCCGGCTGTTATCCTGGTGCCAGGATGTCCCAAACTGGCTCTACTCCACAGGATCCAGAAGAACACACAGCAGTATCTCCTGGTCTGCCCTAGTATTTCCTAGTCAAGGCATTAGCCCAAAATACTGCGCTTTATGAAAACAAGCAAAGAGATGAGGATGATGGAGATTTTAGATACTTGAATCTGCTCCTAATTAGACAGATGATGCAATGTAGACATTAACAAGTGCATCACTTTGTTCACATCATCAAACAGCTGGTGGTAACTTAATAATTAGGTTTTCACTGCATACGAGGCAGCTTTACATGTTGTGTTCTAAATTCACCTAGGTGACTAATTTCATCATATGTTTGGGTTCTTTTTTTTTCATTAACACATCTAAATGTTAATTACAATGTCTTACTATTACTACCCACTTCTTGCATTTCATTTATTGGAAAAAATAAAAGAGAATGAATATACCAATTGTTCTAGGTTAAATAATTTAATCACTTTGGATAATGGCTTAATTAACTAGAAAAACAACATAGAAGAAATGCATGCCATGCTTTGATTGTATGTCATGTCCAGATTTTGCAATGACTTGAGGTAAGTATCCCGTTCCTGGTAGCTAATAATAGGGAATTACATGCTCATTTGAAGCAAAATTGTGTTGGAGTCCCAATCATATAGAGTAGGTCTCTAGCAGGGGACAGATAGACATTGCAAAGATCTAAGGAGCTGAGCTTATTTTCTTTAAGGTAGCAGAGAATAGTAAGACTTTTTTGCCCGCTGATGGTAATTTGCCATCCTGAAAGTTACCTTTATTTCCCTTATGAGTGGGAAACAACTGTCTCCTGAAATAAATGAGCCAAGCAAACCAAGAGAACCACAGAACTTAAAAACCATCTGTGACATTGTATAGTCATGTGTAAGGGCAAGCACTATCTAACATGAGTGATAAGAAAAACCCTTCCTGGATGGTTACAAAATGGGTAAAAGCTGAAAATCCTACAGAATGAGCCATCGAAGGAGACTTTTTCCACTTTCTAATGAAACTTGCCCACAAAGGTCTTTCTCACCCCAAAGCTCTCTCTGTGAGGTTTGTCCCTTTGGAAGCAGACGTTCTTCACGTTTTTCTCTTTACCTGTTATAATGCACAATCTGGCAATAACCACAGTCTTCTCTCTGCATCATTTGGCACCAACCTTGTGAATAAAATCCTAGTACTGCTGGCATGGTGGTGAGAGTTTTGCCACTGAAAGAGTTCTGCTTTTATTTTAGACAAATTGTTCTCATGAGTATTCAGAAGCCTTGGTCCTTTTTACGATTTAAATGATGTTTCACTTAGTAAAGGACACAGTCTTCTCCCCTCCATCAAACTGCATGACTGAAACCTCATCAAAAGATAATTCCTCTTTCAAAGACTGCAAGAAGAAATCAGTCAGATGTGCTCCTAAGAAGACTTCAAGTTGCATTTCAGAAAACTGTTCTAGCTGTCTCTCAGGAAAGTGAAACACCAATGAGGCAAGCTACAGAGGGTGAGAATCTACTTCACCCTCCATATTTTTAAGATTTTAAGAACAGGTTAGACAGGTGTTGGGCCTCAGTTAAATTTCATGAGCACTCTTCCAGCTCTGCATTTCTATGATTCAGGTACCCAACTCACTATTTTTATTTAAAAACTTTGCAAGTTTGAGCTTGCTGGATAAGGACAGTTTGATGTATCAAAATAGAATGGAATAAGGAAAAAAAATAACCATGTAAGGCTGTGTCATCTTCATCACAGTGCAAATAATGTTGGCTTTAAAGATCATTCTTTTTCAATATAATTTCTCACTTTATGAATAGAACAGGAATAAAATATTTACATGTCATTTATAATTGATTTTCAGAGTGCAGGAGAATACATCTGAGAAGAAAATAACAATTCTGCTACTAAAGAGAAATACCTCTGTTTAATAAAAGTTCCAAGAGTACCTCTTTAAATCCAATTAGGAGCTCTGCTCTCCTGGGACTTAATGAGAGATATATTCTATTTTAAGGGTCCTGTGGAAACTTTACCAAGACCTTGAGTGTTCACTCACAGAAAACATTAACCATATAGGCAAAAGGGGAGCTAATTAACGACACTTTATAAGAGGTACAAGCATATGCAAAAGAAAAAAATCAATTCTCAAGTTTCCACTTTGCAGTAAGTTGGTATCCTAGAAATAGCATCTGTATTACAAACACTACTATAAAGACCATAAGCACAGTAGGAAAGAGGAGTGCCATCCATGTGCAAGGTGGCTTTACGTTAGTTCCTTGACTCACCATTAAGGTAAAGAGAACTGTCTAGAATACACAGGATTTACTAACCGTTCATATCCTAAATGACACTGAGTTTTCCAGGGACTGTATCTGCCATGGTTGCATCCATGTTTTAGAACATGGATGGGATTTCTATCTTAGTTCCTTAAACTCTAACACATGGCTTCAGGCTCTCTTCTGCTAAACTGCTTCCAGGTCTGGAACAGACTTCTTGCTTGCAGAATGCATCAGAGCAGTGTCTTTTCTCTTTTAGTACTTCATTTTGTAACCTTCACTTCAGAGAGTTTATTCTTCCATTCTTACCTTTATAAAAAATCTCCTCCTCAGCTTATCCTCTCTAGCTGATGTCATGAATCTTGTCTTATCCTTTCCAAGGGTAGGAATAGCTTTTGTTGTTGTTGTTTGGTTTTTGTTTCAGAAAAGGGAGTAAGTATCACCTACTCAATTTTGTAAAATTGTTTGTAAATTAAATGTTGGATACCACCAACTTCTCTGGGGGTCAGGCTATTCTGTACTTAATTAGTGCTGTTAGCCAAAAGAGGCTTCTTCCACATAGATCTCTATCACCAGCTTGCAAACTGGCCCATGCAGCTGGGCAGGTGCTGAGATTCCTTTTGGAAAACAATAGATTTGCTGGACACTGACAAATAAAAAAAAAAAAAAAAAAATTAAATATACTTCCTGCAGTCAAGTTTAAGGTTCCCTACCCAGAAGAAGTAATTGATCTTGGCATTTGCCAGCAACCTGAAATCAACCTAAACTCAAGCCAGGTTAAGGTAAATGTAAAATAAAGCATTTATTGACAGAGGCTAAAGAGGAGAGCGCTACAAAATTTACAGGAAAATTCAATAAAAGATTAAAAGAAAGCTTTCTACTTCACTCAGCTCTAAAGGTTCACATGGAACCCACTGTTAGACATTCAGAGCTCAAGTCCCAGCATCTAGTTGCTTAGCACAATCAAAGGAAATAAAATTTTTAAACAGAAGAGGGTTTGATTTGGGGTTCTCTACTTTCTGCTTCTCCCCAACCCCTTGGATCTTCCCTTTCAAATCTTCTTTTTCCCATCACTTCTTCCTTCAAAGATGTCCTTTGATCTCCCACCCCCTGGCTGCTCCCATCTGCTTTGGAAACATTGGTGTCCCCTGGGCACGACTAGATGGGATTATCACTTGCCCAAATGGCAAGCAGTCAGCTAGTGACTGCTGTGCTGCTTGACAGGCTGCTAGCCCCTTGTGAAGCCAAAGGCCAGTCTAGGCACTTTCGAAGCCTTATGTGGATCTTCTTCATGTTATTAACTTATATTCCTTTATACACAGGTAACCTTGCTAATCATACTTTATACAGTCACCCTGCTGGGATTAGTGTATGCATCATATACTGGATTTCATTTGGGAACAGACATAACAGTAAGCAGTCATTTCAGGGTAATAACGGACTTCCACTGACTGCTCCCTAAGCTAATATTTGAGGTATAACCTGACATTTTAAAATAATAATGTTGTTTATTACAAAGAGAATTGTCACAGTGTACCTACCCATCTCTTCCAACTATTGTCCATCTCAGTGCCAAAATCAGAAAGAACCAACTGGTATTTCTAAATCTCACAGGTTAGTAAGGATGGCTTTCTCCTGAGAGAATGTCCCCAACATTTGGAAGTTACCAGTACAGTAATGTACCAAGTTTTTTTGGCACCACCTTCTCTCCAGGAGAAATAATTCCAGGAACTTCCAATAGTGTAAAAATAATGACCCATTTTTCACATGGAAGTAAATCCTTCAGTGTCATAGAGTGACTACGGTAGTAGTGGTCCTTGTGCCTTTATAATTAGTATCACACATAAAGGAGAACTGAGATGACCTTTAAAAACCCCCACAGAAAATTGTAATTACCTAGAGCTGAAATGGAAGGAGAGCAACTGTGACAACTAGAAGCTTTCCATTTCCACCCACAATTCGATATATCACGGTTAGGTTGAAAGGGGCTACCAACAATACAGGAAGAAGAACTCTACAAAGAAAAATAAAATTAAAAAAAAAAAAAATAAAAAAAGGAAGTTATAATCAGCCCAGCCTGAGTGAATAAGTATATAAGAACCCACAACAGAAAAAAACCAGCTCCTCATCCTCTTGGGCATGCCTTATCAACCCCCACCATAAAAACATTAGAAAATGGAAAGGATTCTGTGCAAGGAAAAATACAACTAATTGAGGAACTGAAGAGATCAACTGATCCAAAGGCCACTGTTGTCAGTGGGAACGTGTCTTAAAAGGACCAGAAAAAATTATTTGTGCTTTGCTTGCTATCATCCTGTGCTAGCAGCACACACAAATGTTAGAAGCAACCAAAGGTGAGGCTAAACATTGTCTTTAACTATAAATACCAGCCTGAGTATGTGAAAGCTTTATTAAAATTAAAAGTTGGCAAGTTTTGGATGATTCAGAAGAAAAAGAAATGGCAACTTAGTTCATTAAAAACAGTCTCAAAATGTAAACAAACTATGTGGCAGCATGCTTACTGGTTAGACCCGAGTGAGGGACTGAGAGACAGTGTGAGAACTCTATTCCCAATTTGCTACATGATCCAGGCCAAGTTACTTAGCTCCTGTTTGTTTATCCATCTGTAACATGGGTGTAAGAAAAGTTATTTCCCAGATGGCAGCATGGTGAAACTTAATTGATGTTTGTAAACTTCTGGCAGAGTCCCTGATGAGAGGTGAGCACAAAATAATATTACATTCACCTTCTGGGAGCTCCTACATTTATTTCATAAATGCAATAAAGATAAATTGAGGGTTACAAGAAGAGAATTATTAACAATCTGCTGTAATAATTAGTGAGTTCAAAACGCACATTCTTGTTCACAGAATACTAATCAGTACTTGTACATGAGTATAGATCAGACTTGGGTAATGGCTGGTTTATATTGTGAGATGAATGCATACATTGTCCCTGGAAGAAAGTTCAAATCACCTTCCTCTGCCTGATTTCAGTGAAATGATCAGAAAGGCTCCAAACAACAACAAAACAAAACAAAAAAAAAGAGAGAGAGAGAGAGTTTAAACATGGAATTTGGGACTTTGTGGCTATGATATTTTAAATCACCCTCATAGAATACACTCTTGGGCAATCGCAAATTGCAGGAGTCTCTCCATTTTCCATCTCTAAAACAGGATATGGGAACTGGCACCATGGGCCCAAATTCAGAAAGCATTTTCCACAGAATGCTGTCTCCAGCAGCAAGCAGCACCATATGTTGCTATATAATGTTCCCTTCCTACTCCACAGACTAGATATTACTGAGGGATTCTGGCTTACTTTCAACTCTTTTTCTGTTTTAAACAGTAACCGTTATAATTCTGACTGCTCTTGCTACCCAGAGAAAATCCTGTCCTTCTCACTTCTTGGTGACAAGGTCATTCTATAGCAGGTTTCCACAGGCAAAGGAAACCTTGGGCAGCAAATCAAGGAGATAATACTGCTGTCTTTCTCTCTTCCTTTTTCAGCATGGCTTGTTTAACTGCTCTCTAGTAGCATGGATGGCAGAAGGTGGCAGATTCAAACAAAGAGTGGTTCACTAAAGCAGGGAGACACTGCTAACTCCCCTAATCATTCCTGTTCTTGTACTCTTCCTCAGAAGACAGGATAAAGGGGCTACAGATCTAAAAAACCAACCAACCAAACAGGTTTAAAATACTTCTTTTAGAACAAGCTGGAAACATGCTCTGAGATGTCTATGTCTAAGACAGGGACAGTAATGCCTCGTTGGTGGATCCCATGGGAGTCCAATGCAAGTGGGGCTGTGAAATGCTGTGAGACCACAGGCACTGCTACCGAATTTGGACTTCATGTGTCCCTCGTCTTAGACAGTGGCTTGTGCCAGAAGGAAGGTTGAGGAAGAAGGCTAAGGATATTTTACTTCTGGCAGCTACAGGTTTTCATGGCTCTGCACCTAAACCAAGGCAAAAACCTAAGAAGTCAGCTCCATGAAGTAGCTTCTTCAACTTGATGTCTTGTAATATCACCTGCTACAGTGACAACCTGTTCATGAAATTTGATGAAACCACCTTATTTAAAAAAATAGCAAAAAATAACTGAAATAATAGCCTTTTCATTTTTCTAAATAAGAAGCAACTTCAAGGAATCTCAAGAGCCCTGGGTTGTGTTGGTTTTTTTTTTCTTTTTGGAAATGGTGGGGGTGGTTGTTTCTTTTTTGTTTAAAAAAAAAGACTCCTCCCATGTTGCCAGCAGTAGACTATGTACCTTGGTTAAACTGGGATATACAGCCTATGAGTGTCTTGAATTGAGTGTCCCTCCAATGAATGCAAATACATCCATTTGACACTTTGATATCTCTGGGTTTGTCTTGCTGTGAAGTATGAATGTTCCCATGTCCCCTTTCCATGTGATTACTTATTAAGTTGAAAAAAAAGATTCCACTGTCCCCACGTTGACCCTGCATGGGCCAAAATAAGATGTTTCTTTAGTACGGGCACAGCTGTGCAGTTGGTATAATCTGCCTCCTTCCTACTTTTTCATCACATTCTTTCATAAAGACAAACAGAAACAATCTTCATCATAGCAAAAGTTTAATTATGGGTGTTCACAACAACACCCCTTCCAGTTGAAAGGACTAGTTCTTTTCTTTGACCTGTTTTTTCAAGCTTTCTGCAAAATCAGGCAGATGCTTCCACTTGATCTGAACCTGACTCATGCTTTCAAAAAAATTCTGCAGCCATAGTCAGATTTCATAAAATGAAAGCCAGAATTTGGAGTTCATGTAGACTCACATATAAGCGAAGTTCATATGCCAGTATGTACCACCACAGTTCAAGGCCTGATTCAAGACTAGTATACTCATCTTATTTAGAAGCTGCAACTTCGATTCACTTAAATAACTTCCACTTGTGAGTTCTGTCCTGTGAATTTAATTAATACATAAGGAGCCACAATGGAAAGAGGGCAGTATCTACTGAAAACTGTATAGAAGAACACAGCTATTTAAAACAACAGTTATTAGCTATTTTCTAAAAATGTTATATGAAAATATCTCTTTATGCAGACAGTATAGCTATCCACAATAATGTATGCATTATAATATTTGATTCTAAGGTCCAACGGTAGGTTTTCAGGCCTGGATTCCACTTGTACAACTTCAAGACATTAAGAGTACATTTGAAGTAGTGAGTATTTACCTTTCTATGATTCTATGATTCTTTACTCCATTACCCTTATTTTCTTCTGGATTCTCAGAAACAAATTCTTCATTTTCAGATGTCAAGACTTGCTTTATTAGCTCCCACACCTTCCAAAAAAAGTATAGCATACAACCACGTCATGTCCCAATTTCTCAGGGCGATGACTCAGGTTTGCTGATTCCCAGGTCAGGATTAAGGTGACAGGACACCAGGGATCCTTTAACTCACAAAACTCAACTTTTATTCACTCACAACAGGAATTGGCATGCTCACCACAAAAATTGGTATGCTCACCACAAAAATTGGCATTATGCTGTGCCAGTAAACTGTGTAACATGTGCTAACCATACATCACCAAACATATACTACAGGCCTGCTTATTTGGGCATCAGTTCAGGGAAGACAATAAGACAAGCCCTCCCATTGAGTCACGAGGTTCAGAGCAGCCCCCCTTGCTTTCTAGACTCCTTCTCAGGGAGGAGCCCAAAGGTGGCTGGGTCCACTTCTAGTCCCAGGTTTGGTCAGCAGTTTATGTCTAAAGGGATGAGGTGTAGAGATTGGGGGGGGGGGTGGAAGAGAAGAGAAAGATTCCACTGGTCCTGGGTCCAGCATTGGTTCAGTCAGCCAAGAGGTCCAGTCCCCATGGGCTTGCACACGTGGGGCTTCAGTTTGTGTCCTTTTATCATCCTTGCCCTCCTTCAGGCGGGCACTCGAACTTATTAGGCTAATTAGGTGTCATGAGCAGTTTGTGAGCCTTTGGGCTTGCGGGTTGTTTGGGGAGTAACTTCCCCTTCCCCGAAGACATGATCCTTCTCCACACACGGTGAGCTGTCTTGCTCAGCACATCAGAACACCGTATCATAACAGCATGGTGAATTGCCCTGCTCAGCACATCAGAACAGGTAGCTGTGCACCCTCCCGGTCCTGTTGCTGATGGGTGCTGATCCACTTCTTTTCACCTGGGGTTCCTTGCTAGGCAGAGTTCCTTGTTATGCAGAGTTACTCGTTAAGCAGAACTTGCTCCACCACAATGTTTGAGGCATTCACTCTTTCAGTCTCTCACAAACCAACACACTCAGCAGAAACTGAGATCTAAGTCAGTGACAGCCAACACAGGCAGCGCTGGGGAGTCTTCTTCTAATGAGCCACACAAAAGGAACTAAGACAACTCATCTAACTTCAGGCAATTGAGGTTGCTTAGAGGGAGAGAAAGATTCATCTCCAAGATTCATTCTCCCTAACATCTTGCTAGATGACAGAAATTTGTTGGAATGGATCTAGGCAGAAAGCTACCATCCACCTGCCTGTTCTTCTCAACTGGATGCAGCAGCTCTACAATGTAAAGGTATGCTGTTCCCCTCTACAACTTTCTAAAGAACGGAGACCAAGAGAGAGACTTTTCCTAGACCTGGTATTATGCAATAAAGTAAAGATGGTTTATATTCGTGGGACTGGTCCATAAGGTTTTACAATGCTGAGTGTGGACATCATTGTTTCCACAGCATAGCATGCTTTCCTGCTGCCTTTCTTTCCTACAATGACTTAGGCATGGATCAAGTAGAGCTGTTAAGACCTGACAATAAACACAGGGGATTTTTTTCCTCATAAATATTTACTCACATTAAAATGAACATATTTCATTGCATTTTGTAGTTGTTTTCTAGCCACTTTCTACAAAGTCCTGAGAGAGACAGGTGACCAATACAACTGAGAACAAAAAACTAAGTCCAAAAGGAATTTCACTACTTCCACGAGAGCTGTGGATACAACTATCTAACCAGGAAAACAAGTAAAACCATATGACTTCATCCATCCATTTACAGCTATACCATAGTTTTCAAACTTTTGTATTTTGAATATTTTTAATTTCTCAAGTGAGCATTAAAAATAAAAAGGTTTTCATCAAAGAGCTGCTAAGCCTGAAGAAATCACATTCTTGCTGCAGAAACAGTAGAAACTTGGCTAAGTAAATTGTTTGCTGCAAATTATTTATTTAGCTGCAGACACAGGCTAAATATTTGCCCCAATTCACTGGACAATCTCTTAGCACCTGAGGGAACCTTCTACTAGATATTAAATAAGTATTAATCCATGCTTTGCCTCTAATTAAATGTCATCTAAGTTATCTTATGTGCATTAAGGGCAAAGGATGATACAGTTTTGACTTCAGATAATTAGCCGTCCTCCTTTAATTATGCCTCAAGATAGGCTTTGATTCAGAAATCTCATGCTACTGTTAATGTTTCAGTCTCCCTGATCTGTCCTGGAGAAAGAGAATAATGTCAGCTCTAGAAATGTGATTCATAACATTGGGGGGGCGGGGGGGCAGAATTTTGGACATCCGTTTTATAAAGCATCTTATTATGCAAACATCCCAAGACAATGTGCATCTTTAAAAGGTTTGTACATAAGCTCTGCTGGAAGTAAAATGTAAGAGTCTTTCTGTTGCATTTTTTAAAACATTTAGTGAGAGTGCTTCTGCAAGTATCCCAGGGCTGATTACTTTTAATAATTAACATCACGCAAATGAGACTAATTAACCTTGTATTCAACTTTATCTACTGCTAATTACCTTGATGTTTTATTTCTAATAGCCTTTTGGCTGACCAATTATTCCACGTTAATAATGTTCCCAAATTTTAACTTTTCACAAAATACATCCTATTATCCTCTCAGACAGAACTATGCTTCGTTTTCTTCCAAGTTTGGTCTGTCAAATGACATTGACTTTTATCTGTTAAGTTCCATACCTGACCTGCAGGCCATGCAACTCTCATTTCAAAATCAAAGAAATACCAGAAAGCAGGTTCATGAACAGTTCTGTAACTTCTAAGCAGATGCAAGTGTGATCATGTCTTATCATCCTGTTCGCACCTTTCCTGTTGTGCATGTCCCTAGACCATGACCCATCAATATCTTTTTGAAGGGAGGGATCAGAGGACTCTCCTATTCATATAGGTCCTTTATGTCATCCTTACCACCTCAGCTACCCTGACTTATGTTCAGTTTCTGAAGGGAACGTAACTATCAGTAACTAACACACTTTCATGTAATTTTGCATATAATTTTGTAATCTCCCATAAATTTCTAGATCTACTAGCACTCAGCTCTGGCAAAGCAAGTCCTGCAAATTTAAGCAGGAGGCCAGATATATGCCATTGTCTAGTAAGTGCTCTCCATCCCGTTTGTGGGGAGACTATTTCAATTTCATGCGTTGCTTTACTGTTGTTCTCTTCCAATTCCTCCCCTCCCCCTCATTAAGCTTAATGAATGCATCCATCTATCCAGGAAATTTTAACAACATAATTCTTTGTACCATAACTTCATAGCATAAAGCAGGTTGCTTTCCACGTTCATGAAATTATCATGAATCAGTGGTCTTAGGTCATTAGGTAGCAGCTCCTGAATTGAGAGCTATTTGCACTGCCACCGTCCAACAACAACTCAAACTGTACGTACCACCTTGTGAAATCTTGTTGGCAATACTCAACTTAATCAAAGAGCCAGAAACAGTAAATCAGCTGAAGCTTAACCTTAATTTTAAGATTCCATAGACTCCTAGAATTCATCGTTTTCTATTTTATGCTAAAAGTTAATTGAAAATCTTTATATCTCATAAGATCTGAATTCAGGGTTCTTTTTTCCTAAGACTCAAGTCTTCTTTGAAAAAAAAAAAAAGATTTTTCTTACTTTCCTAATACAAATTAAAAGTAAAAATTCCTGCTTGTGTCAGCAAATAAAACATATCCCCTTTAACACCAAATGTTGGCAATAAGATGAAAATAGAATGATTCTTTTCTGTATTAGTGGGTCTTGTTCTCTGGAGTCTATAAGTATAATTTTGGATTTTCACCAACAATCTCATAACTGTGCATGAAAGTGTGTGGGTCACAAACACAACGGGAACTTGCAGCGACTGTTCCGGGCACTATGGCACAAAACACCACCTGCCATGTAAATTTGAGAAACCATTCTCTTAGTGTTGTGTTATAACAACAAGAGACAACTCTGTAATGTCTGCCTGATGTCTGAAAACCTAAAAGGCTGACCCAAAATGCTCTAAGGTAGTGAGCCTTTCTGTGTGTTGCTCGGGCCTTTTACTAACCTGCAATGTCCACCTCCAGCTGATAGATTAAATCATTCACATTACACTTGTGGATATAAACTAACAAATCAGGCATACAGCAAACTAAGGAATTAAACTAGTTGCAGCCTGCCACTACCTGATTTGCCTGGATGCAGTGATTTCTTATACCAATAAATTGTAGGTGCAAAAATGCCTGAGGAAAATAGCAGGGCACATGAGTGAAAAGCTACCTTCTGTTCTGACAATAAAATAGACTTTTCAGCTATTTTATAGGTATATTTTTTCAACTCATACAGAGCCTTAGTTATGGCTGACATTTGCTCAGTTTCTGTAAAACTTATTGCAGGTATGAAAAGCAAACCTGTGAGCATCATGACAAATTCACAACCAATCTGAAGCTATGCCACATACGTTAAAACCTATACCTATCTGAGTATAGGCATTTCATGGCATTAACAGCGGATGAATAAGTAGAGACAGCCTCTCTTCCATGCTCTTTCAGCTCGGATGGCTCCTCATCCAAGGCTTTGGAACATTAAAGACATGGCAAGAATAAACAATCTTGGGCTAAACCTAAATACTAAAAGCATCACAGCAACAAATATATTCACTATTTACTTCTGACAGGCAGCATCAATAACCAAAGCTTCATACTTTAACCGCTTAAAACATGTTACCTCAAATGCTTGAGATGGCCCCATAATCCACCCCTTTCCAAAAACAAACAAACCAAAAAAGATTGTTTATGTGAAACAAGTCTAGGAATCTCAAGCCAGTTCCCAACATAAAAAAAATTCCACTCCACAAAGAAGTTACCAAAACTGCCGCTAGTGAGCAATGTCAGAAGAGAGAAGGGTTTGAACTCCTTCACATTAGGTATGAAAAAACATCAGCAGGACACTGTCAGAAAACTTAAAATGGCTTTAACAAGTACCATAATGTGTCTGTTCTGCACCTAAATAAACAGCTGAAGCAATCAGAGCTGTTAATCAAACACTATGTCTAATTCCCATTGTTAATTTTTCTTATTTAATACTGTGGGCCATACTGAAGTCAAATCTATAATACCCGATTATGACTCCCAGCTGCTTCTGGGTATGCTCTACAACCAGCACTTGACTGCAGCTGCTATTAATATCTAATCTGTCTTACTTTGGCCTAGCAAGTTGTTACGACTGGCACTTCCATCACTCTAACACTTTCTGTGTAACCACACTGACATAAATATTTGAACATTTCAGACTCACCTTTGATCTTCCGGAGTGATTCTCAGTTTACCTAAAATTTCTGTGCTATTTCCTCCAACTTCCTGTAAAAAAGACATAAATGTTGAGAAACATTGAAATATCCTTCAGTACATAAGAGAAAATCTGCAGTCATTGGCAACATGTCTGATCAGCATTTAAAATACTCCAATACTTTTTACTCCATTAACCTTGACATAAATTATAGTAAATAGTTCCTGTGTGACAGGAGTTTTAATTTAGCACTACATCTCAAGTTACACACGTCTTTGAGTCTGACATAGAGCCTCGCATCTTGCCAGTTCTTGTACTCTGAGGGAAATCCAAGAGACAGTAAACCAGGTCTTACCGTGTAAACAAGGAAGGGTGCTCATAGCATTGCTTTTGCTAAACAAATTACTTTCTGATACAAATGACTTGATTTTTGTCTTTCAGCACACATGTCCATTTCTGGCTTTTAGATTGAGCTGCTAGAGGAACCTCCGTTCGGATGCAAAGAGCTTTGTACTTCACATTTCACACAAACATCTGAAATGATGCCTGCTCTTTTGACTACTAACACAGAGCTTCAGACTTCAGAGCGTGCAGCAGAATATCATCTGAATCAAAGATTGTTTTATCCAAACTATTACTCACTTTTCTTCTCTCAAGACATCTGTTAGTCCCTATATTTTACAGAAGTCTTTCCAAGTTCTTGCTGAGCTATTCCATGGATTTCATATGTTGGAGTTATCTGCCACAGGCTCTTTTACCTCTTTCCAGTGCCTTCAGTACAGTTGGAAGCAGGGTGCTTTTGCAGCTTTGATTTACATATTTAGATCAAAGTAGCATAATAGCTCTCCACAGCAGATTTGTTAGTTTGTTTGTTTGTTTAAAAAAGAAGGTGGAAATATATCTTGTACCTTTTGACTTTCTAGCTGGCAAAGCACAGCAGGCATAATCTGGAACTTGCTGAAGCCAAAGAGAAGCTTTCCAGTGATTTGGTATTAGACCTAGTGAACGTAACTCGTAAAAACTAGTTTGCATTCTGCCTGAACCACAGTCGGTTCTAAGGAAATAACTTACTTTTATCTGGCCTTGGAGAAACATGTTTGATTAGTTGATTTTCCTAGTTTCAGCCTGAAAAGGCAGTAACAGATCAGTTAAATTGTCACACAACTTTCCAGCAAAAGCAAACGCATCAGACCCACTTATCTTTTTAAAAATGCAATCTGTGTGGGAAAGAACATGTTGTACTTATGTAGCATTATGAAATCATGTTTTTAAAAGAATATGGAAATGCACTAGTTTAATTAGATTGTTCTTCTTCAATGATAATGGGCTTGACCTTTCAAATGTGGGGGTTTAAATGTTGAATTGCTGTTACAAATAGTAATAAAAACTCAGTAAGCCTACACAAGCATTTGGCCAAAGTATCCTTGGAGGGTGTGCTGGTTTTGGCTGGGATAGAGTTAATTTTCTTCACAGTAGCTAGTATGGGGCTGTGTTTTGGATTTGTGCTGGAAATAGTGTTGATAACACAGGGATGGTTTGGTTACTGCTGAGCAGCGCTCACCCAGAGCCAAGGGCTTTTCTGCTCCTCACCCCACCCCACCAGCGAGGAGGCTGGGGGGGCACAAGGAGTTGGGAGGGGACACAGCCGGGACAGCTGACCCCAACTGACCCAAGGGATAGTCCAGACCATATGGCATCATGCTCAGCATATAAAGCTGGGGGAAGAAGAAGGAAGGGGGGACATTCAGAGTGACAGCGTTTGTCTTCCCAAGTCACCGTTACATGTGCTGGACCCCTGCTGTCCTGTGGATGGCTGAACACCTGCCTGCCCATGGGAAGTGGGGAATGAATTCCTTGGTTTGCTTTGCTTGTGTGCGTGGCTTTTGCTTTCCCTATGAAACTGTCTTTATCCCAGCCCACGAGTTTTCTCACTTTTACCCTCCCGATTCTCTCCCCCATCCCAGCGCGGGGGCAGTGAGCGAGCGGCTGGGTAGGGCTGAGCTGCCGCTGGGGTTACACCAGGACAGAGGGGCCAACTCTCCCATGGCCTGGAGGTCCCACTCCATTTTCCCTCATGGCTGCTTAGGCAGGATCAGAGGTTTCCCTCCCTTGCTAATGCGGCTGTCTCCGGCTGAAACAACTATACAACGTTGCCATCTGCTGACTGTCCATTTTCATTACAGAACAGAGAAAGGCCAGCCCCCAAAAAACCCAGTCTAGAAACCAGCGATTTATATTTAAAGACCTTCTGAATATTCATATTTGTTTTAAAAAAAGCAGAGAGGAACTTCTCAGAGTGGCTATTTTTTCAGAGGACCAGTTTCCATGTACTCATTTGTTATCATGCTGTGGGAGCGTATCTTACAGAGCGTACGAAGGAGCATTTCAGAAGGCACATGGAGCCTCAGATCTCCCCTTTGCCAGAAAAAAAAAAGAAAGGAAGTTGTCATGACTAATTGCTGCTATTCACTGTTTTAATACCTCGATACCAAGTAAATTTGTCTAAATTAACCAAGAGTTCACCTCCTCCCCCAAAGCTCTCTGATGCTAGAGGCCTGCTAATTGCTTTAGAAACAAGTGACAGACTTCTGTCTTGTACTCTCAGGTAGCAGTGCAAAGGATTGGATGAAAAAATTGACAGGAAAAACAATGATTTTAAATATACCATTCAATTTAAAGGCAGCCAAGCATAGTACAAGAACACAATGGCTGTACCTATACCTGACTTGGTGAAGAGAGAAATAGAGGCTTTGGGCAATTTTCATGTCATGTGTTTTTCACAGGTTTTTTTCAGCTTTCCTGTGACTTTCTGGCAGATCTGTTTTATTCGCAGTACAATTAATTAATTAATTTTATGTCCTGTCAACAGGTATAACTCTGCTTCAGGGGACAGAAAGTTTGGAGAAATGTTTGACCTTTTAGATGCTTAGCCAAACATAAGCTCTTCGTAAACAACTGCTGTTTGCCCACCATTAAGAGCGAGACATTATTCCCTACTCATGCTGACTGTACTTTTAGCATCTATTTAGCTGCATGAAATTACCTCCTCACTTCACACAGCTGGAACACTTATCAGCTTAACCAGTGACAAGGAGAGGTTAAAAGTGCCTTTATTGAGATCATGTGCTATTTCTAACCGCACAACTACCAGTCGAAAACGAATATTGTTTTTAAATGCTGAATGCACTAATCCTGCAGAAATTTGCAAGCATCTAACTTTTATAGTTTAAGTGGTTCTCATACAAGCCACTCAGTATGCAAATTTTAGCACATGAACAAATCTCTGCAAGTTCTGTAGCTTGGATTGCACAATATTCAATACAAGCCTGCCTCTCACTGTTTGCTTTGTGCAACAGTCAATAACAATGAGAGCTCAACCAATAATGATAGAGCCTAGTGAATTACAAAAACAAAAAGGTAATAACATTATTCTGTAAACAACTATTCCTGTTATTATTTGTAATTTTATTAAAAATCAGTTACTTGATATCAACAATCCATCATAGACCTCTTTTTCAAGCTAGACTTAAATGTGGCCTTCCTGTCTGTGTCTGAAATGTGTTCACAGCTATCGTCATTTATATACCCCAGTGAATAATCTGCAGTGATGATCAGTTATTTAAGCATCTAGAAATGGGATTTCAAAGGGAATCAGGACTGTCCTATCTCTCCCCTTTGAAGACACTAGTATTCATTTCAAGGGTAGATGATGCCAGCTTGGGATACTTGAAAATCTCACCCAGAACCATCCCATTCTCCAGGCCGAGAAATACAACAGGTTAAAAATAATGATGCTGCAGTTGTTTAAAGTATATTTGGTTACAAATCCCCAAACTCGTAGCATGAATGCAGAAAGGGCTCAGAACATGAACCCCTATATCTGTAGACCATCACCTGACACAGTGAAGATCAACCTACAAGCCTCCTCTTGCAGGGTCAGAGGCTGGACACTGTGGTGATCATAGAAGCACCTGAAGTAGGCACATATGTTCTCAGAAGAGAAAATAAAGACTGCTAAGTATCAATCTCAGTGCTAAAGGGTCCATCTTGGTGGTAGTAGTAGTTCTCAAGAAACCTTGCCAGGACACGTTTAGAGTTAATGATTTCTTGCCTCTGTTTCTTTAAGAGTGTTTTCTATGATATCCACTGTCCCAGCACAAACGATTGTTTCTTTCTTCTCAGTCTCTAGTATGTTCATTCCCTCCCATTTATCGAGAACTTTACACCTCATAGATTCAAGCTGTTCAGAAACAGAAAGCTGTTTTCATGCCGTCGTCTTTGTCTCATGTCTGCCACAGGTTTCTGGAAGTATAAAAATACACACACAAGTTAAATGACAGAGCTGGCAGCGGAAAGCTAACTGGCATCTAAGGCTGTGTCCATAGTGCTTTCAGTAGGCATACCCAAGTACAAGCTTGAGTTAACCAAGCCAAGCAGTACAGACCGGGAGCACCCACAACATTGCTCCAGTTTCACTGGTACACACACCCGCTGTACTCACCCTTCATTTCCCCCAGTCTGAACACGGGTACACGAGTTATGCCACTCACCTTTCACCGTCACCCCCAACCAAGGCCCTTTAGCACTTCATGCAAAAATACCGTCAGGCTCTAGATGCAACGGGAACACAGCCAAGGAGGAAATCACTGCATCCCCGCAGAGAGAACAGATAACAGCATGCAAGGAGCAGAATAAACATGCTGTACTCCCCTAGGAGAGTCCAGAAAATGCACTTCAGAAGTTTACAGACCAGCTTCACTGCCACCTCACCCACTCACCTCACTAAAACAAGTCAATAATGCGATCCTACAAGATCCTACATGGCCAGCTCACACTCCTGCCCAGCCAGGGTCTTATTGGAGTCAAAGATCTTTTCAGCTTTTCACAGCTTGTCAGAGAGCTCATCTGCAGCCTGCCAGTGTCCGTGCTGCTGCAGCCAGAGCCGTATTACGGGGCCTTGCCAGCTCCTCATCTGGGGAATGAGGCGAGCTACACGCATATACTAATAGTGCCCCTCACTCCAAGGGTCTGGACTAATACAAATAAACCACTTTCTTCCCTGGGGACAGTGCAGCTCAAGGGCATGCTGTTTTATCTGTCTCCCCCACCTTGGTTCACCTCTTGGTGTTTGTCTGCAAGGGGAGCTATGGAAAGCGGGGCAGCCAGGAAGGATGCCAGGCTGCAGGGTTACAGCTCCGAGGCTCTGCTGTTCCAGGGCAGGCAGAGAGGGGAAGGAAAGAGGGAGGGAAAGCACTGGAGAAGGGAGTGAGAACGGGGAGAGGAAGAACTGGTCTGCCTCTGCTGTGTGAGAGCTCCTAATGGTGCAACCTGGCTTGTCCGACTGGTGCAGCGAGCAGGGCAAAAAATCCTTGTGACTGAGGCTGCCCTGGAGCTCATTAGCCACAGTAGTTCATTAGCCACATTTGCAACATAACGGCCTGGTGCCATGCTGTCAGATTCAGGACTAGGCCACTGTGTTAGGTAATGACAATGTTTGAATGATTAAAGACTGCCTGTTGCGAACCCAGGACACCCAAATTTCCTGCCCTCCAAGCAGCTTGTCACAGGCACAGAGCGACACAGGTACAGAGCTTTTCTGAAAAGCAAGGCAGGCTGGAGGAAGAAAGCCTGAGCCCAACTTGAGCTATGCACTGCCTCAGGTGGGGAAAGTGCCTGACCGTGCTTCCTGCTGCCCCCTGTCCCAGGGGCTAACAGCCACTAGCTTCCCAAAAATCCTGTCCTTTTGTGTGAGCCCCTGAAAATGATAGAGACCATTTCTCCCACTCTGTGAATCAAGATAGCTACTGGTCCTGGAACGGCCTTATAGTAATGCTACCTGGAGGGAAGGAAATAATGCCTTCTTTTTTAGAAAAGATTGAGAAAACATTTCATTCAATTTTAAAAAACAATCAGTTCTCCATTTTTTCCTCTGGGAAAACTGTAAAGTTCTCATTTCAACTTGGATTGAATACCTTTTTAAATCCTTAGCACCCCTCACAAAAAAAACCAAAACACCACCAAACAAAACCCAACAAACAATATTTGCAGAGCCTTGTTCTCTAAAGTGCCAGCACATTAGCACATTTGGCCCAAATTTCTTGGCTTGGGCTTCTAAATACAGCTGTAACACAGAAAGAAGAACAACAACATTTACATCTTTCTGACTTGGCTGGTTTTGATTCCTCAATGTGTATTTGAGGAAAGTAAGGAGGGGAAGTTTGAGGTTAACTGAGTAAGTATTTTTTAAATTAGTACCTGGTATGGAGGAGAAGGGGAGAAACCTTAACCCATTGTTTAAATGTCTTTTAGCTCATTTTATGCAAAACCATTCCTCAGATATGCCTTTGCCTAGAGAGATCTGATTGTTTTACTCATTAGTCCTGCAGGAGACCCAGAGCCAATGACTGATTTTATGGGGTTTTTAGTGGTTGGCTGCAAAGCTCTGGAATTCAAAACCCATACCACACTGTAGAAACAAACATAATCAGGGCAGATGCATTCAGGCATACATTCATTGACGGGAAGACAGTTACACTAGGGAGGAATTTGGGCCAGTTTATTTGCTGAGGGGAAAAAAAAAAAACAGAAGCTAGTTTGATTGTTCAAGCATTGCTCCTACCGAAGGTGTGTTTGTAGAAGTGAGTTAGAGGCCAGTGATAGGAGCTGCCCATGGTGAAGTTAACAACTGCCCACAGCCTGGAGCAGGACACTAGGACACTGAGACACTGCGCAGAAAGCAGATTTAGAACCTTCTCTTTCCTCAAGGAGGAAATACAGAAGGCATTTTATATCACCCCTTAAACAGCTGCTTCCTTATTTACCACATTATAATTTGCTAACTGGTATGTTCTTATGCTCTGGAAGAAAACTGTGCTTTGAGTACAGGTTTTCAATAAGGCATAAAATGCAGGTGTATTACAGTCAGACTAGTTATACTACACTCTACCCTGATGGCATTTCACAGGATTTCCCGGTTCATCATCAGCCAGCTTTTCTTTTTGCTCTTCCACAACTTTCCAGACTTTTTTATTTTATCTTACCCGAAGGTCCTGATCCAGATTCTTTTGATTGAAGGCCTTATCAAAAGACACTCCTTTCTCAAGCAGTACACCAATAGACTGTAAACCTTGTTGCTGTTTCTGAACCAAAGTACCCAGCAAGCATCCAAGAGGGACTGGGCTACTGTATGGCTAACTAGAGCACCTAAGACTGATACAGTGAAGGCTGAAAAGAAACTTATGAAGGGCATGTGAAAGCATGTGATTCAGGGCTTAACCTACTCATAATAAGCATGAAATCCAGTTACCACGTTTCTGCCAGCTGAAGGGTTTCATGAACCATCCCCTGAGACATCTTTAATACACCAGAGTGCTGTGACTCTGACAGTGACAGAATCAGTCAAAGACTCATAGAGATGATTTGACGGTTCCCTAGGTTTCTTCAGCATTAGAAAGTCTCCCACTGATGTCTACTGGTTTCAGATAAGGCCAGAAGTGAAAGAAGTTAAAGAAAGATGTTATGCACCTGATTTCATAGAATCATAGAATGGTTTGGGTTGGAAGGGATTTTAAAGATCATCTAGTTCCAACCCCCCCTGCCGTGGGCAGGGACACCTTCCACTAGACCAGGTTGCTCGAAGCCCCATCCAACCTGGCCTTGAACACTTCCAGGGATGGGGCATCCACAGCCTCTCTGGGCAACCTGTTCCGGTGCCTCACCACCCTCATAGTGAAGAATTTCTTACTTACACCAAATCTAAGTATACCCTCTTTCAGTTTAAAGCCGTTACCCCTTGTCCTATCACTACATGCCCTTGTAAAAAGTCCCTCTCCTTGTAGGAGAGCTTTCTTGTAGGCCCCCTTCAGGTACTGGAAAGCAGCTGTAAGGTCTCCCTGGAGCCTTCTCTTCTCCAGGCTGAACAACCCCAACTCTCTCAGCCTGTCTTCACAGGAGAGGTGCTCCAGCCCTCTGATCATCTCTGTGGCCCTCGTCTGGACTCAAGCCAACAGGCCCATGTGCTTCTTATGTTGGGGGCCCCAGAGCTGAACACAGTACTGCAGGTGGGGTCTCACGAGAGTGGAGTAGAGGGGGAGAATCACCTCCCCTGACCTGCTGGCCACACTTCTTTTGATGCAGACCAGGGTACGGTTGGCTTTCTGGGCTGCAAACACATATTGCTGAGTCATGTTGATCTTCTCATCAACCAACACTCCCAAGTCCTTCTTCGTAGGGCTGCTCTCAGATTTCATTAGATGTCAGTACATTTTGATCATACTAACAGGAAAAATCGCAACAGCTGAGGTAATTTTTGGTTGATTTTCCTTCCAACCCTTTAGAACACCTTATTACCATAATTTGTGCCATATTTCTTTTCTGCTTGACTCAGGACTGTCCTATCACTCACCTGTTTTTTCTTCTGGAGTTTGGCTCATCCGTAGCACCATTTCTAATTAATTCTTCAGTCTAGAATAGAACAAAAGAGAATAACAGTTGCACAAATTTCTTTTCAAAATCATATACAAAGTTAGATGTGAGCGAATAGTTGTTATGCATAATGAAGGTTATTACAGATGTCCAGAGGCCAAATGTTGCTCTAACAGGGCATAGAGCAAATTCAAGCTCATTGAATTACAGTGAAGTGACTCCAGGTCTGAATGCTCAGTGATGCAAAGGAGAGAAGAACTGACTTTCTGTGAGAAGCTAACAGCATTCAAACAGTCACTCTCTACTTCATTAAAACTGCAGCTTCTTCTCCTAGGAGGGGAAACCTCTTGTTCACTGAATGAAAATACTGAAGCAATTACACATTATTACACACACATTGAGACACACAGGTATCACAATAACATAAGTGGACAGCTTAGTTCTTTGCATGTACTTCAATACTCTTACTTCCCCCCCCCCCATCAGATCTCAAAATTCCTACGAGATATTCTAACATCTACTAATCAAAGTTATTTTTAAAAAGTCGTCAGTCTTGCATGAAAATCTTTTCCTCTGCCCACCCTCCAAGGATAGTTTCCCTATACGTAGAAAGGACTACACATGGTCCATAGCAAGAGGAAAAATTTCGTCTTAGGATCCCAGTAGCAACTAATGCCTGCAAATGAATCAGATTTTGATTGTTAGTTTTCATGCAATGCTAGAAAGTTGTCATTAGGATAGTGCAAGTTCCTAGACTTTTCTGGAAAAAAGATTGCTATCCGGAACTGAACAGTCTTACAGGGTATTGGATTTTTATACCTACAGCTGTCAAATCTCTCAAGAACTCCTTTAGATCATTCTAGGATGTTTATCGTTGTTCCCTTTCAGCCCTTTGGCAGAAAGCAAAATGTCATATTTTTCCCCTTTACCTCTAAAATATTTATAAAAGCTTGCAGTAAAATCAATCTCTGTAGCCTAGATAAAATTTGCATATGTGTGCTCTATAAATATTCCACACTATGCCCCTGATCCATCTTATATTCATGCCAGTTTGACTTTATCCCACAGTAACACATCATGAATTCTCTCTCTGTAGACAAGTATAGACATGTAGAGTACTGGGCCACTGTTAATTATCTTCCTGTTTACACTAGCAAAAACTGGTGAACCTGAGTTTCTTTCACGCTCCAGTATCTTAACTGCAGAATCATCCAAACTACATTTCAAAAGCACAGTGTAAATATTGTAATGTGTACACACTAAATACACTGGAAACAACAATGGAAAAGACATAAAAGACTTCCTAAGTCATCTATTCTAGTTAGAGTGACATTTACAAGAAGAAGGGATGGGTAAGAAGGGGAACGAGCAGCTTAGTGAAAGAGTGACTTCTTAATTCTTCAGGTTCAGACAGTGGAGGGGGCAAGAACAGGAACATTGGCAGGCAAGATCTCCTGCTAGGACAGCTTTCAAGCCTTAAGGTTAGAGATCTAGAATTAAACAACTATAAGGTCAAACATTGAGTGTAGCAAGTCAGGTCAGAGCAGGAGTAAGGAGATTTGGAAGCTGTTCTATAAATATCAGGGGCACACAACAGAGGCATGGAAACAGTGGGTCAGTCCAAAGAAGACAGGGAGCCTCAGTAAGTCTGAGAATAAGCTAATCAGAATAAGGATGTCAGACCAAGTCCTGTCTTAGAGGACGGGACCCAGGCATTCGAAAGCACAGGCTTTGTTGCCTCCATAATGGGAACAAAGCCAACGTCCAGCAAAAGTGACACAGTCTGAAATTTAACAAAGCAGGCTGCAGTCTGTGTGGTCAGGAGACTTCTCTATGATGATGTAAGCTCTTCAGTGGGGATCGGTCGGGAATGGCAAAAGAAAGCTTTTGTCCTGCTCAGAGGTAAACCATGTCTCCCAGTGTGATAGGTACAAAAGATGGGGGCAGGGGGGGGATAAAAAATATATATTAAGAAAGGAGAACATTTTTTGCCTAGAACAGGCCATCCACAGGGTCTAATCCCTTGGCCTTCCCTCCAAGATCTGACATTTTAAAAACTTCAAGAACTCTGTTTACTTGCTTCTGCTTTATCTCATCTACCTAGCTGCTGCTAGAGGGATTGACAGCATTTGCGACACTTACTCTTTGTTTCTTTCCAGAGCAGTACTGGATTTCTTCACGAGAACCTGCACATCTTTCCTGTGGGCCTGTATTTCTGGAGCCTTAAGGCTCTATTTCCATCCCTTTGATCTGATTCTACAGAACCTATGAGAATGCTTGAAAAAGAGTAAAACATGAAGTCATGTCACTGAATATTTATTTCCTTTGCTACAGGTTCTGGCATAATTTTTAAAATTACATTTTCAGTAAAATTCAGTTCTAATGAAAACTTCTGAACGAGCTGCTTTTGAGACTAAGAGTTAATAAGGCAGACATGAACAAAAAAATCCCTATGGCAGGTTTTAGAGTCACTCAAAGTTCTTTCCATTTGTAAATAGATTAAAGGTTTGTTACAGAAAAAAAGGAATACAGATGTTTTTCTATGCGTGTCACAACCAGCAAATATGAAGACTCAGACTCATGCAAACCCCTTGCTTTTGGGCAATCCTTTCAGGTGTTTTGCCACTAAGCAGTGTGTTACTCATCCTAGAGAAAGCACTTATGCTGTCAACTGTGCCATGTTCATCATTACCTTTCATTTTCATGTCAACAGATTGCCAATATCACACAGGAGCTCCCAGGCTCAATGCCAAAGAGAGTGGATAACTAGGGTGAAATCCTCAGAGCAAATCCAAAGGATTGGCTCTGAGTTGATGGAGAACACCGGCCTAAACAACTATCAGGAGTGGAAGGGGCTAGTTTTGGAGTAAGGAAAGTAAAAAGAGGAAGAATACAAAAGGGTCAGCTAGAGAAAGGGACAGGGACTGACAGGTCCAGGCTGGGCTGAAATGGGGTCCTGTGTCATGGGCAGGGTGGGAAGAGACTCCAGGATGGCTGGGCAGGGTCAGTCAGGGATGGCTCTGTCCTCAGGGCTTGACATCTCCTCTGTGCTCTCCTTCTACTTCCATAGTGGAGCACACCTTTCCCGGCATCTATTCCTTTTACCAGAAGTAAGATGTCACTTGTGGGAGAGGCGAGGGGAAGGGTGAGTGGCACTATTCCTGGCAGCCTGAGGCCAATGTCACCCTCTGTACAGCAGCACTTCTGCAGTAAAGCTGGCACAAAGCCTGATGTGGCCCTACCAAAGAGGAGACAGAAAGACAATAGGTTTGATACTTCTGAAATCCAGCACAGGCTATTCAGCCAACGCTCAGCTTATTCTGTGGCATCTGCTGTCTCAGGTTCCTCTACTGTGGGTTGCTCCTACAGAAGCTGTTGTAAGCAGTGAAGGAAAGGGCAAGGACTAGATCTCCCGTGTCAAAGATAAGGTCAGGAAGTGCCCATATCTGACTTCAAATACTCAATTTCTCTGTAGCATCACCAAGGAAAGGAGCTAATATTGACAAGCAAATGCTACCTTGTCTTGTGCTGTAGGCAGAGAGTCCAGAAGCATCATCACGTACAGCTCAAACTCACTCTAAATAGAGAGAAAAGAAGACCATCAAAAAATGTTTAACGCAGTCCAGATATTACAGACTCTTGTTTCAGTTTGGCTCCAGGAAAAATCATACCTTCTGTGCTGTGACGGAAGGCTTGTTTACTTATGCTACCCCACACGGGTTTGTTCAAAACCCAGAGGTGATCATTTGGGTTTTGACTATGCCAATATCATTCTCAGCACAGTTCACTTACTTACCCAACTAGCTCCTCTTCCTCAAGGATTTCTTGCTTGTAGTGCCTGCCCCCTCTCCCGTTCTCTTGCCTATAAATGCTGGATTTTAGTGGGTAATTATCTTGTCAACAAGTATGGAGGAATTACTTTTTTTTGCCCCCTCAGATACTACTGGAAGAGTGAATGTAGAATTTCTACCATCATTAGTGCCACATCACAGTGTACAGAAGCAGAGTGCAACTTCATTTTTCCCCCATAATATTTCAGTTGTGTTCCACATGCAAATCACTGTCCCGAGTGCTCAAGAGGAGAAACAAACAGATTTGGTCCCCAGATAAAGGATTTCAAGTGTCATACTTCACCATAGTGAAAAATTAAAAGGAAAAAAAGAATAGGAAACTGCCTGATAAGTCAGATAAGAATTACCACTCCTCACATGTAACTGTCAATGTGAGAAGTGGAAAAATAATTCATCAGTAGGTTACAGCCTGGGTTTTTTTTTCCCAAAAAAGAACATTTTAAGGATTTTAGAATTAGGGCTAGAGTATCAGAAAACAACTTAGTGAAGGTTGAGGGTTTGGGGGATTTTCATTTGTTTGTGGGGTTTTTTTTTAGTAATGTGTTTATCAAAGTGCTTAAGTGGTAGCCAGATGTTTGGTGTCTATTTGTGTAACATTAGGGGAAACTTGGGAAAGAACTCATATGTCTTTCCCAAAAGCTGTCTGCCCTTCTCTCCTGACCATACAGAGACGTTCAAGCAAATGCAAATGTAAGTATTGCATGTGATGCTGCTGTCTTGTAACCTGGGGGACACTGCAGGAAGAAAGAGTCATGGCTTGCTGCTGTATGGTTAATTAAAAGGCATAAAGTCACAGCAGGAACACTAGGACACATGCAAGGACTTGTCATCTCACTAGTAGGGCCAGAAGCAGAACTGGGAATGCACTAAAGACAAAATCACATGGCTTTTACAGCCACGCAGTTTAGTTTGCTGGTCAGCTATAAAAAAAAAAAAATGAAGGAAACACTTAACACATACACAGTCGTGGCCCTAATGTGAATGAATGAAAGCAGTGACTGAAAACGTAGCCTGCTGCTGAACCACTGAGTATGAGCAATTTCCAATTCACCTTTCTCCCCAGTGCTATTTCTTCCAGTCATGTGACCTCTGCATCTGCAGATGATTTGCAGAGGTGTGCAATTCCTTGTGACTTCTCCTGTCTCCATTAACATGATCATGCTTGTAGATGGAAATGGTGTCTGCTCAAATCACTGAGCAGACTGGAAAACAACTTTCTATAGAGGCATATCTCTTAACACTTCTATTCTCTGCTCTTGTTTGTTTACCTGTGTACAATGGGAGAAGGAGCCAAAATGAGGAAGAAATCAGCCATCCCCTTTGAGACCACAAGTGATTAAATAAAAAAAAAAAACAACTATGATGCTACGAGCCCATGAAGTTTGCTAGGTATGTTTGATTTTAACGTGTGAGCAAGGGGGCAGAGAAAAGTCTGCTGAAGAATATAAATCCCTGGGAGAATCACTTTCTTCACTGTAGCTAAAAAGGGTTAAATGTTGCAGATGCACTGCAAAAAAACTGGCAAAGTGCATTGAGAGATAATGCATTTCAAACAATAGTTAAGGTAAATTTAGTTTATGTTGTGCTAGAGCTTAGGAATATTTCTTACGTTAATTTCCTTCACAATATCACCAAATATCAGAGAGCTGTTGCATACATCTTCAAATACTTCCTCGACAACCTGTAGTCACTTGAAATGGAGGGGATCACAGCCACAGATTTTCTGGAGCTCCTGTACAATCATCAAAATGAACTACTACATACCTGCATGTGCAGAAGGTGCTCTAAAACAGTTGCTGTCAGAATGTATTACATTGTTCAAGTTCATGCCATTTCACTTGACAGTATGCAGTAAGAAATATCATAAGAATCCAGATCAACTCATGGTCATAGCATGAATTCTGTGTTTTGATCATCAGTAAGAAAGCTCACATTCAACAAGACAGGATGTACTAATTATCAAAAAGACTAGTAGAAAACAAAGAAGACAGAGATTTGTGTGGCAGAAGACAATTGCTACACTACACCTCAACTTATTGTTGAATATCTTGCTTACATCTTTACAGCCAATCCTTCCATAAGTATAAATTAGTCTATCTCTGCTGACTTCAACAGACCATCTCCAGGTTTGGAAGAAGCAGCCCTTGGAACACATTGCATTCCTTAAAGCAACTGTTAGCTCAAAGGGACATAATTAATAAATAAATAACCCAAGAAACCCTGGCTAAGGAATACAACAGTTAAAATCATACACTTATAATCTCATGGTTATACATTGTCAGATAATACTTTGTTACCTGCTAATCTTGTGCCAGTTCTTTGCTTTCAATAGTTCTTCCTTTGCCCTCTACTCTTTCATGTCATTGATAAAAAGAAGTCATGGCTCCCCTCAGCCTTCCTCCTTTTGCCCAAGCTCAGCATATGTTGCTGTCCTGGTTTCACCTGGGATGGAGTTAATTGTCTTCCTTGTAGCTGGTACAGTGCTATATTTCTGAGCTAGGTATGAGAAGAATGTTGATCACATTGATGTTTTCAGTTGTTGCTAAGTAATGTTTAGTCTAAAGTCAAGGATTTTTCAGCTTTTCATGCCCAGCCAGCGAGAAAGCTGGAGGGGCACAAGAAGTTGGCACAGGACACAGCCAGGGCAGCTGACCCAAACCGGCCAACGGGGTATTCCGTACCATGGGACGTCACATCTAGTATAGGAAGTGGGGGCAGCGGAGGTGGGGGGATTGCCGCTTGGGGCCTAACTGGGCATCAATCGGCAGGTGGTAAGCAATTGCACTGTGCATAATTTGTATATTCCAATCCTTTTTTTATTACAGTTGTCATTTTATTAGTGTTATCACTATCATTATTAGTTTCTTCTTTTCTGTTCTATTAAACCATTTTTATCTCAACCCACGAGTTTTACTTTTTTTCCCAATTTTCTCCCCCATCCCACTGGGTGGCAGGGGGAAGTGAGTGAGCAGCTGCATGGTGCCGAGTTGCCAACTGGGGTTAAACCACAACAGTTGTTTATGTATAAACATATTTTTGTAAGGTAGGCTCACCATTCTTCTAGTCATCTCAGTAATGATGCTTTGCTCCTCTTATAGTTACACAGAGCCACAGAATGGTTGACATCGAAAGGCATCTCTGGAGATCACCTTGTGCAACCCCCCTTCTCAGAGCAGGGTCAGCTGCAGCAGGTTGCTCAGTGCCATGGTTAGTTGGGGTTTGATTATCTCCAATGATGGAGCCTCCACAACCTCTGTGGGCAACCTGTTCTGACGTTTGACCATCCTCACCATGAAAAAGGTTGTTTCTTGTGTTTAAATCGAATTGCTTGTGTTTTTGTTTGTGCTCATTGCCTCCTGTCCTGTCACTGGGAACCAGTGAGAAGAGCCTGGGTCCATTCTCTTTCTTCCTCCCATCAGGTTTTAATACACATTGATAGCACATTGAAGAGAAGACTCAGGGGGGTCTTCTCTTCTCTGGACTGAACAGCCCCAGATCTCTCAGCCTCTCCTCATACATCAAATGCCCCAAGCCCTTAACCATTTTCATGGCCCTTCACTGGACTCACTCTAGTATGTCCATGTCTCTCTTGTACTTGGGAGCCCAGAACTGGACCCAGCACTCCAGAAGTGCCTCATCAGTGCCAACCAGAGGGAAGGATCACCTCCCTCGGCCTGCCGGCAACGCTTTTGCTAATGCTGCTCAGGATGTGCCTGGCACCCTTTGCTGCAAGGACGCAAAGGGTGTTTGAGTTCCTCTGTCCTGTGAGAGACTGAAAGAGTGAATGTCTCAAACATTGTGGTGGGGCAAATTCTGCTTAAAGACAAACTCTGAACAGCAAGGAACCAAGGTGAAAAGCCCATCAGCTCAGACATCAGCAACGGGGGGGGAGGGCATGCTGGAGGGTGGCAGCTCCCTGTTCTGATAAGCTGTTCTGATACAAAGGTCAAACAATGGCCGTGTCTGCAGGGAAGGAGAAGTCACTCCACAAATGACCCCCAAGCCCAAAGGCTCACAAACTGCTCATTAGACTGAAGAGTTCGGGTGCCCGCCCAAAGCGGGGGCAAGGATGATAAAAGGACACAAACTGAAGTCCCAGGTACACAAGCCCACCAGGACTGGACCCCTTGGCTGTCTGGACCAACGCTGAACCCAGGACCGGTGAAATCTTTCTCTCTCTCTCTGTCTTCTTCTCTCTTTCCTTTTCCTTTTTCACAATCCCTACACCTCATCCGTTTCAAGACATAAACCATTGACCGAGTCTGAGACTAAGAGTGGATCCAGCCGCCCCTAGACCCTTCTCTGAGGAGGAGTCTAGAAAGCAAGGGGGTCTGCTCTGAACCTTGTGACTCAACGGGAGGGATCTCCTTCTTCCCTGAATTGATGTATATGGCTACCCTGGGTTACACGGTTTACAGAAGGAGTCTTATGCCAATTCCTGTTGTGAGAAACCCTGCCACCTACCACCACGCCTCCCCAGTTCAGTTTGCTTCTGTCATGAATAAAATCTTTAACTGATCATTTGGTGCTGTTTCACCTTAATTTAGCCCGAGGGAATTTCAAATTAAACAGGACTCCCTGGTCTTTCCAGTCAGGGTCATGACATATCCTGAACATGAATGGCAGAACCATAAACAGTGTTTACTCATCTTCCCATTTTTAAGTGTTGTTGCAGTTTGAGTGATTGTAAATCAAAGGGAATTTTGGTTCAAAATTAAGTTTACTGATTTGAAAGGAAAAAGAAAAAAAAAATTCTGATGGGGTGAGAGTAGCACTTTCTGCCAAACTGTCATGGTGCTTGGATTGACACATTGCATTAACATGGATCTGACATCACCAGAACAACACTGGCAATGGCATCCCATATTTACCAAGAAAGGATGCCCATACCTACCATTAATATGCCTCAGCCTTACGCCATAGCTCCTTTGGGATGAAGATGGCATAGTCAGTTCTGTGTCAGCCACATGACTCAGAAGGCCCACAAACACTGCAGCTAATAACTAGTTGGTAATTGTGGTGGTAATGACTTTGTCATCCATTTACTTACTCAGTTTTAAATAACACAATAAACTCAGGTAACATCAGGATGTTACCAGCATGATCCTAACATTTGACCAAAATGTTAGGCTGATTTTCCTAATTTTTCCTGGAAGGTGAGCCATTGATTGATTATTTTTTGGGGGGTGGGGGAGGAGATCGCCATCAAAAAAATGAAAACTTTTTTGTAGCTCATGTTATTATTGTCCTGTGGCTTAGAGAGACCCAATAAATGAGTCACTGTTGCACTCCAGTGTATTTAGAAGTATTTAGGCTTATGTACACCGATACTCTGGTCCTGCAGGACCTTGTTTCCCTGGGGGGTGAGGCACTGAAGCCCACAGAAGCAGAATTAGGAAGACAAGAGGTTTGTGAGCTGTCTCCAAAAGGACAGGAATTCGGAGGAAAACAATGCAACTCCTTTCAGTGCTGCACTGAGACAAAGGACCAGGCAGCAATCAAGGGGCAGTTTGGTGCTTAGGCCAGCTCTCCATACCTCAGGAAGGTGGACAAGACCTTAAAGCAGCTGCACAACCTGGTAGACACCCACGCAACATATGAAAGAGACTCGAGCCTGCAGGAGGCCACGCTAGAAGTTCAGGGCAGAGCCTGACCTCAACATCCCACACCCCAAACCCAATGGCACCCCATGAGAAAGGTAATGAAAAAGGCAAGAATACATTTGCATTAATTGCCAGCATGTGTCAGCATGCCCAAGTGGCATTTGCTCTCAATGCAAGGACATTGCAAGGGCAAGGACAGCTTCAAGCTAATATTTCCAAGTGGCTCTCACTTCTGTCTCCCTAGTACAGCTTGCTTCACCTCCTCAGGATGGTGACAACCTAATGGGGCTAAAACAGTTTCCTCTTAGACCCTCCTGCATCCCCAGCAAAGCCAGTTTGCACATCTGCTATATTAGCGGGACACCAGTGCTTTTCCTGGCAAGCTGACCCTGCCCCGTAGTGAACACGGAGGGCTTGTAGCAAGGGGAGGCTTTGAATCAGCAGCCAACGGTGCTGTTACAGTGACAACCTATGTCCAGCAGTTGTGAAATGGCAGGACATGTTTCTTCATGAAAGGATACAGTCCCTCCACAGAAACGCATGGAACCACTGCCTCTTCATTTCAAACAGTACAAGACACCATGAGTTGAATGCATTAACATTAATAGAAAATGCAAAGTAACGTGGCTACCCTGGTCAATAGGGAAAGGGGTGGAGGAGATCAAAAACGCCAAAGAAGTGAGCTTTTTTCCTTCTGTCATCACTGAAAAGGTGAGTAGGTGGCTGGTACAGGTAACATCAGTGAGAAAAAAGTAAATAAATGTTAAAAAAACCTAATAGCCTGAATAAGCAGATTAGACAGCACTTAGAGTAATGTATTGCTAATTTGGCTGAACCTGATGAACATCTGTCTAGCACATGTGAAAAACTGCCTGAAACAGTCTCAGACACGTTAGCAGTTACTTTCAAGAAGGACAGCTGGGGACTGGTGAGGCACCAGTGATGGGAACAGCATAAGTACAGGGTCTGTGTTTAGAAGTGGGAAAGGGAGAAAGGAGACGACTAAAAGTTCAGCAACTTTACCTTCAACTTCCAAAAAGAAAAAAAATTCTGAAAAAAGTAAACTTGCTCTAAGCACCCAGATGACAAACAAGGAATTGAATAACAGCCAGTATGATGGTTTAAGAGTGTTAGTGCAGCAAAGAAGCAGTAGCTGTTTAATATTTTGACTTTACTTAGACTTTTGGCATTGTCTTGTGTAGCATTCTTATGAGCAAGCAAAACAAAAAGAAAAAAAAAAAATCATCTAGATGCAGATAGGCTAGCATGGGTGCAAAATAAAAAAACAAACAAAACAAAACTCTGTAAACCTATATTCAAATAGTAGTTATAAAGGTTCTCTGTCCAAATGGAAGAGGTACCAAGCAGTATTATACAGAGATTCATCCTGAATATGCATCTAATTTTCCCACCACTTTTGTTTACACTATGAATGATGGAATACACAGTATGCTTGTTAAATTCGCAAATGACATGAAATGGAGAGGGCATGCAGATATTCTTAGAGACAGGATTGGAACTGAAAATGCTCTTGATAAATTGGAAAATTCTGAGAACAGCTGGATGAACTTCAATATGTGCAGAAACAAGCAGCTGCCCAGTAGCGAGCAACAGCTGGCTCAGTAGAAAATTATTTAGAAAATATCTGGGGAATATGGTAGATGACATAGTCAGCACAAATCCGCAGTGTCAGTACGGTGAGCAAGAAAAATGCCATTCTGGGATATACAGGCTAGTGTTTAACACATAGCAAGTGGGAATACTCCCATCAGTGCGCCCAGTACAGAAGAGGCTTCAGTTACTGTTATGCCCAGTTATGTTATGCCCAGTTTCAGGCACTGCTCTTCAGGAGAGATTTAGGACAACTGTAGGATTCCAGAAGAGCGTGAGTTGAAACCATAAATGAGAAGAAAAATGTATGTGGGTGGAAGAATTGAGCCTGAAGAAGAGACCAAATGAGGGACACATAGCAGAAAACATGCTTGTAGCATGACTGCAAAGATTTTAGGAGCTCAGGTATAAAAAAAAACCATCTCCAGTGTTACAGAGCTTGTCTTGCTTTTCCAAGTTTCCAAGTGAGCAGCTTGGGGTGGCCAAAACCAGGCCCCAACTGCTCTTGCTACTCAGGAAAACAGACTAGGGACTCAGACACAGCCAGAAAGTCAAATCCTGACCCAACAGCCTAGACAGCATGATAACCCACAGAATCCCCTCGCTATTAAACAGTATTTGAAGCGCATATTTAAATGTGATGCAGTCAGAGCCTTGATTTACATATCAAGGAGCAATAAATTTAAGTGGGATTGTCTCACTGGAAGAAGGACCACTGGGGAGAAGTAGGAGAAAGCATGCAGATATGGGCAGGTTTTAGGTAGCACATAGTAAATTTTATAAACTGACATCTAATAAGGCAGAACTATATTGTACCTTCAACAACAATATGATACAGGGAGCAAAGCAGAGGGGGAAAGAAACCATTTAATTTTCTTCTCCTGCCATTCCATGCTTACCTCTGTTTCTTTTTTAATTGTCACTTCTAATTCCGGAACTGTTTAATTGTTCCCATGATTGACCTGTGCTGGAGGAATGGAAATGAGCATGATAATGAAGTTGTGAATTTTTTCATAAAAACATGCGAGAGAAAGACCATATTGCAACATTGAGCAGAGGAGAAGCAGCACCAGCTGCTAGTGAGAAGGATCTGCCTAGCCAATTATATTCACTCCTCTTTTCTGTCTTTAAACAGACACAAAACCCTCTTGTGGAGATTACTGCTATTTGTTCTAGAAACGTAACAGTAGGCTGGCTAGGTATAGAGCAGAAAAGGAGACTAATTTTTTTTTCCCATTCAGAACATAGCCTGGGATGGCCCTGAAGGGAAGTCTAGAGCTGGGTTGGGATAAGTTCATACTCAAATACTGTCCTTTCATTTCCTCTCTGGGCAGATCACAGTAGTCTGAAAACCTCAACACAGAAGCAGCCTTGAGTTCAGTCCTCATTTAAGCTGAAGCTTTAAGGTCTAAATGGATAGGAGACGAGGCAAAGTACAAGGTAAGGCACAAAGCAGAAGAAAGCAAATTGTCTGTTATAAAATGGTGTTCTTGAACAGTTCAGGAGCAGGAATTCTCTAATTTGTCTCCTTAGTGACTCTGCCAAAGAGCAGACAGCAAAGGTGAACACCTCAGGGCCTGTGTTTTCTGCTAGGGGATAGGTGTGCATCCTGTCACTATCATTTCTGGTGGTAAGTAAGTGGGAGGCCAATAAGAAAGTGAATGTTTCCAAAGGCATTGGGCAACATGGCAGGCAGCACAGGCCCTTCCTCTTCCAGGACCATCTCCACTGCAAGTAAGAATAGTCCACTTCTAAAAACCCATCCCACCATGCCTCTATATAATAAAAGAAAATACTGCTCTAAGGAGGAACTAGGTCTTTGATCATGTCTGTATAGCATGAACACAAGCACAAGAGGATGGTAAACTGCATGCTTAACAAAAAGTAGGGGATAGATAAAAAACAGTCTGAGAGACCTTGACAGGCTGGAGGGATGCACGAACAGAAATCTCTTGAAGGTCAAAAAGGAGAAGTGCAATGTCTACAGCTGGGATGGCCTAACCTGACATGGCTGTACACGCCAGGGGTGAACTGGATAGGTAGCAGCTTTGCAAAAGAGTACTTGAGGGCTCCTTTTGGGCAAGTTGCACAAAAGACAGCAGTGTGGCTTGCGATGAAGGCAGCTAACCACATACTAGGCTACATAAGTAAGTGCACAGTCAGCAGACAAAGGAAAGTGCTTATTCCCCTCTACTCCACACTGGCAGGGACACACCTGGAACACGCTGTCCAGTCTTGGGCCCTATAGAGCAAGCAAGACATTGACAAACTGGAGAGAGTCCCACAGAGCAACACTGAGATTGCTGAGAGACTGGAGCATGGACCACCCCAGGAGGAACTTTTTTGTATAGCTCATAGATGAGATCACTAAAGAGAGGCAGGAAAGAAATTGCAGTCTCCTGCTGCAGTGCGTGGTAGAGAAGAAAGAGCCTTTTCTCAGAGGTGCACAGAGAAAGGGCAAGGGGCCACAGCCACATGTTGCAAGAAGAGAAAAATAAGTTGGACGTAAGGAAAAAAAAAATCTTCACAGCAAGAATAGTTCAGCACTGAAGGACGTGCCCAGAGAAGCTGTGAAATCTCCATCCTTGGAAGTACCTGCACTGGATAAGGTCCTGAGCATCCGATCAAAATTTCTTAGCCCAGCATGGAGAAGGGCTGGACAGGGCAAACTCCAGAGGTTCCCTTCTGACTTAACTTTTTCTACATTCCCAGGAATGTCTTTAAGCTTGCAAATGAAACACTGTAAAGTCAGGCAATAAATACCCTGATGTGCTTCCTCTCATCCTCTGTCTTGTGCATTCAGGCTGTGCACTGCAGGTGGCAGAGAAGCAACAGGAAAGAAGCAGCAGCAGCGTTATTGTAGTCACAGTGCCTGAAGGATGTAAGCGAGGGAAGGTCTGTAGGAAGAAGTAATCTCTTTTATTAGAGCAACTGATATAGTTAGAAGAACTTGGATGGGATTTCAGGCACGCAAATGCTCCTTCAGCCCAAAAATAGAACCAGCCCACTTCGGCGCTAAACACAGGTTGAAAACAGTTACTCTGAATTTAGCTAGCTATATTTATCAACTAGACCATCTGAGAGAAAAACCCACGTAATTGGCACTTGCAGAGTGGAAGAGATGTTAACTACATTTTCATCTCTCCTCTTGATATACCTCCTGAGGGAGGCAGAGGGGTATTTTTGCCTACAGAACACGGAGGGTGAAGAGAGGTTTGAAGCGTGACAAAGCAGCTCGGTACGGCTGAGCACGGCTTCCCAGGAGTCAGGGGAACTTGGGAGGCACACAGCGAAACACACGCACGTGTGCCGGAGCCCACCATCAGGTTTCGGACGAGGTGACCGAGCAGTGTCTGCCACGCCAACCCCTGCTCGCCAGCAGGGACCACGTGGGGGATGCTCGGCTTCTCCTGCTGCGTGGCAAGTCCACACATGGGCCACAGGCTGGGCGAAGGCCTCGTCCGCTGCCTCACCACGTGCCGAACGTCCCGCCTGGCCCTTCAGCCACGGCTGGAACCGGCGCCTCAGCCCTGAGCTGCTCACCTCATCCTCCTGCCGCCACCAGGGCCTGGCAGGGACTCGGGGCCACGTCCACCACGGGCCCAACCGCCTCACCCTGGAGGATGGGTGCTGGGATGGGCAACGCACCCAGCCAGGCTTTTGGGATAGCCCCTTCATCTCCCCGGTTACTTCTTGTGCTAATTACTACTGCTTCTTGCACTAATTACTGTTTTCTCCAGTTTTGTCTAGTAATGGCTTGACTGACACTATTTCAAACCTCCACAGACAACCAACACCATGCATCCCTTGTCTAAAAGCATTAGGTACCAAAGGGAAAAAAAGAGAGGGGAAAAAAAAAAGGCATTTCTTCTGGCATGTCCTATTTTGGTAAATTCTGCTCCCCCCCATTTTCTGTTCCCTCCATGTCTTTAATTAGATTTACTTTCAGAATTTGTCCTGAATTTATATGTTCCTCATGTAACTAAAGGCCAGTTAATTTGGACGCAGTGCCTAGCTGTTACTTCTTCCCTTCCTCCTCCTCTCCCCCTGCTATCCTTGAATATGGGTGGCACGTTTGCTATTTTCTAGTTCAGCGATGATACCCTTCATCCGTTTTTAAAAAGCTTCCAGGCTCGCAGCACTGCGCACCAGACCTTTCAACGTCCATGCACTGCGACCGTTCAGACCCCCCAGAGGCAACCTGAGTGCAGATGAGCCGTCATGGTTCCTGTTCAGACAAGGCTGACTGCTTTCCTCTTGACTTGGTGTCTACCCCTTTCTCCTCCCGCCTCCCTCTCTCCTCCGCTCACCCTCATTTGCCTCCCTCCACCTCAAAGAAAAAGCTGTGGCAAAGCAGGCCCAGCTCAAGGCGGCTCAGGAGCATGGTGGTAGCAAACCTGAGGCACCCAGTATCCATTTCTGAAGTAACTCCTTCTCCTGGGACACGTGGGCATCCATCTGCTGCTTTAGGGTAGGAGAGGCTGGGGACGTCCCAGGCCAGCTGTGGGGAGCCAGGAGGAATGCCTACACAGAATATATGATTAGTTTTGGTGTTGCCTGCAGATCTCTGACATTGATCCTCTTCCCGCTGCTTAGTTCCTACTGCCCCTCTTTTCTTCCACTCCCTCACCTTCCCGCAGATGCCTCTGTTTCACTGGTACAATTTCCCTTCCAAGATTTCCTGTCAACATAGCAGTGCAGAGGACCTTGGCCACCACCCTCACCTCCTTGCAGGGTGAGGCTTCATCTACTTCTAAAGAAATTGTGTGACTCAGGTTTTACAAACACAAAGGTGCTGAAGGACCAAGACCTTACATCTAATCCTCCGATAACACTTGGGTTTTCTCCCCACACTGGCTAAATTCCAAAAAACATAGTGCTCTTGTCTGAGGAGATTTCTTTCATTGACAGCACACCAAGTCTTTTCATTATACATAAAAAATATTTTAAACTTTAAGGAAAGAGGGCTTCCTGCTTTGGTTTGCTGACAGCAGTCAGTGACTGAAGATTTTTAGCCTTGGACTGAGCTCAGGTGTTGGGTGGGTGCAGTGTGGAGGACCAGCAACAGGCCTAATCCAGCAAAACTGAATTCCCATATCCTCACGCAATCACACCAATTATCTAGTGAGAGACCAAGAAGCAGGATGAAGTCAAGTTATGGGCCTCTCCAGGAATTTCAGGTGACGTGAGTTGACTGTACCAGAAGGACCTGTTACATGGGAAACAGGCTGTAGGCAAGTCTGTACACTCAAAATCATAGAGGGGGCAAAACCATACAGTAAATAGCCTGTGAAAGAGGTGAAAGCAAACGAATGATAGGAAGTCTTAAGAGCATGACATCTAGCAAAGCCACAGACAAAAATGAGCCTTCATGAGTGTCACACCAGACTTCTGAACCCGCATCAAGCTGTTGAATCAAAATGTAGTCAAGCTGATGACCTAGTGAGAGTGCATGAGAAATAAAGTGGAAGATAACCTTTCCCTGACAGATAGCAACAGGCACACATCTGACTGGCTTTAGGACCATGAACAAGGCCCCATCTTCTTTGCACAGTTGTCCCATCACATATGCATTACTTTGAAAATCCCATAATTTTTTTCTGGTGCAGGTAGAAAGGAAGAACTACAAAAAAAAACCAAACCCACCTAACAACCATACTGATGCTTGTATGTTAATCCTACAAGCATGCCTAATGAAATCCATTTCTCCAGAAGTTTGAGTAGTATCAGACAGCATGCCTGATTCTTGACAAGCCTGATGACAACTACTTTAGTAAACATTGAGCACAGCACTGGTCATCACACCTGCCTGACTCAAAAGGCTGTCCTAAGTTTGACATCCATCCTGAAGACTGGTACACAGCAGCTTGACCTCCTCTTTCCAAAGGATCTCTAGTTTACGCTCAGGAGTCACAAAGCAGTCGGACCCAGTTATAGTTTAGAATAAACATGAAACCTCCCATCTGCACCTAGCAGTGATCATTCCCAGCCAGCATTCCTATGTACGGTGACCACAAATCGAGCTAAGTCAATATTGCTTTGTTACTAGCCAAACATGTAGGCACCAAGCTGCAAAGCCTCTCTTCTGAGCTATTGCTCCTGCTCCTCAAATTATGTTTGTGTAAGGGGAAAAGAAATGGCAGCATTCCTTCCATTACTGTTGGTGCTACAGTGGGACTTTTGTTTGCAGTGAACAACAGAAAAGCCTGCCAAGAAATCAGATCTATTCCTACAAGTTTTATGGCTATTATCTTTCCCCTCAAATGCCCTGAAATGCAAATATCTCATGGTTGTTATGTACTTTGTCACAGTCATGAGTTCCATTTACTTTAATTTCATATTGTTATTACATAAAAAGACACAATCAACCAGAGGGCAGGGGGTCCATTTAAAGGGTCAGATGTGTTTGCTCTGCAAGCCTCAGCGAGGAGCCCAAACCAGACTACTGCAGCTGGAGTGACCTTGTGGTCAGATCCATGGAGCAGCTCAGAGGTTGCAAAGGCCCATTGCACTGAGCAGAGGCAGCCCTATGGTGTATGGACGAGGCAGGATGAGAGCAGACTCTCAGGTGTCTCTGGCACAGAAACAGGCTGGATGCTGTGTTGAGCCAGATGTGTAATGTGGGCCGTGTAGTGGGCCTGGGCAGGCTCAGACGGGTACCTGTGTCAAAGGCAAGATCCAAAGCTGGGGAATAGGGACAAACAGCATCTGCATTGTTAGAGTAAGTCTCGTGAGGTCACTACCAACCATCACTAATTACACTGCTACCTTCAGAGGCTAAATGGACATTGTACTTTAGGGACTGACGATGAGTTCGGCACTTACACCTGTCCCAACCACCCTCTAAGACTGGTCTTTATGAAAGGAGTCAGCAGGAGCTTTCTTTGAAAATCCTCCATGAACACAGCCAGGATCCAGCTCCAATTTTTCCACATGGACCAGGACAGAGCTGAAGGCTCTAGGGTGCAGAGGGGAAACAGCAGGAGGCTGAGGGAGGCTTACCCTAGGGCTGGGATAATTCAAACCTGTCTGCTGTGCAGGGCAGGCTTTATACAAATGACTACACAGAGCCCTTAAATACAGCCCATCCATCAGAAAGTGTTTACAGGATCTGGGGACAGCACCACAGTTCCGCTATTCAACAGTCACGGCATTAAGTCTCATCAGAACCACTGGGAAGGCTGGTGTCAACACCAGCAGGCTCCAGGATTAAAGAAAGTTTCTAAACTTAAATCCTTAAACAGAATCAGAAGTTCTTAACAAGTCAAAATCTAAGACCATTTTTAAATATGTGCTACTTAGTTTTTTGTCTTCATCCCAGTTTCATAGTCACACTTTTGTCACAGAAATATAACGTTTATGTAGTCCAAAGCATTGCTGCACTCAGTCTTGAAACCCAGACTTAATCTGTTAAGAAGCATTGTTCCCTGCTGCAGACAGAGGCAAAATATCTCTACATAATGCATCTTAAACAGGAGAAAACAAGGTAAGCCCAGACTTGTTCTGAAATACTGCAGGCAAGTTGCATTGTTTAGTTTGTGTATTAGGAATGCCAAAAATAAAGGTTTTCTGGTATTCATACAGCATGTGAGGCTTCAATAGATCTTATATTTTTACCATAGTTCTAAAGTCAAAGTTTAAGATGTAAAGCACAGTCTGATATCTTAGGTGGCTTTCCAGCAATGTCAGACTAGACCTCCCACTCCCCAGTGCCTTCATTCTCCTCCCATAAAGCTTCTGAATGTATTGGCTGATTTCATCCAAACTTTAGAAGGGAACAGTCTCAAAAATAACAAAGAAGTTCCAAGTTTTATAAAACAGGTGGCTGTTTAGAGAGAGGACTGGGGTCCACCCCATAACTTTTCATTCTGTTGGCCAGTTTCTCCAGAATATGGGATTCTGTGTATCACAGCCAAAGCACAGCAAGAGATGGATTGTAATAGGAAAGAGAGGAGAACTTCAAAGTTACGTGTAAAGAAAGCAGAAAACCTAACTTAATTTTTTAAACCTCAGAATAATAATGCAAATGCATAAGAATCCAGGCTTCATCGCCCCTGTGGGTCAGAGGAATACCTGTTTGGGAACACAGCGCTGGCTTGGGCCCTTCGGGGAGGATTTCACATCAGCTCTGCTCCTGTGGATTCCACCAGTTAATGTCGCTGGGAGCCGAGATGAGCAACACCATGGGCTCCCGTCCCAAAGTCTTTTCCGCACAGGGGTATATTTGGCTTGGTTGTGTCTACTGCTTGTTGTTTTGGTGATTGGCAGAGATCGCTTTACCAGTGATACTTACCTCTTCCTTGTCAAACAGAGAGGGCTCACAGTCACACTGAGCACCCTCCGATCCTATTAATGCAGTGACAGTGATGTGCTGAACAGTTTCTGGTTTAGATTGCTCCGGACAGCCAGCGCTAAATGAGGTGCAGTACCACAGAGGCGTATGTGACTACAAGAGAGAAAAGTAACTGCAGCTTTCCTAAAGCTTTCCCGGCCCTACCAACACCCCATTTCCAACAAGCTGGGGATCTGCCACATGCTAAAAGTAGTTGAGAAACTTATTTGTCAACATTTCAGCCTTTTAAAACACCAGTGTTTTGCTTTTTGTAGTTTATTTTTCGTAGTTTAGTTCTGAAGTCTGTTTCTGTGTGTTCCCGACCTGTTGTAAGTGTTGAGACTATATTATTCCCAACAATTATAATAGCTATTTGGAGTCCATATAACCTGGAGAAGTAGTATCCAGGTGGTTTATGATCAAGTTAAATGCAACTATCCTTAGAGTAAAAAAATTTTTTTTCAAAATATCACTCACTCTAATGGAGTTTTCACAAGCACTTCCCTCTCACCATTTCTCGGCATATAGAAATTTTAGCATGCTACATTTTCCTCCTAGGCTAATTGTGTTTGAAACAGACATTGAATGCAACGTGGGTATAGTGCTGGAGAACCATATAGGCTGTGGGATAATCACGCATTTTAAAAATGTGTGCTTTTATGTACAGACACATGAAAAAACATGCGAAAGATTTGCACCAACCCTGTAGGGTCATGTGGAGAATTACACAGTTCATAGTTGGTTTCTAATCTTATTGCAGAATGTGGCATATTCTTTTGTGTTTTTTTTTTTTTTCCTTGAGGTGAAAGTAACACTAGGGAAACAGATGTTCCTAATCAGTGTACATCCAGGATAACTTGATGAGACAGGCTCTAGAAAGGAAGAGAATTCAGTCTGCCCCAGCCCATCCTCTCTCTCTCTGCTGAGGTTACCAGTGTCCCCCTCAATTCAGGACAAGCATGGCAGTAATGTCACTTATGGAAGGAGAGAAAATGGGTTACAGCCATCACCCTACCCTGTAAAGATCACAGAATAGAGCCTTCCAGGCTGTGTCAACCTCATTAGCCTTGACTGCAGCATCACAAACATTAAATTACAGCATTCTCAGTTACAGGACTCTCATTTAAAATGTAGAGTTGTTAATAAAACACAGTGAAACAAGTCATTGACACAAAGCCTTCCCACATCTGCAAAAGAAATAAAGTTCCGCTTGACTTCCCATGATATGGTTTATATCGACTGACTTAACTGAAAAAGATGACACAGATCCTCTCTTGGTACACGTTCCAGTTGAAAAAATGTGGGGGGAAAAAAAAAATAAAAACCTTTCCTGTTTACTGTGTGGATGTCTGCCACGGCATTTCCCGTAGCATCAATATTCCTGGGGAGGGGGAACTCTATCAGTGTCAGAAGTGTTTCGTCAGACTAAGGTTAGATACAAAACAGAAATAGAAGCTCAAGCAAAATTCTACAAAAACCTCTGCTCTGTTTTACTGCCACTATGAGACAGCAGCAAAAAGAGTAAGATAAATGAATGGCTTCATCTGTGACGTAGGCTATGCAGGATCAACTAAATTCAGGAAATTGGTAAAAGGTCTTGCAAATGAAAAACCCTCTTGATCTCACTCTGTAGTCCTTTCTTATCACTTCCTAACCAGCTCCATAATACAGCTTCAGAAGAAAAGCACCAGGATCCGCAAACACATTCATTTCAACTATGCCAATTCTGCGTAGAGACACTGTCCAAAGCACTTCAGAAAGCTCTTCTGCATGATAAGCGTTACAAGACACTGCTATGAGACAGAGGGTGATTCTGTACGAGGCCATTCAGGGCAAAACTTACCGTGCAGGAAGAGTGGGGAGCTGAGACTTCAAATCAGCCTCACTACTTTAGGCTAGCCAGTGGGTGAAAGAAGCTGTCCCTATATCCAGAGCCTTTCATTTCAGTTCCACCCTCACCTTACCCTGACACACCACACCATTTACTTTGTTCGAGGCTTTTCAGGTACATAATACTGCATGCAACCTATTACTCTCAGGGCAGAAAGAAACTAAGGTCTCCTTTCCACAATTCCAGCCCATTAACTCAGTATTTGGTACACACCCTGTTCTCTGTGCTTTACATGAACCTTGGAAACAAAGCCCTGCAGAAATTTCTGTTTCATCACAACAGCTAGCCCTAGCAGTATGTCCCTTGCAGCAAACAGAGCTTTCTGGAAGGGCTGGTCACAACAGCACAAACCCAAGTATATTTTGTAAAACTTGTTTGTGACAACAGCATGCAGTAGTTAAACCGAACCAGTTGCCCTGGAAACCTGCTTCTGGCCAAGTCGTCTTAGCAATGCTAAGTTCCTTCAGTGAGGAGGGAGACCAGGAACATTTGGAGACGGTGCTGAGAACTAGAGACAGGACTCGGGTTGAATGCTCTAGCCCAGGCTCAACGTCTTTCTCTGAGAACGGAAGGGTCCTGCAGAGTCATAAGGACACAAGGCCACTTTGAGGTCTACAAATGGTGGATACCCTGTTTACTGAGCATGAACAGTACAAGAGATCTTCGAAGCAAATCAATGTATTAGGTAGATAAATACACAGGATTTTTTTTTCATCATTTTTTTTCACCTATTTTATAAATATCTGCTAATGTGTTGTCCAGAATTTTGCTTTACAGTTCCCTGAACCTACCTTGTATTTTCAGGGTATTGACAGCTGTCAAAGCCCTATATTGCTTTGGACTAGCAAACCTTAAAAAATTTAGGCACAGGATTATTTTTTTACAATTCAGCATCTGAGTATCTCCATAATTCCCAAAAGGTAGCAAATAATTCTGCACTAGCTGCACTGCTGTTTGACAGCGGCAAAGCAAGGGTCTGTGTGGAAGTGCCTGTCAACAGCAAGGTAAACGCTCCAGCAGCAGGAGGGCGCACGGGAAAGTGGATCCCTTTGCAGTTTGTGACAGTGTGAACTTGAAATAGGTGATAAAAAAAGAAAAAAAAAATTTTTTTTTTTTTTTTTGGTAAAAAAAGAATAAACTTACGTTGGGAAAACACACCATAAGCAGTGAACTGCAACTACAGGGAAAAACAGGCACTACCTTTTTAAAGGACTCCGTTACGTTTTGAATCCCTTTCTCCTGTGGTTTACTCGTGGTATAAACATACATATACACACACACACTTCCCATCCCTCACTTCCACTCCCAATAATAGCAAAAATAAACATGAAAAATATTAAAAAACTCTGTATTCAGTAATATTCACACCAAAGTATATGTATAGATATATCCATTAAAATTATGAACATTTCTAAATATATTTTATGTATCATACATATATTTATATGTATAATTACATATCCACAGAAGTAGTCTTGCTGTGCTAAAGCCAGCAGTAAAAGCAAAACCAGGTTTCACAATAGGACACCCATATATGCATAATGTACTGGCTGTTTGGTTTGTGAATTTATTTACAACTGAACTATATCATAATAAATGCTTACTGTTCTATTGTACAAACGTAATAGTAAAGGTTTAGGTTTGTTTTTTAAATACAAAGACTGCAAATGAATACATGAAAAAAATTACACACCATGTACAGTATTTATAATTTATAAATGCAAAGTTAAGACCTCTTTAAATTATTGCACTTGCATATTTTTTTACAAAGATAGTTTATATGTATCATATATATATATATGTGTGTGTGTAAATATATATATATATAAAACAAATTTTTCAGCTCACTAAATGTAGTAAAGTTGAATGTTGTTACCTTGAAGTTCGTTCTTCTTCACATAACAGCCCAACCTGAATTTTGAATATATATGAATCTACTCTACAAATCAGTTTGATCTACCCTAGAAAGCAGTCTGTTATTTTAGGTTTTTTGACAGAGTATACACCCGTATTACAATCGAGCACAGTTTTTGGTCAGAAAGCAAAACAAGAGTTATGATGTGCCTTTGCTAAATTGGGATATATAAGCTAAAGTTTGAACATGAACTTCCTTGTAGTAGTGTGCAGAAAGCCTTTTCTGTGTTTAGAATGAACAAATTAATTGTTCCACTTCACAGAACTGTTCCTATATCACAGTGTTGGAGGCAAATGCATTATTTCAAGAGGGTCATAATTGTTTTGAGCATCTAACAATCTCTATTTTTTAACAATAATAGTGCTATTTTCTATCCCTACAATTTTAACTTTTAACTTAAATTTTAATTTTAATTTAGAATGCTCTAAAGGCAGTCACAGCAAACTGATCATACCGTTCTAATTTTAAACACATGAAAGAAGTCTGTGCCACATGAAAAGATGAACACCACACCGCACGTCCCCTCCAATGTAAATATGTTTTATCATATACTCCAACTACAAAATCCCATTGCATTTCTCTAATGGTCAGTTACAAAAAAAAATAATACTGCCGTGAGTTGAACCATTACAGCAGAATGTTGCACGAGCATATAAAATTCATAGATTAATTATAACAATGGAGTTTCTGTCAGTGCTGTAATAAAATATGCAGCATCTCAGATGAGTATCATGCTATGTCAACTATTTTTCTCACTTAGTGCATACCTTTCAGGCACCATTTTGTAACACATTAGAAATGCTCAGGTATGGCTTCAAACAGTCCTTTTACCATTACCAGGCTTAGAGGGGAAAAGCAATTGGAATTATTAACAAAAATAATGCAGTTCTAGGAGTATAAAGTCTAACGCTTCCAGGAAAGAAGAGATGTTAGGTTTTTTATACATTCTTGTTGATCTTGGGCAAGATCAGTTTTAGCAGGATAAAAATGCAAGCAAGAACGGCTTTTGGCAGTTTAGCTTAACGAGCCAGATGTCTTACAGATCTAGATGTCTTACTCTATTTGTGAGTTCAAGTCCAGAGTTTTGAACAATTAAATCTCAATGTACTTGAGCCATGAAATTCAAATGTGGCTTCGAAGTTTTAGGTTTTGGTGGGTTTGACTTTGGAAGTGCAGGTGTAATTTTGTTTCTACAAAAAATTTACACATCTGAATCTGTACTCTGTAAATGCTAAGCCAGACTAAATTTGCTTAGAAAATACAGCCCCTTGTGGCTATTTTTGTTGGTCTAGGTGCTAAAAAAGAGTAACATTTTGTCACGACCTTTCTCCTTTTACACACCAGGAAAACAAACCAAACCACCACAACTGGAGCCAACATTTTTAATTCTAATGGACGTGATACTATGGCAAACGTATTTTATGTGGTTTGGATAGTGCTATATCAGAAACAATACCTGATTGACTTGATACATTAATAGTACAATTTACTGCCAATCTGACAAATTTGCTAGGGAAACATGTTCTGTATCAGTACTTATAAACTTCAAAACCTAAAATATTGTGCGATACTCCCAAATATTTTGAATGGTAAGCAACAGAACTGGTGAAGTTATCTTTACTGTCAATGAGTAAAAGGTGAATTAAAAGCTTTCCATACACACAGACACAGTGTGATAAGGAGTATTTTTGCAATGCTTTAAGATCAGCATTCAAAGCAACAGAATAACAGCAAATATACTTAACTCATGAAGGAAAAACACTCCATCCAGTTGTTGGGGTATCCGAATTTCAGGGAGTATTTTTGTAGTCACCATAGATTTTTTTGATAATTTACATGTAAATTAGGAACCGTGGATTGTGTCTCAAGTACTTAGCGGATGAAAGGTTGCATCTGCATGATTTAGTTAGAACTGCTAAGGAGTAAAGCAGAGGACACAGCATGAGATACTATTCGTTCCACTTCGGTGTCATTCTTTCCTGTCATTTTCTTTTGTTCCAAAATAGTTTGCTGTGGTTAACAATGAATTTCTGCACTTAGAATTGGTAAAGCAAACTGAAAAAAATTACGTGGCTGCTGCTGGGTAACCTGTGTCATACAAATAACATAACTTCATATTGAATTCTCAACCTCTGGGATATCTATGTACTGCAAAGGCTTAGGTGCATTTATACGTTATGTGATTATGTATCACATACTGTACAGATGTACAGATACTGCTATGTGCTCGACCATAACAGAAGGCAGAACTCAAGAGTCCGAGCCATTTACATGAAACCCCTAAGATGGCATGCTTATTAGAGCAATACAGCTCAACAGACATGAGATGGAAAAAGAGAACCTGTGTTCTGTCTTTAAGTCCCTACCATTATTTGTTGCCGTTACACAAATGGCTGTGTTATCATGGAACCACTACAAGAGTGTATTATCTGTGAAAAAGCATATAATGCAACATAGGCTGTATGTGAATGGTACGCAAAGACTGTGTTTTCACCTACTGCGTGGATCAACATGAAGATTTTGTCCTCATTATTTTTAAGAGAAAGATGAAGGCAAATTAAGCGTTGTTGAAACATACTCTGTACAATTGCACTCAATTTAAAAGAGTGGCATTAAATGTAAGGTCTTAAAGTCTGTGCATAAGTTTGTAAGGCTGAAGCCTAAGTCAGCACAGAACTGTAAACACACTATTTTAGAGTACTTTTCTTCAGTCAGCTATTCTTTCACTAAGATAGGCAGTTCTAAGCCTGGGAATTTTGCTGAACTAGAGGGAAAAAAAGCAAACAGACACATGGAGAAGTTTCCTAATTTCACTCATCTTGGGATGGGGGAAAAGAGCAGTAGAAGACATGCGGTGTTACTGTGCAACACAAAAGCTAGTCAATACAAAACCATTTTTGATTTATTGTGATGGTACCACAATACCTCTTATCAGACCTGATTTTTCTGACAAGGCTTTTGTTCCCAGCAGATAGCATACTTCAGGTATGTCTCTAATACTTTTTAAAATACAACTCAGCAGGTAGAAATAAAAATGATGACTTTACTTAATTGTGACCTAGGCAAGGAAATCTTTGCTGTCACCTTTAAATTTTAATCTGATACTTCTGTCACTATGGATACAAAAACTCCAACCTGAAACTCTCTTTCATATTGGAGATAAATATCCAGTACTTCCAGTGTTTTGAGGGAGGAGTTGTCTAGGTTTATAAATCATTCTGAAGAACAAAGCACCGTCACTAGTTCTTTCAACGTTTGCCTTGCCTTGTGAGTGACAGACTATTTGCATCATGATGCTTAATGAAGTACTTCAAAACTTTAACCTGAATGTTTGTTTTCCTTTAGTTTGCAGCAAGAGAATTCACTGTAACCTAAGCATGAATTATAGTCTCCAAGGATTCTGCTGGAGTTCAAACTGATTACAAGTAGATCACACATAAACATTCACAATAGCAATGGGTATATTGTTCTATTTATAGCCAAGAACTCCCAAGTGACACTGGTGTTAAAGCCAGCCACAGTACGGTATAATAAAAGTACCATTGAAACCCTTACTAGAAAGATACAATTTAGAAGTACCCCCTAAGATTTTCCCCCACCCGCCCCGTCAGTTTTAAATTAAGGCCTCAGCAATGTAGCCCATGAGATAAGTCTTTTATATTCACAAGTCGTAAGTTCTCTTTTGACAGCTGACTCCAAAACATCTGGGTTGTCGTTTTCCCTCTGTTCATGTCGTGTCACTGGTGGAGGTCAGGAGGTTGGCTGCCAGAGTCATTTAGCCGAGGTAACTCCATGGGCGTTACCTTCCTAGGCAGATTGGCTTCTTAGTTAGCATTTTGTAGCTTTTCTTCTTCCTTCCCTCAACCCCCCAAATAAAAATGAAACAAAACAAAAAACAGCCCCCAAAACAAGAAGGGATGCTTTTCAGGTTGAAGCAATCCGTTGCTGCTGTTCAGTCATCGATCTTCACAGGAAGCGAATCTGAGGTCCCAGGAGCAAGGGACTGCGAGGGAATCCATATAGAGGCTTCCTCACCTCTTGTTACTTTCTCCCATTGGTTGAGATTGTCCCTGAAGGTACAAAAAAGTCAGAGGTAAAGCACTGTTCGTAAGTTTACTAGGACTTCTTCCTAACAATACTGTCTGCTCTACTATACTTTGAGATGTAGCTTTATGCTGCATGCAAGTACCTGTATGTAATCAGGCTTTTATCATCTTTACATTATTTCATCCTTCACCTTCAGTTATCCCATTTTGTAATTCTGTGTGGCTCGTATACATGTTGACTGTATATAAGCCCACAGCATACCCTCCCCAGAACAAGCCCTGGAGCTAGAGGCTAGTACCTGCCTCCATTACAAATTTCTAGCCCTCACGGCTGCGGAGAAAACCCAGCTGTGACCCAAGGGAGACATGTCTGCAGACACTCGGAAACAGCAATCTGGAGACAAGTGGCCTTCCTCCCTTCGGACTTCAGGGATTTTACCGCAGCATACTTTGGCCCTTTTCAAAACCACCACTGAGATCAGGACTCTTGCCAGGAAACTTGCTCCACTGGAAACCACAGAAGCGCATTAAGCTTTCTGAAACTCCCGCACGTGGGCTGCCCGATAAGTGTATAAAATGTCACATGCCAACATCACAGTATCACCTTTCAATTACTAATGTGGTGATCATACTATCAATCTACTAAATTTAAAGAGTACCCCTTCCTCAAGACAGAAATTTTTTTTAGTGTCTCACAGCCTGGCCAACCCCCAAGTCCAAATTTTGGTTCGCAAGCTGTAACATGATGAAAAATTAAGGTGGTAATGTTCTACAGATCTGAAGCTCAGATCCATACAGACCCATAATCTTACTCGCTGTACACTAGTTCCACTCTGGTGACTTGGAAGTCTATGTTGATGACATCCAACAGCGGACCATACTTGCAACCTATGGCTAAATCTAGCATTCAGTCTTCAAATACAGAAAGAGCGAGCTCAACTGTTTCAATTCCATACTATCAGATACCTAGTTACTAAAACAACAGTTCTTAGAAGTCTTCAGTAAACAAACAGGATGGTAAAAGTACTAAGGTCCTACATGCTGTGTGTCGTATTATCTTATTACATCGGCATTTATGTGGCAGAGCTCTTCTGATTTTTATGTCACAGCTTTGCCGAAACAGTTGATAGAACAGCAAATAATGAGCTGGAAAGACAGAGGACAGGTAAGAAAAGAAAATGTTGCATTTTCTGGGGATGAGGAAAGGCAGGATCTGATGGAGTCTACCAAAGAAAGCTGGTGCCCTTTAGGGGAACACCTCTACCATTTTCTGCAGCAGATGGAAACCTGCTCTACCAGTGCTCCAGGCCAACTGGAAGTCATGAAGCCATCGCAAATATGGCCCTGAATCTCAGCTTATACAATCGGGCACTAAGGATCGGAACAACTGAACCGTCACTATTTCTAGGTCCCTCTCCTGAAACTGGGAAAGTAATGAAGAGAATTGCAGCCAAAATATTTTAAAATTATATCAACTTCAGCGAGAATTAAGAGACCTGAAAGCACATGGAAAATTGTTTAAAATTATTGGGTCTGGAATAAAGGAAAAAAATTTATCACTTCACCTCATCCTCAAAATAAATATACTATCATAGATTTGCCACTTTGGTAGGCCTACTGAGTACATGGGCTACAAAACACACATAGGACTTATTCTGAACACTGTAACACAGGTGGCTGGTAGTTTTGATCTGCACAGAATGACAAGAGAGTATTTAAAAATGTGGAATAAATTACTGGACAAGAAAATCTTCTAGATCCTTAGCTGCTACCTTACCTCAGGGAAATCAGTGACTGATACTTTTTTCTTTTTTTTTTTTAAAAGATGTAGATAATAGGATTCATTTGCCTTTGTGCTCCCAATGAAGCCCTGGCTCCTAAGTGTCTGGAATAAATGCCCAGAGGCTCTCAAAACAAAAACCTTGATGCTGACATCCTGCCTTGGCTGCTTCTGCTGCTATTATTTGCAGCTGGTGTCTGTGTTCCAAACAACTCAAGGACGCAGCAGCTTAAACACTGCGTTCCAAGAACGAGCACTGCTGGTAAAGGGGTGATATTGAAATCGGTTCAGCCAGCAGCTGAGGCAATACCAAACAGGGATGAGGCTGTATTCCTCTCATCACACTCAATAACAGTCACCCGTCAAAAATAAAGGGAAAAAAAAAAGTGTAGTGCAATATCAGCTATTTGAAACACTCTGGAGTAACCTAAACCCTGCAATAACATACATTTTAGTATGTTTAGTACCCATAACATCTTAGTAATTGGGGAGTTGAAGTTAGATCTGTGTTCTTGATCTCCTACTCTGCATCTCCAAGTCCGAACTCTCAACACTTCCTCCTCAAAGAGACAGCAGAGGGTAATTTCAAGGCTCAGCTAAAACTATTAAACTGCTCCTCAGAAGACTTTATGCCAGGGTGTGGATTTTCAGGAAGCTCTTTAGTCTTACAGAGAGCTTCAGCCCCATCCACACATCTGTGCCCCGGTTCTGCATCAGTGCAATCTAAATTAAGGAATGCACAAGAGCAAGGTGGGGAGCTGTGTCTGTACAGAGCTGTGCCCAGTCTGGAGACTGTGCCAGTGTAGCTTTCAGAAGTATCAGTATTATAACTATAATTGGAATTCCAAACAACAAACTTAATCTCTAGAATAGAAAAGGTTCATGTAATCTCTGCCAGGAGTGTGATTGCTTTTACTTCAGACATCACACCTTCTGCAGAGAAACCCACTCCTGAAAAGATGTTCATGCTTGATCTTCAGAATCATGGAGAACCTTTCATATGCATGTGGGTGCTTGATACTCTACAATTCAATTTTAAATCTCCGCAGCTGAGTACTGAAAGGTAGACCATCAAGCACTACAAGCCACTTTTGCAAATAAGCCTCATTTGGATATCCATGTGGCTGGAAATCAAACGATACGGGTCTTCCCAGAACCCTGTTCCTGAAAAAGGTGCTGTGCAGTCTTAAGCACTCAACCTAGCCTCCCTAAGCCTCAGTTCCCATTAAGTGGAATAACAATGCTAACTTCCTACCACAGGTACTGGCAGGCTTATGCAAATGGTTCTACAGTAAATACAAACCCATTTTTAAGACCTCCCATTTGATTGTGCTAGTAACAGAACTTTCCTGACATCCAGCGCTGAGGTTACTTTATTAATCATACAGACTCTGCAAGACATTTTCATGTTAAAAGCATATAGATACTGCTTTGGGGAATAAGAGTACACCCAGATGTTGACACGTAATACAAAAGAAATAAAAATTTTCACATATATAAAGCAGTTTGACAATATTTGTTAGCTTGAGTACAAACAAGTAACTGGAAACACTCATGATAAGCATTACTGCCTTTCTAATGGTGGGTATTATAGGTGATGCTGTTTAGTCCATGTAAACAGCATAAAACTCTTTCTGTCTGCAAACATGGTTCTGCAAAGCACAATCTGTGTTCCAGTTACATGGATCAAACAACCGACCATTTAGCTTGCAGCCATCAATACAGCTGAAGCAACATGCCTTCAAGCAGGGATTACAAAGAGAAAGAAGTTAGAAAACTTCCAAGATCTCAGACTACCTCTCAGTAAAGCAGTTGAATGATTCATGACCTTGTTAAGACTGAAAGGATTACAAGCAGTTCTGTAGTTTACTTCGTGTTCTCTGATGTCACACTGAAAGCAACTCTTCTTTATTTGTCAGGGTACACATTATTCAGTTATCTATAATCAAACTATCAACACATATATATTAGGTCAACACAGCTCAGGGAGTACACATTCCTACCCCATGCTGTAACTTCGAATTCCATAAGAGAATTTGGACTTTAATACCATTATGGTAGTAATACACTCCATGGCATTTTGAAACTAGAGAAGAGTTTAATGCTATATTGTAACTGATGGAACCACTAAAATCCGCACTTATGAATTGTCGTGGTTTAACCCCAGCCAGCAACTAAGCACCACGCAGCCGCTCACTCACTCCCCCCCCATCCAGTGGGATGGGGGAGAAAATCAGGAAAAGAAGTAAAACTCCTGGGTTGAGAAAAGAACGATTTAATAGAACAGAAAAGAAGAAACTAATAATGATAATGATAACACTAATAAAATGACAACAGTAGTAATAAAAGGATTGAAATGTACAAATGATGCGCAGGGCAATTGCTCACCACCCGCCGACCGACACCCAGCCAGTCCCCGAGCGGCGAATCCCTGCCGCCCCCCACTTCCCAGTTCCTAAACTAGATGGGATGTCCCATGGTATGGAATACACTGTTGGCCAGTTTGGGTCAGGTGCCCTGGCTGGGCATGAGAAGCTGAAAAATCCTTGACTCTAGTCTAAACACTACTGAGCAACAACTGAAAACATCAGTGTTATCAACATTCTTCGCATACTGAACTCAAAACATAGCACTGCACCAGCTACTAGGAAGACAGTTAACTCTATCCCAGCTGAAACCAGGACATGAATACTTCCAGATTAGTCAATTTAGGATAACAAATCACTGCCTGCTATTTACCAGACATTTCATAGCTTCTAAGGACAAAAGACACTACTATAAGGATCACCTAGCCTGACTGCCTGGAGAAGACAGGCCTTGGCAATTGCATCACAGTAACCGTGCCTCAGACCCATATCCCTTTTACCTCTCTCTTTTAAAAAGTAAACCTAGCCTTGGTTTAAGATCTTCAACTGGCATTATTCCAAATGCTAAAAAAAAGACATCCACCATATTCCTTGTTTGAACCTTTGGGCTTCAAGTAGTCTTTACCTGCTAAATTAATGAGCTTTGTCTAATCAGAAAAACATACTATGGAGACAGTTAAAGATTTTGAAAAAGTCATTCTCTTGGGTAAACTAAATCCATTATGTCAGATTTTTTAGTCTCTCACTACTAAGATGTCAAAACATTCTTTAAGCTCTTTCCTAATCTTCTCTTATTTGCTAGTGTCTTTATCTACTCTTCTTAAAGCACAGACACTAAACAGGATTCCAGCTGTAGCCCCATTAATGTAATAACGACGGAGGTATAGACTCTAATCCTACTTAATATTCCCTCCATATCCATCTAAGGGTTGCACAGCCATGCCCAGCGGCAGGACCTTAGAGGAAGCTGACTATTAATGATGGCTCCTAGATACTCACTGTTTTTTGTTAAGATAGTCCTCTGTCCCACTGGTGCAGACCTACATATTCTTCTCACAGCTACACAAAATAGCGTTTGGGTGCGAATGACATCATTATTTTGCAAACCACTACGTTAAATTTCACTGCATTTTGTATATAGCGGGCACCCTTCTGTTACTTCACACAGAGCATTTAGTCCACAAGGTCAGGAAAATGACAGAGTAGGTAGGTCTGCCATACAAGACAAAGAAAAAGTTCAATGCAAGCTAGAATTTAAGGACCACAGGAGAAAAAGACCCAAAAGATTATGAGAGAGGTGCTAGTAAGAGCATAGAAAAACATGCCTCTCTTCCATGGATGTAACTAAAGATTGCTGGCATTTTATGAACCAACTGTTTTTCTTTAGAAAGAACACTGATTAACCTGAAACTGGAACATTTTCATGATGCATATACTGGTTTCAACAGAAGTTTTGTCAGGAAAGATTGCTAAGGTCCAGGATATAATTATTGGACAGAACCACCTACAAAGAGATCCACCATCATTCCAGAGTAGAAGCAGCCAATTGGTTAAGGACCCTTGCCTCTCCTCCAGAAGATCCCAAGCTACATTCCAACTGATTGACAGGACAAATTTACATTTGCCTCTCCCACATTCCAGCGGTACTACTCTTATGCTCCCAATGACTGAATATTCCAGGGCTCGCTCTTTTCCTGCTTTTTAATAAAAATGTTGTGACATGAAATAAAACCACATTTTCGTAATGAAACAGAATTCCAGCCAATCTCGGCTGTGAGAACTGTGTTGAAGTAAAAAGGACACAGAGGGAAATTGCACTGAACCAGCATAGATAGGAATACATAAGCACTGAACCTGTTTCTAAATGTTTTTGGCGTCAAACACATTCTAATCAGCTATGTCTGCAGATCTGCATTGGATAGTCTCAGCCAGTAGTTATTGCCTCTGGGTTTCTGCATAGATTAATGCGAGATGCGTATCCCTGTTTATCTGCATGCAAATTCTAAAATTAAAAGTCTGTATTTCCAGACAAACTTGCAAAGCGTGTTTGCTTTTTCTTTAACCAAGCTACACGCTATGCAAAAACTTGCACATTTACTCACCTGCATGCTCGGAGTAGCGGCCCAGTCGGAGGAAAGATCTGTGCAAGCGTGGTGTAACATGGGATGGCTACAGCATTGTAGAACCCAATCTATGAAAAACAACAATGAAAAAAAATAGTTAAATGTTGCCAAACTACAACACTGAAAGTTAACAGCCAACTAGCTCAAAGCTGTTGACTACTTACTTCATTACTACTTACGTTAGTACTTCATACTTCTGCATCTCCTCTTAATATCCAAATACTTTAAAATGAAGCACTAGTAGGGAAGTCTCTGGCAATTACAATTTGCTTACATGCCTCTCTTTTATGACTGCTATGGCTGCTTCAGATAGGATTTTTTACAGGACCTTTTATTATGCAATTGATTCAATTGATTTGCTCAGGATCTGTCTGGCTTCTTGGTGTCAGTAGTGGCAGGAAGTAGGTGCAGATGACTGAACCATTTCTGCAAACATTATTCTTGTGATGAGATTCTTTTTTTAAAACAGGAAAGTGGTGCAGGATTGCCAAAATACAGTCAGATTCTGGATTATTCTGATGTCCTCCAGGGTATGTATTCCATAGCTCAAATTACTTGAGATGCTAGGGGCTTTGCACCTTTGGAAAGTTTCTAAAAGGCGTGCGCTGTGATCAATAACTGGTTTGCAATTTCTTTTCATGTATGCGGTTCAGTGATCTATTTTTACCATTATCATATAAACCTATTCAGAGAACGTCAAATGAGCACCTTTTTAATGATATCTGATTCATACAGGCTTTAGGGGCCTGTGACGGCTACCATGTCACAGCTGAATTGTCATGACACAAGGGAATTTTTAGAAAATGCTTCTTATATATTACCAAGGATGACAGGTTAAATTCAGATCCATTGTAACACCATTCATTTCTCCCAGACTCTCATGATAGTTACAGTAGTGCACTATGATCCCTTTCTTTGGGCAGAGTTTTTAAACGCCTTTTAGTGAAATACCACGTATTGTACTGTGACCAAAGCATTTGATAATGAGTCTCTTTTTAACAGGCTAAACATTGGCCCTTATTCAGAAAACAAAGAGCAACTCTTGTCCTCACCTCCATCAATACAGAGATTCCTCCCATACTGCTATGTAACCAAGACTATTCTGTACTTTAAAAAAAATAAGATACATTTTCTGACCTGAGAACCCAACAGTCTGAGCTGAAGTAATCATGATGTAACGAATAGAAGGAAACTGCAGCTGGTGAGAAGGCAAGGCTGCACACAGCTGTGATGTCGGCTCATCAACAAAAAGTTTGCTATTTTGCATAGTGCGTCGTTTTCTTCCTATGTATTTTTTTTCTTGTGGCTTTTTTTTTTCTTGTTTGTTTGTTTTGAAGGGGGACTATTTTATTTCACTAGAAAATAGAAGATTACTCCATAGCTATAAAAAATTAAAATGGGACCTTAGGTACAGTCACACTGTAGACCTTCTGGGTCAATGAGAAGTGCGTTGCCATTGCAAAACATAAAAGATTTCAATCAAACTAAGTTCATCTGCAATATATTCCAAACAACCTTATCTTTGGAACCCCAGGATTTAGAGTAAAATGTGTCCTTTAAGGTCCTGACAGCTTTTAAGTTAAAATGCACTTCAATCAAGGAGGAAAAACCCTAAAGGGCTCGATGGATTTAGGTTTTGAATAAAGCCAAGCTAATTAAAAACATTCCTTTGTGAGAGCTTCCATTTCTGACCAGAGCAAACTCACACAAATCCCTTTTGTAAAAGGTTTAGATTATATGAATAAATTATTCCAGATTGATTTTTATGTTGCTGTGGCTAGACAGAAAGCCTAGAGTTCACTCAGGTACGAGCAAACTATTGAAGTCACTGCAGGAAAGGCAGTGTACGTATATCCTAAAGATGTATAAGCAAGAGGAACTAGAAAATATCTTTTGTGTCTGAAATAAATTGTTCCTGTCTCTCCAACCGTGCATCCTAAATGCACTGCTAGCTTTAAGAGCTGGATCTTTAATGTTCTGACTGAAGTAAGAAATCACCCTTAACATTTCAATCCTTGCTGCGTAAGAGTAAACTTTTTATTTTCAACTTGAAAACTGTATTTCTGGGATGAGCTTTGAATGGCTGAAGCACGTGAACTGTTCCTTCTCTCTCCCCTCATTACTCAGAGGCTGGCTTGACTTGCTTATTAAAAGGGCTTTTAGATCACTGCATCGTTTTGGCATTTCTGTTTTCTTCATGGGTTCCAAAAGGAAGGGCAGAAAAGAGGGTGATGGGATCCTTGCTGAGTCAGGAACAAATCCTCAGTGCAGGCTTCACAGTAGGAAGACATCCAATTGAGAGACCTTACAGGAGTTGTGCTGCAAAGGGCGTAAAGCGCAACAGAGACCAGCTGATCTAGCCAGCCAAGTGAGAGGATGAGAAAAGTACGAGCTGTTCTCATCAAAGATGAGTACTTGAGGCAGAAGAAGGTTTTTTTCAGAGATTACATGTTTATACAAATCCTCATTTCCTAAACATCATTGTCATTTAAATAAGGTATTAATGCTTTAATTAAAATCCACATAAAAATACTCATTAATGCTTTCTGTTAGAGCCCAAGGAAATGGATGATTATGCTTTATTAAATTCTTCAGTCTCTACATAAATATAGGAAAGGTTACTTTCACAGAATTATGTATGTCCTACATCTCACATTTTGCTGTAACATTGTTGTAAGATACAGCAGCTACAACTATACTACTGAAGTTGGGTTTTAATGTCCTGTTTTGCTTAATATTTTACTGTTATACTCTTAAGAAGCATGAAACAGAGCACAAAGTAAAAAAGAACCTGATGAAGACAGTACCTGGAAAAATACTGTATTTTTTTTAAAGAGAAAAAAAAATAGCTTATTTTGTAGATCTGTGCTTTCACCCCATTAACAATTCTTTCACGGATGCTAAGATGACTACTACTGTAATACTACGTACTTTTCAAGATGTTCAAAGATAACTAGTATAGTGTGTGGAAAAATAAACCCAGTGCAGAAAAATGTTTCTTCTCTTTTTAGGCTTATACTAAACACACAAATTTAGTAAATTAACTGCTAATTCCTTACCATAATAAGGGTAATAGTTTTTATGCTAAAATATGATAGAGCATATGGAGTAAATTCTCAGAATATAAAAATTTCCATAGTCTTGCTTACCAAGTAATTAATCTATAGTGACTTTGTAATACTTTGTCATTTCTAACTTACTTTAAATATTATTGCTAATTTCAGAGTTCATGAAACGTTTTGTAAGTGCCACTGAAATAAAAAAAAACCTTACACTTATATATGTACATGAATGGACAATGGACAATTTAAATTTATTTTTCTCTGCTCAGATAATCAAAGGACAAGCTACCTTTTTCGTTTACCCCAAAAAGTTAGTTCAAAGACCTTTTTTCCCCTCAAATTTATGTTTACAAAATACCAGTCTTCCCTAGGGAAAGCATAAAAAAGCAGTCACTTCTGCACATTTGTGCACAGGCAAATCAGTATCTAAAGACTTTGAAAAACAGATGACTGAGGCTCTTAGAAATATACCCTTTACTGCTTATCCTCAAGAAACTATTCACATTATTCTTTGTTTTAGGAATGTCAAAAAGCAGTGATTGTAGTTATCAAAAAAACTAATGAAGAAGTATTGGTCTAAAATCACAAATATTTTGAAATCTGAACCTGAATATTTTAAACAGGAACAGATGATGAAGTTCATTTTGCATTCAGGATAAAACAGCGAAACCTTTTATCTAAGGGCTGAAGCAACCACTTCCTAAGCTAAAAAAGTGTTATTGACACTTCTCAAAACCGTAGGTGATTGCGGGTTTAGGTAGAGTTACAAGTACAAGGAATGGAACAGGTGACAACAGCAAAGAGCACACTGTCACTTAAGTAAACATTTGAAAACAAGTTTTCCACTGCTACTTAAAAAAAATTAACCCTGTTTTGCATACAGAACATAGAATTCAACAGCCCACGTACCCTAATGTCAAATGCAACATTCACTAATATATAAAAAGTTTTTTCCATCCATGTTTTATACCATGTTCATACCTGACCCTGAGGGACTTCATCTTTCTTGTCTCTGTCCATCATTGGAATAGGTTGAATACCCGTTTTCTTCATTTCATCACCCTGGAAAAAAAGCAGAGAGAGAGATTAGGAAAACAAAAATCAAGACTACAAGACCTGAATTAATTTCCATGCTCTATTGTGTGTCAATCTAAAAATCCAGAATTTAAAATGACCTGTGGAACTGGTCTAAGGCAATCTCGTAAAACTGCCCAAGGACGGGCTCATTTTATACATTCATCTAAGTGATAATGTAAATAGCAGATGCTGAAAATGAAGTTTTTGAGCCAACATACACACGTTTTCCTTGTTTCCAAGGGTGTCTCCATAATAAAAAGCAACTGGAAGAATAAAACCAAAGAAATCAGTTCATCCTATTCTGTTCTATTTATAGGTAGTTTCATCTTTCAAAACCTTATCTGTTTAAAGCACTATAATACACTGACCAGTACAACACAGCTCACCCATCTAACGAAAAGCTGAGCAAAACAGATGAATTTACAATGTGCCATCTTTGTCAACAATCCAGTCTTTTTGACCATGCTGCTTTGAAGAAAGAAGCTGCCTGTCAAACAGCCTTTTATTCTTTAAGTATGTTATCCCTCTATGTTCTTAAGGGGAATACTGGGAAAGATGCAGTATATACAAAGACCAGATATATGTAATGTACTGTCTCCTTGTATTTCACCCATTACCAGCAGAGCAGCCAAAACACGCTTCTGAGCACTACACTGGGCCTGAACACAATTACTTCTTAAAAATCTGTAAGTAGCTGGCTACTTTCTGTAACAAATTGAAGTTTTCCAAGTTTTCCTCAACTGCATTGTCAAAACACCACGGATGTTTAATCTTGAGGTTATAAAGGCAACTACAGCCACAGCAATGGTTGCTTTTGGCTGCTGCTTATGTCTGAGATTCCAAAGTCAATGTGATCTTCAAACTGCTAACCTTATGCATTGGGTTTTCATGGCGAGGTTTTGGTAACAGGGGGGCTACAGGGGCGGCTTCTGTGAGAAGATGCCAGAAGCTTCCCCCATGTCCGACAGTCAATGCCAGCACTATGAGGGCTGCTATGGGGAAAGTTAACTCCATCCCAGCCAAACCTAATACACCTTAGTTAGGGAGAAAGTTTATGCAGGATAACTGCTTGTACAATATTTGCTTATCGGTGTCCTTTAATGTGAGATTCAGCCTACAGAGGTTTAGCTATCGGAAAGCTTGGGACATTCCCTAATTCCGTGTTGTATGTTTCTGCTACAGTTAGTGAAGGCACCTCCAGAAGACAATTTATTACACCTTTCTCCTAAGATTTTATCAAGCCACGTTTCAAGTGCCAACATGCCCTTCCAAGGGAGGATTTTGGCAACTTTACTCAAAGAGAAGTTTGCAATATAATAAATTGATTCTGGCCTGAGCAGAGCATCTTTCTGTTTGACTGTCTTGCAACTACCTTGAGTGTAGAAAAGATGGGGGCTTCTGGAAATCTTGCATATTTGGCCTCAACATCACCTATTAACTATGATCCTGCTCAGTTAACCAACAAGAGATGCAGTCAAGAAGGTATTTTTGAATTGGTGTCTGTACTATTCTCTCCTATCACATATTTCTTTCACCAAGTACTTAGAGAGGCTAGAATCATCAAATCTAGTCTCTGTTAGACATTTTACTGTTGAAAGAAACAGAAGGAAAGGCTTCCTTCCTCAGCTGAGAAAAAAAAAGATGCCTGTAACAAGTCCAAGCACAGAAATTCAGTGGATTGTTATTTAGGAACTGTAAGCAAATTTTGGTTTTATGTGCCACCGGTAAATAATATTTAATTTTTTCCCATTTGCTTGAAGTACTGTAATTGATTGATCCACGACTGTCTGCAGCTACCATAGTCTCAATGATAAGAGCCTCAACACTAAACCATTTAGCATCATATGATTATATGATCATATGATTAGGCTGCTTTTCGATTAATATCAAGTGCCTGAGTAAGAATTGAAGTCAGAGCTTTGAGGAAGCTGTCCAGCCTCTGACTGATTACGCCAACACTGAGCAAAGCTCAGATTTATGTTCACTAGTTCACCCTGAAAGAAAAAAGGTATCACAGAACCACAGAATGATTTGGGTCGGAAGGGACTTCTTGGCATCATCCAATCCATCCCACACACCTACCCCAGCAGGATCAGCTAGAGCAGGTGATTCAGGGCTCTGCCCAGTCAGGTTTTGAATATCTCCAATGATGGAGAATCCACAACCTCTCTGGATAACCTGTGCCACTGGTCAACCACCCTCACGGTAAAAAAGTACTACATTTAAATGGAACACATGCACCAGAAACACAAGTGTTTTCTTGTGTCCAGTATGTGCGAACACATATATGATATACTATTATAAAAAATACTGCTTTTATCCTCATAGCTATGATCATGATCAGAAAGTTAAAGTTGAAATTTTAAGCCAAGAAGTTCATATTATAGCCATACTCCAAGTATAAGAGGCTTGTAAGTCTCTTAAATACTGCAAGAAAGGGTTTAACAACTGCCTAGTGCCTCATATCTCACAAAAAAAAATCACAGCAGACAAATCTTATACAAGCTTGTAATCCTGTATAATTGATCAGCAAACGTATTATTTTGCTTGAGTTGTAGCACTGTGGGAAAGCTTCATGCTGAGTGATATCAGGGTAGATCTGAGCTGAAAACACTAGGTACACTAGGCTTCGTTCAATGAGAAAAGATCAGTGTGACGTATCACAAAATTGCTGCAACCTCTTCTGCAGTTATTGTTTTAGTTAATGATTACACAAAGAAGAAATATTATAAAAATGCTCTGAATAAATCATTCAACATACTAAGATTATGAACTCAGTAGTAATTAGAAGCAACATTCTATCCTACTTTTAAAACTGTAACATAACCATTCAATCTCGTCAAACATACTTGTCTAGAGTTTACCTTTTTCCCAATTAAGTAACAATTTCTGCAGTGAAACACAATCTAAACTTCCTATTGGTTTCACTTTCCCAGGATTTTCTCTGTATCTGACTCCAGCTTTCCAATTTCCAGAAGCATTTCGACCTGTGGCTGGATTTGTCAGCCATCCTGACTAGATCACAACATATTCAACTTCTGCCATGTATCAGTTAACCTCTTCTTAAAGAGGATTCAGTAAAACACCAATTACAGAATTCAATTTCTGTCAATAACTTCTAATTTACATTTGCTCTATGAAGTAGTAATATAACAACATCCACCTTTATTAACTCATCCTTGGATTACAAAACAGGTTAAAGTCTGGGCAGGCTCAATTATGTCCATAATTCCACCTTTACTATTGTTGAGTAGGAAAAAATCAGTTTGATCCTTCCTTCTCCACTGAGTTCACAAGACTTGCATTAAAAAGTCTTTTTACTTGTAAGCAAAAAAGTGAAGTATGTAATCAGTGGGGCACATCAACATTATACCTCTATTATATCACTCATAAGGACACTCACTTTCCAGTGCTGACATTTTAGAAAGCGAGTACTGAACTAGATCTTTGAGCTTATACAGTCTGTGTTTTTCAAATACTTTATTGTAGTCTGAGCTGAGAACATGTGAATACAAAAAACACCCCCAAGCCATGCAGATCTTGAATTTCATAATGAACACGCAACAGGCAGGACAACAATCTCCACACTATATGCATGCTACATCAACTCTGTGGGCCTGATTTCTATTTTACACTGGTGTAAAACAGAAATAAGCCCACTGAATTCTGCAGACTTCCATAGGGCACATAACAGATAAGAAAAACACTTTATCATATACATGTGCAATAGTAGTTCTGAAAATACAGCATATCTTCTAAAACTGCTTAATCCAACTCTATGCAACACCCTCAGAATTTATTCCTTATCTCTACAGCAGGGATATTTATTAAAAATTGAACAATTAGAACATTTACTCCTCAGCATAAGACACGTGAGAGATTGCATCTTTATTTATGAACATGATTACATTAGCACAGCTCAATGCCTTGTTTCAGTTCTCAGTACATCTTATCTGTGGAGTAACTTTCAGCATATTAAAAAATCAGCTCTCTCTGAGACCCAGTTGTTGGGCTGGCTCCCAAAGAAGATTCCAATGGTCAGATCAGAACAATTTTAAGGTTTGTCATATTTGCTTTAGCATTTCCTGGACTCATACTACAGCTTTATAAGTGTGTTTCAAGGCAGTTGACCTGGAAGCTGGTTTCATATTTTGGATTTCTAGAATAGAAATAGATCCTTCACAAAACTACAGTTAGCGACTCAAAAAACCTTACAGATTTTCTTCTGTGTTCTGTTACTTGGTCACTTTATGTTAGGACATACTTTCTAAATTCATCTTTAACAGAGAGAAAAAACACTGCCAGAAAATTAGGAAGCTAACTCAGCTCTTTAAATAGCCTCAGAGTAAACAACAAAACACATGCATGCACCAATGAATACCCTTTAAAACAAGCACGCTGAGATATTGATTGAAAAATACTTATGGTTGTTTTTTTCTTCCTGGATACTTCCATTTATAAAGAGAGTGAACACCCTTTAAAACAAGCATGCTGAGATATCGATTGAAAAATACTTATGGTTGTTTTTTCTTCCTGGATACTTCCATTTGTAAAGAGATTAAACAAAAGAAACACACATACCTCAGCCCAGAACTCCGCATATATATCGTTGGCCGTCAGTCTGGTAACTGGCCACAACTTTGTTACAGAACACAAATCACAAGCCGTCATCATCAGACCAATCACTCTATCTCTAAAATAAAATTGCATTAAATTGTAATTTCAGTAAAAAATTAATGATCACACTGCAAAGTTTTTGTTTGCCCTTCCTCAGTTCAATCAGTAGTAAAGTATATATACTACAAAATTTCTCTCACCTTGCTTGTTTCTTCCTCACTTGTTTATGATTCATTGGTAAGGCATCACACAAATTGCATATTATATTCCCTGTAGTATTCCCTGCATCGTTTGCAACCAGAGTTCATTGACTATCCTCTGCACAATCATAGTCATAGAAAACTACACAAGAATGCCTGCTTGTTAAAACACTCGCATGCCCCTCCTTGATTTTCTGAAAACACAGTACAAGTCTATAAAAAGAAAGATGGCATATCCTGTTGCTGTGTTTCTTTCTGTTCTTTAAAGAGAGAGGAACGCACGTTCCAAAACCAGGAAAAACTAGTTCTGAGTCTATGTCAAGGTACTCTGTCATTGCTTTGTTGGAATGAATTCTGACCCTGACAGAACAAGAATCCTACACACTTAACTCTGTTCTATACACTGACAAACCTGTTCACAGAATAACTGAACAGCATCAGTAGGATTATAATCATTATTAAAATAAGGCACACACACAAAAAGCTTATTTAAACATTTTTCTAGCACTCGTCTACTACCCAAACCTGTGGTTTATGAATCAAAGTTTTATAAAGAAAACTGGCAAATTAATGAATGATTTCACATGTCTTCCACCCAACGGAGAACTTAAGATGACACTTAAGGACACCTGCATCTTTGTTAATAATGCCTATTCCATGGGAAAAGCACACAACTGGCTAACTTGCATGCCCATGTCATGGCAGTCATTAAAACTGTACCAACAGACAAATATACCAGAGAAAATAAACAAATACACAATATAATCAATAGATACATGGCAAAGCACAATTCCCCTGAGTTAAGCAAGAGGATTCAGCAGCCACGTAAGGGCCAAATTTAGCATTCCGCTGTACGTACAGGTAACAACCAGAAGTCTCGGATTCTTTAGCCACATTACAAACTGATGTCCTACCTTCAGGCACGTGGCTTTGCACTGAAAATGCTCTGAGGGCAGGTGAGATTAAAAAAATCAGCATAACACAATATTCAATCACACACTAAATAGTTGTGATCCTACTTAAATTTCATAAACCCTAAATTCAAGATTTCTGGTAAATGTCATTCTGAGACTATCAGGAACTACTATATCTTTGTCTTTTTAAGATGCTGAGGTTTATTCAAGTCTGAAAAGCTTCAGTTTCATACTGGGAAATAAGCTTTTAAAAACTGCCCTTCCTACAGTGTTGTAATAATTTATTCAAAACTACTGGCAAAAACCTGTAAAACTCCTCAGAAAGAAGACCCAAGTACCAAAGTTCCTTTTGAAAAGAAATCAGAATCCTGACTCAATATTTTCCCATATTACCTCTCTAGTTTTTCCCTGCATTAGATTAATGACAGGATCCACTTTCCAGTAAAGAAGCCTTGTAGGGCTGCATGAGCACTTTAATGAAGCCTCTTATGAGGCACACCTCTCATCCAGGCTGCACTATGTTTTGCTTATGTGAACAGAGTCATGTATTTATGAATATAAATGTACATTTTTAAAACTTAGAGCTATCTGAATTCATAAAGGTTGAGATCGACCAGAATTCCTTCCAAAAAAGCATGTTGACAGAATAATAAAAATATTGACATAAAAATAAAAGTAACTATTGCACTGTACCTTTTTCCCCACCACCTAACTGCCTGTGCACTAACTTTCCTCTGCAGATGATCTGTCACTGAACTGTGCAGTTGACATCCAAAGGCAGTGAAACGCAAATATAAAACACTGGAAATTACTGTTACATACTTGAAATTTTACGCACAGCTGGTCTTAGAAATCTTATATGTAAGAAAATTACTGTGTACACAGAAATTTTTTTTGCAAAAGTAAGGTTTTTCTTTCTAGGGCTAATGCCATAGTGAACTAATACTGGTTTGCTACTTCACCTGTGTGCTTGGTTCTTAAGGTTTAATGCTCCGGTCTGATGCAGCTCTTCAAGCTGTTTTCTGTTTCCAAAATACAGGGCAAGGTCTGTGGCGATGATGGCTTTCCGGATGATCTCAAGTACTTGCTCATATTCGCTGGAGCTCAGATTGGAGAAGACATTGTGCCCTTCCAGCTATGAAAAAGTAAAAAACCAATAAAAAGCACAAGCTCTAATTCTGAGATGATTTCAGTCTTTACTTCACCAGACAGGTTACAATGGTTTTACAGCCCAATGACAATTTTTTTTGCAAATTCAAATGTTGACAGCCTGAAATTCCCATTTTTATCTTTCCTTTTTTAAATACTGTCATGAAACCTATGACTAAGCCACTGATCTGGTTTTGGACTGCTCCTTCTGAAGCTTAAAGGTATTAATAGAGAAAAATGCTAGCTTTTTCTCCTCTGATTTATAAGCACTACAGACACAGCACTTCCAGACAGTATTAGCTTGGGAACTTGTGATTCAATCCTGATCCAGAGTACTGCATTGCAAAGTTGGTAAACTGTCTGATTCGCTCTGAAGTACGATTTTGATACCGCATAACCCACAATATGGATAAGGAAATATCCAAGTTAAAGTACTAAAATAATTTTGTTTTCATAGTGTTCCAAATTAAATGTGCCTGGAATTGCTGCATTTACTAATACAATTTTCTCTATAAAGTTAATTACAGTATTTTAATGTATATGAACATTTAGGGGAAAAAGCTGCTTTGTTCAACCATGAGCTGACTGACTCATAAACTAAAGACAATGGTTTCCACTATGGAGGCAACATGCCACTGTCATCCCTTTGCAATATTTCCACTATGTATTATTGTGCATTTAACTGACAATATCTGTGCACTGTGATCACTCACGAAGCTATATCACATTTTGAAAAGTCAACACTATTCGCTGTCTCTAAGATTTGGAAAACAACTTGTCAAAAGTCTTCCTACTTTTGAGAGGAAACAGAGAAAAATAAGAAAGAATGAGCCAGCCATGTCAAGGTGTGCACATTCACAAATAGAAAATATTATTAAAATATATCAAATGCAGATATGCTTTGACATTTAATTGGCATTTGGGCTGAAGCTTATAAAAAGTTTCTCTGACTTTTGTCAAGCATTTAAATAATTTGTTCAAAATAAATCCTCCATGGTGCAAATAGGCTTTGTTTCTCTCACCATTCGGAATGTAAACGTCATTTTCCAACTTTTTTACTTGGACAAGTAGATTTATTTTGAATAATGAATAGAAAATACGATCCATCTATGTCTCAATGCTCCTTTGACAGACTCCTAAGTCACAGAACATGATGTTTAAAAAAAAAAGTTCAGAACATTTTAACCCATCATGAACATTTTGGGAGCAGGAAATGACTACTACTAGTTTTCATGATTTAGGGTTTTGGGGACACTTTCCTCCCTGACCTTGCTTGCCTAATCCATGAGAACAGGCTATTTGTCCTAATATTTAAATTATTCTAGATTCTATTCTTTAGGGAAGCTGCACTGTCAGAAAGACCACTGTGACAGCTTCTGTTCATACTACTAGAAAACAACAGATTCCGTTAAGTACTGACAGAAGCTGCCATTTCTGAGCATGTCACTTAGGCTTTTGAGTAGTACATACGAAGGACAGCTCCTAAGATTTTATTGTTTCCCTGTTGAGCTACAGCTAGCGAATGGAATCCTCTGTATTTGGAAGTATGTTGTACACTAGAACTGCAGGTGGATGAGCAAAGCAGCTATAAAGTTTCAAACAGTGAGAAGTACTGCAGGTTACTAACATAAAACTAAAACTCACTGAGATAAACCCTAAAGGGTTGGGTGGGTTGCTTGGCTTTTTTTGGTAACAGTCCAGGAATTCAGTAAGGTTTTTTGATTCAAATGAAAAAACAGCAAGTCCAAAAGGCCGCTCAAATCTGCCTTTGCTAATAATCACCAGCCGTGGGCACTTGGGTAGCCAGTGTCCGAATCCACTCTGCAGCCCTGCTCACCTATCTCCCTTTCCTCACTCCTGCCGATGGCCAAAGCGAGGAGGCAGCAGGGAAGCAAAAAGGTTCCCTGCCTTCTTGGCAATTGGGACTTTCACCGACTACAACATTTCTGCAGGAAAAATGCAAAATGGTTTTTGAAGAATGACTGAAGTCTGCTTCACGTAGCCGTAGTGGGACAGAGGAGCGTTAATGACTGAGGAACCTGCTCACTGTGCACAAACTCACATGAAGAATGAATACTAAAAATCTAATGCCATACCACCACTGAAGGATTCAATTACACCCTCCTACATGGAGGAGCATTCAGAGATAAAGCTTCCATTCTCTGATGAAATGTATATGATACCTAAAACCATAATCACAAGATGTACTTCTGAATACAATACAGAATATGTATTTTTCCTAAAAGGTGATTAGATATTTAAGAAAATAAATATCTTCCCCCTGAAAGACCAGAAAGAAAGAAAAGTTAACAACGAATTAGTGGCGCAGTAGCATAGTAAGGTTGTGCATAGAGCATGTGCATGGTAAACTAAAACCAGTGAGCACAAATATGTTACGGACTGGCAGTGGTTTCATAGGTGAGAGTTCTCACTCTTCTAATTGAGCATGAAAAAAATTTTCACTGATGAGAAAATATCTGTGTGTCAGTAGCACACTTGGATTTCCCAAAATGCGTCTGCATGCTTTCTTGTAGCTTTCTATTCATTAAACATATGGACACATTACCTCGTATTAGGAACTCTCTTTCATAGAATATTACCTTGCTCAGTTTTTTTTTTAATTTCAAATTGCTGAATAACAAAAAAGCACACGATAACATAATGAAACAAGTTTAAACTTTTCATGCGTGCAAAATTAACATTTCCTCCTTCATGCCACACATTTACTGTTCATGGAATTTATTACAGCAGGTTTTCAAGCTTCTCATGCAAACTTTTGCCAGTACTTGAGCTTTTATTCAGAATTTCAGGATGATTGAAGACTTTGTTGAAGCACATTATGCTGGAAATATCTAAGTAAGTGAGAAACTAATTTTTCATTTTTAAAATTCCTATTCCACGTGGTTATAGGAAAAACCCTAATTGACCCAGAAGCTAAAAGCTCCAAAGGCAGGCCATAAGCAAAGACCTTCAAATACACAGTATTTTTTATAATATCAAGATTTTGGAAAAGCTATGTTTTGCACTATTATTGAATGCTTGGGTTGCTAATTGGGGAACCCGGCTTGCTGTAATAAATCTCCCACTCTTCTAAATGAGCACTACAATCCAGAAATAAAATTAAGCATGCTTCAGAAATCTACTGGGTCATGATGTGACTCCTATTTCCACCACTGGACTCTACTGCACAGAAGACACAAATTCAATAATCCTACCTGCAGGATGGACACAGTCTGCGAGAAGTGATGCTGTTCCATTGTTGACGTGGAATAGAGAGCAGCTAAGGGGTGATCAAATTTCTGAAGATAGCTGTTGCTGTAACCTCTGTGATCCAGGTCATGACACAGGCATGCAACTAAAAGACCTTTTCGCTACAAAAAAAATTGAGAGAAACATGAAAAGTAAGATGTCTTTCCTGCCCCTAGATGTCACTCTCTTCCCAAAATACTGTAAAAGTTGCACTATGCTTACACAGCCTTCAAAAAGCACATGGAGAAACATCCTTAATATTGTGAGAAACACAAAAGTGAGGACATGCTGAATTAAAATTCTCAGACAAGTTGTAATTCAAACCTCTTATATATTATGAATTAAAAAAAAAAAATGTTGCACAATCACATACTATTGGAGGGATTCTGCTTCAGGAAGAAATCTGAGTTTTAAACAGATAGCCTGGTCATCCACTGAATTCTTACCATGTTTATTAAAAAATAAAAAGTGCAGTTACTGAGGGAGAGGAAATACGTAAGATGTATGATCTCCTGGTCAAGGCAGCTGTGCCAAAGTCTGATGCTAGACCTGCCTCCGTAACACTCCTCGGAGACACTGACCAAGCTGCCTAGGTGAAACTGATTTTTTCATTTAATTCACTCTTAATATCCTGAAGAAATGGAGTCCCTGAAATCTGTCTTTCAACACACAAAATACGTGAACACTAGCAAAAGTTTTTCACACAGCAAGTGTGTTTTGAAAACACATTCATTAATGTTTGTGAAGCAGTCACTGTCAGCATGGAGTATCACGAAACTGTCTTTATAGACTTAACAGCTCTGTCTTATACATGGTTCTGATGAGTGTTCAGTAAACAAGGATAAGGCTATAAAATGAAGCAGAAAAAGAATACTGATTATTAAGTGAGCAACATTCAACCTGTATACTCTACTAAGAGGCACATGATTGTGTGGAAAAATAACAAACAATGATGATAAAGATTTTATCACAAATATACAATGTGCAGAACTCAGGTTGTAGCAACCTGAAATGTATTTCTGATTTTGAGACCTTCGCTTTTATTTTAAATCCTTCACTTTTATTTTTAATGATGTCTTTTCAATATTGCATCTTGTGAAGTGCATTTTTAAAAAGCACATGGTAAAACAGAAGATGCAGCAACACACGTCCACACAGATCCTCAGCATGAGTGGAACCCTGAGAACATCACACACATCTATATTACTTGAAGTTGTGCAGTAACAGCTGCAGGAAGGTGGTATCCCCTTTTCACTACTATCAGGAGGGGCAAGATGTGTAACCAATAGACTTGAAAAGCAGTCTCTGACAGCAAAAGAAAGATGAGTCTCAGAATCCTTCGTGCTACATTAGATCTAGTGGGCGTAAGTTCTTCTGTCCTTCCCCCGCAAGTTTCATTCTCCTGTTGCGTCCTTTACAGCCTGTGTTTTTTCCAGTCTTACAGTTCTGATCAGTCTGTCCCTTGTACCAGATGGTTCTGTCTACCTTGTCCCACTCTCCATGTCCCAGAAAGTCAGCCTTGTGTCAGTCCTTCAGGATTATACAATGCCTAATCCCAGTGTCCTTGACCTTGTACATATTGTCCCTGCTTGGATCCCAACTCTTTGACCACTGCCAACTGCTGCGTCTATTGGTCTCTAGATCACAGCCCCCTCTGCAGTGTTTCATACTTCTCTTCCCATCTCTAAGTCTATCGAGGTTCATGTCATCATCCCTCACCCGAGACCAGCCCATCCTAGTTACCCAAACTTGCCTTCAGCAGTTTCCTGTATTCTTTTTGGATTCATCTCCAGTCTCAAGAAAGGAGACTGCTAGAAAGAGCTGGAACATCGACTGGGGTAAGGCATTCAAACCGGTGAAGGCTGCCTGGACTTTGGCAGGGAACAAAGACTGTTTCCATCTCTCTGAACAGCTGCCTCTTTTGCTCTCCGTCTTTCTTACTCTGTGCCTCCAAAAAGATGGGCCTTACTACTTGGTTAGTACTGAATGTTATGAGAGCTTGAAATATTCCCTGAAGCTGCAATCCACAGATTTTTGTTGTTAAAGGAATACTGATTTTTTCAAACTTGTATAGCTTTGCCAACTTTCAGCATATGCCTGGCAAATGCCACTTTCCTATTTCAGTGTCAATTTTCAAGTCCATGCTTTACAGCAGAATAAACTAGACCTTTTCAACTGAAAGATCACCAAAGTCTATTTTACTCTTATACACTGAACAAAAACTTGATTTCTCCTAGCACGTTTCTTTATAAGAGCCAAACAATTTTGGCTGAAATTTCCCCAAATGAATCAGCTTGAGAAAGTCACGGAGCTTGGAAAATTACAGCCCAAATGGCTAGTGTTTGGCGAAGTTATACACAACTGAAAACAGGTTCTCCCAGTCAGAAGTTTCAGGTAGTATTAAGAATAGACAGCACTCCCAGTTGCACCTACCATAATTCAGAAAAAAAAACAACTGACAGTTCTTCGTAGTGTATATTAACATTTAACCATTCTAAGCCTTCCATTCTATTGTTATAACTTCAGCAGTTAGTGATCTATCCAAAGTATTTTTTTCCTGATTTTTTTTAAACACTATGCATTTATCTTCAAAATATGTACACGCATGCTAAGGAAAACTGTTGTACAATAAAAGTTAATCAGTGAACTAGCACATTTGGACAACTGTTTTCCTTCCATTCTTTCTACTCATCTCCTTTACTCACATATGTCAACCACCTCTGTAACCCTTGTCCTCCTATTCAGGATTACCCAGACCTCACAGGGTTCACGATCCAGGGTGTTTCCCTCCCCTCAGTACAGATCCGACAGTTAGTTAAATAATTAAAATAAAGACTGTGGTTGTAAGTGGGCAGGGAGAACCTCAAAACGTGGACATGGACTTATAGCAAATCTGCTAGTGCTTCTTCAGTGGGCAGACCTGAAAAACGTGAAGGAAACACTAGGATTAGGAATCTGAATAATTCTCCTTCCTCAAGCTTTCTACTCACACCCGTTCCTCTGTGGGGACCTTTATACACGCTCTGCCCAAGCTGACAGCAAAATAGAGTTTTGCACAGAAAATGTACTTCTGCGATGGCTGATACCTCTGATAAGGTCTAGTAACTGATACAATCATCTCACCTACCTCTAGATCAGTGAAAAGCCCCTGGTTGTTCTGAAGTATGGCATACATGCAATGTGCAACGGTAACTGCATGCTTCCAGTTGTGGTAGGGCACACGGCGATAATTCTTCTTTACAGACATAGTAAATCGGCATAGCTTTTCAAGTTCAAAGCTAGAAAGAAATTAACTTGGTCAGAGACAAGAAAGAAGAATGGGAAAATAACCAACAGAGGAGAAAAGATGCTCTTTGATTTACTCTTCTTGCTAGGATTGACTCTCATTGCAGAAGACTTGTTGATTACAAGAGTCATTCAAGTTTTGGCAAGGACAGAGGACCATGGATACACGACAATGCTCTTAGTTTAATCTGTAAAGTTCTGGAACATAAGTCAAGCTATCCAGCTCAGGCAACACAATTGCATAACCCTCCTCACTCCCAGAAACTTGAAGCGTGGTTTCTTTAAATCGTTATCTATTCAACCTGTCAAATACTGAAACTCGGCATCTAACGGACAATTTGAAAACATCATTTGTGATCAAACCAGAAAATTAGGGGTTTTAAGCAACTGACACTGAAGAAATAATCCTGTTTAAATTAAAATTTCAGTCAAACGCCAAATGCATAAATTGTTTTGAATAAAAGAAGTTGAGATACTAGACATACTGACACCATGAAAAGAAGAAGATTTTACTTTTTTCCAAGACTTTAAGATTTTTCTTCCAGTTTGGGCGAATGAACGGAAATTCACGTTTCACTGTTTCTTCATTTTTGAACAAACAATATTTTGCTAAGTAATTGCTGGTCAACCATGAAGATGCCCCACATTTACAGCATTTAGGGGATTATTTCTTAAAGAATTTTTTTTATATTTTTGCTGTTAAGATAGACAAGCAAAATGAATTTATGATCAAGAGTATTTTCACTAAGGTAATAATAAAAAGCAGTAATAAAGTAATTGTTAAGTTTGGCTTATGTGCTCACCAAAAACACCTCCGAGGGAGTTCATATTCTGTAGTACCACAGCTCTGCACAATCTTTAATAGATCTTTTTCTACCAATGTTCCTTTGAAAGGAAAGCTGAATACATTTTGTTTACAGATGGGAAATTCAAGCACAGATTAGATATCAGGTAAAATTTTCTAAAGTACCTAATCTGAGCTGCCTGTGGTGAAAAGGGAATATTACACTTGAGCCCAGAACTGAACAGAAGATGCCAGAGTCCCAAGTCACTGACTTTTTCCCTCATAACAGATCAGTTTTCTCTTATTCTCATTTTTTCCCGTTACTGTGGTTTGACTTTTTTTTAAGTTCCATGTTTTGATAATTTCTTAGGTATCTCAGGGAAGCAGTATTAATGTTCTAGTTTTGCACTACATGTGGGCTGAGAAAACAAAGTTGAATGTCTGTGATCTACATGTGAAAATGTAAATACATCCGCTATATGGAGCCAGTTAGATAGAAAAACATATTTCTATGGTTGTATGCTGAGCAAGGTCATTCTTCTTAGCCTTAGTCTGACATTAGTAAAAATGGAGGCATACTGTCTTTCAAAAAAACTTTAGGCTTTCTTTTTTAATTCTAGAGAGTTAAGTCAGACAGGTCTAGAACAATCGTTAGAACTACTGTTTAAAATAGTACATCATAGTTCAGAATATCACAACAGTCACTTCCATCTACATCCAATATCAACTCAATGGTTACTATGGGATAGAATGGTTGTAGCCAAAGGGAAAATCATTATCAATGATACCTCAACGTAGAATACTATTACTTCCTCCACTGCTGTATTTTATATACTTGATTGAAGTGGTAAAAGATAATTTCTTCATGAGAGGAAAGAAAATGTAGTAATATCACAGATTTTTGTCCAAAATCCTCCCTGGACAGGACAGTTATACATTACATAGGTGTATATTTAAAGGCACAACCTTACTCCTTGATACTTTAAAAATCAAATTTTAGTCTTAGAATAGCTGTACTTGTTTCAGAGGGTTGAGAAGTTTTGTTCTTTCAGAAATTAAACACAAGTCCAGTCCCAACAGCCTCCTTTTCAAATATTTTCCTCACTTTTGTTTCTTTAACTTTATATGTGAAAGCTGAGACTCATTTGAAAAACGTCAAGTAGAAATCAATTCTTTCCCATCAAAGTTACACCTTGAAAGAAAGAGACTGGGAGACAGAAAGGGAAAAAAACAGAACTTAGCTGAAAATCTGAACCCCAGTCCTGCATCCACAGCTATTCAGTCAGGAACAGAAACATGCTAACTACACTGAGTAGTAGAGAACTGTATTAAGAATTGTATTGAAGAAGTCATGAGAAAGACCCTGAAGAAGTCATGAGAAAGACCCTGTATGCTTTGAGGGCATGCAGGTTCATCCAGTTACTAAGATGAAACAGTCCCCAGCAAACGTTTCCCAAATGTTGCTCCTTTTTGCAGGGAGATACCTCCCCTTTCAATTGTCCATCTGTAGATTTTTTCTATAATTCGGAGCAGCTCCTTTCTTTTAGCAATGGGACATACTTAGCCAAGAGACTACTGATCTTAGTAATGATAATGGACACTGAGAGAAAGGACAATAAATGAAACATTTCATTTGAAAATCATTCACTTCCATAATTAATGCACAATGATGCCAATAACTAATTCATTTAGCAAGATAAGAGCTAACCTTGGATTATTTTAACCATATACTATATTAATTTCAGCAGCTATGTATTTGAGAAACCAGTATTCATGGACCTTCTCTCCTTTTTGGCAAGAGTGCCTGTAGTATCTTCACCCTCTCTTGTCTGAAAAGCAATCTCATCTCAGAACCAAACAATACTTCTACATATTGGAAGGATGACTGTTTGGATGATATCATGAGTTCTTTTACCTGGCTGTTCCCAAATTTTATTAACTGAAGACCAAGAAACTGGAACAAGAAATCCAGCCTGCCTATTACAGCCCTGTACAGACCAGACATAGTAAATAACCCCCAAGGAAAAGAAGACCTTGAATTAGAAAAGAATGGTCTCAAAATTTCCTAATAAACAAACACATAAATAACAGAATTAAAGCAATAAATCAGGTACTTCATACCAGGCTGTCCCACAGGACTGGTGAACCATGTAGACAAAAATGGCAGGCCAGACATCCTCATACGGACTGATATCAAAGTGGTATCTAAGAAGAAAGTTTCAACTTAGTAAGGACAAAAGCATCTAAAACCAAGGTGAAAACGACTAGGCTAACATATATCTGACAGCATTCACTTGTTTCTGTATATACACAGAAAACTGACTTTACAGGCTCTATTTTCCAGCAATGTAAGTTAACATATTTCTGCTAAGGCCAACAAAACTATGCTCATAGAATCACAGAATCATTTAGGTTGAAAAAGACTCTTAAGATCATCAAGTACAACCGCTAGCCTTTGGTTAGCCTTCGGCTTTGTTTAGTTAATAGAAACATAAATCTTTATTTAAGAATCCATTGCTTAATGTAAAAAAATCTTTCTTCTACGGGGATGATGAGAGCTTTACAGGCATTCCTAAAATATTCCAGACTTGCCTCTCAGGAATTGTAAAGATGGTGTCTCTAATAATGTATTTACTAGCCTTTTTTCAGTAATTTCTGTCATGAATGCGGTGAGACTCACTCTAGTTTTGACAGGAAAAAAAAAAAAATCAACCTTTACTGGCTAATAGAAATTAAGCCCAAACGTTAAAAATCAAACATTTAATGCTGCATTCTTTTTATGTTTCATTAGCTGATGACTTCTCCTCTCTCCCAATATCAACGTTTAGGCCTAATATTAGGGACCTGCTCAGCAGCACTGTTTGTCCTTCGATTATTAATTAACCCCTTTCCTTGCACCTGCCGTGCTGCAAGTCTTCTATTTACTTTCCACCGACCCCAGCTAAACGCTTGCACGTATGTGGCATACTGAACAGCGCAGCAGGTGCAAGAGAGCTGAAGGTAGCTGAACCGCTTGGAAAATGGTTAAATGTATTCAGATTGCTCGAACTAAAGGATGTTAATATAATTTAGCATGAAACCTGTCATCTTTGCAAGTAGGAGTAATTTTTGCTGAGGAGGTGGGTTATATAATATCATCTAACAAAGCACAAGAAATTGTATTGCAGAGAATAAGCTTCTGTTAGGGTGTAATCCTTCAAGCTGCTAATACTCTGGCATTCAAGCAAATCACTTCAGCATGTAATGAACTTTAGCTGTAAGCAGCCCCTGTTAAGCATACGCTTGCACGCTTTGCTCGCTCACGGCTACAGTGCTCAGCGCTTGACGGGAGTGAACAAGCTCTGGAGATCAGGTTTACAAAGACAACTTAGATTTGGTGACTCGATATCATAGACTTCCGATTTTAGGCACCTGGTTACTACAGTAGAATTTATTGTCCTGGGCCAAAAATGGTGACTAAAAAATCAGATGACTCTGAGTGGGGACTGACTGGTAAAATACAGATAGAGCATCTGAACATCTTCAGCACACAGCAGATCCTTGAGAGCTGAAAGTAACTGAATTATTTCAAAGAAAGCCTAAGAGGCTGGATGGGAAGTCCTCCTCCAAATTTAGGCTGTAACTCTAAACTCTAGCACCTGGGATTCATAACCCTAATTATCTTCAGAAGTCTGGAGATCTGTATCCATTTTCCCCTCCTTCAAGAAACACAAGCAGATGCACAAAACACACACACCAAAAAAAACCCCCAAACCAAATCCCAAAACCCAAATTAAAACCCACACAACTCAGAAGATCCCAGGAATGAACTGAATCTTTTATTCTAAAACAGGTACAAGGGGATGAGAGCATGCATTTGGTCTTAACTACTGATGCTCCAGCTCAGTCTCCTCTCTGGCTCTGAGCTGTTAGTGACTTGGGACTATCAGAAAGCAAGCACATGTCTACAATCATTAGACATAAACTAATGCTTAAAGCAACTACTGTAGCTACCCATGCCCGAGGAATATGCTACCATTCCGAGTAGGTATTATTTTACACCTTTGATAGATAAATTTTGTTCACAGGTCATTAAGTGTAACTAAGTATAAGAAAGCCAGAGATAAACGCCTATGATTTTGGGATAGTTCAATAATAAAAGTGCTTCCTACAAAACCCTCCGCTACGCCTAGGGTGGGGGGGGGGAAATCTTTTTCATGGACTGATACAAGATGCAGCTGTCGCTATATGAGGAAAATACTTACAGTTCAATTTCTTTATAAATATGTGGAGGCAGTGTACAGTGCATGAGGTTTTGCCACTCTTCTGCTGTACAAACACTGTGGTAGGATAGCTTCTCCATCGTTACACGGTAAATACACTCTGAATGGCGAATTCTGTGGTACATCTGAAAAAGAGAAGTCATTCATGAATGTGAAATTTTAATAAAGGAAAAAACATTTCTTTCCTGTATTCAAGCACTTATTCTTAAAATACACATCTGCAAAAACATTAGTGTTTTTGGCTGCTCAACTTCATGCATTAGAAAAGCGACAGATTATATGAAATTCAGTACTTCAGGAAAACTGGGCCTTCTATCACATCATTCTGCATCTACTCACTTGGGTAAACATCTAAGGCTTGGCTAATTTTTCACTGCATTTTAGTTCTCACAAGAAAAAGAATCAAAGTTCAGGAGTTAGAAAAGGAGCTCAGTCCCTGCCAATACGCTAACAGAATGAAAACTGTTAACAGGGCATGATTCATATTTTGTGCCACTGCATGAATTCAGCTATTAATTGGTACAAATAACTGCTACCTATACCCAGTAAAAAGTACATGAGATGTTTATCACACTTACATTACTATGCAATAAATGTGAAAAATAAGTGCAGTTAATTATTGAGAGGTTCGGACAGCTATTGCAGACATGGCATGGTTTGTAAACAAGTGAGGACACAACAATTTTACTAGTAAAGATAATATGGAGCAGCATGCCCTGAATGGTAACATTCATCATCTAAAAAGAGTGAACTCACACACAACTGAGTGATTGCATAGTCCCAAGTTTCATTTATATGCAGGCCTTTCTACTTGCCCTGAGTCAGGTGGAACAAGTTTAAGTAATTGTTAGTAAAATTTGCTGCCCCAGTATACCGACAGCATGATGTTGGTAAAATGGCTTAATGTAAATCATCAGGCTTAACTGGCATTGCATTGTATCTTACCTCCCATGAATATGACACATTTCTTCTGCATTGCATTTTTATTGCAGTTATTGCATTTTTATACTTGTATAGCAATGATCATTAAATTGCTTATGTTTCCTACAGGAATAGTAATTTTTGTGATGATAAAGGCTTTGAAAACAAAAAAGGCTATCCACTCTTATCTAGAAGCATGGATAATTATGAGTATATAGGACAGCATATAAATGTATAAATTGGTATCGTTGAATATTAAGCATATGGAATCAAGAGAATACATAACATCCCCATCCCCCAGTTGAATTTGTAAAACATGTGACCTGAATTTATAAAAGTAAATAAGAATCATACTTTCTAATGGAAAAGCAAAGACAGACAGATATCATTCACATTTGAGAGCATCCCTCAGTTTAGCTACACGAAATTGATGTATCCAGAGTACAATTATTTCAGAAAGCATCAAATGAATCTCTATCATCCTCTTAAAATACAATTATTCAGCAAAGGATTCAATGATTCCAGTTTCCTTGTTAATTCAACAAAACAGGCTTATGAATCACTTTAATAATCTGGAACATCAAAATCCTTAAGTAGGATTCTAAGTCTTCTCATTATAACAAACAGCTTACAAAACTGTAAATAAAACTTACATTAGCACAGTGTAAGGCTAAAGCACAAAAGACTGCAAACATTTTAAAGTTGTTCTCATCAGTTTTAGAGAAGGCACTTCCACTTATTTTGTTCACCATCTGCACAACACCTATTACGCTTCCTCGGCTTACAATAGGCATGCACAGGATATTTCTGGTTGTGTAGCCTGTGTAGAGGTCTACTTCTCTAGAGAGTCAGAAAAGGGAAAGGAAAAAAAGAAAAAAGTTAATATTATTAATTAACTTATATTCCTTGATTCTCAGAAATGTTGATGTACAATATAGTAAGTAGTTTTAAAGTAGATGTAATTAGTACCTGCAAGAAGTTCACCTCCAAAGCTCTCAAATATTTCCATCTACAGTGTCATATTTAGAAAAAACTTTTCAACCCTTTAATCTCCATTTGCAAGATAAGGAATTAATCCTTCCTCAAATGTACAGTCAGCTTATTCATAAAATTAAAGAATACATTCAGGTACTTAGGCATGCTATTTGTTAGTGAACTTTTTTTTCTCCTCTGAAACTAATCAGATTGCAGGGAGGCTAATAAAGAAAATCAGCACCAGCCTACCTAACTGGGCAAAGTTCCATAGCAGGAAAAATAACTAAATTTTTCTCCTTTATAATTCTATTTGCTAAAAATAATACTTTTAATTGTATCTTGTTGTCTCCCTATCAGAGGATCACAGCTCCACAAATGCATTCTAATACGAAATTTAAGTAGTAAATTTCAGTAAAAGGTTTGGTAAGCTATCTTCCCCTCCCATGAGTAACATCGTACCTGTTAAAGCGTGGATCTGCATAGGCATCAGGGATGTTAAGGACCTCTCCTGTTCTTGCCACTTGACCAGCTATTCCTTTTTCTATAGAAAATCTGTAGGAAATAAAAATGTGTGTTAGCCACAATATGAACTGTCTGGAAAAACATTTTTCCAGTGGAGTCTGTCTTGGGCACGGTAATGGGTATTTGTTCCCAACCAGCGTAATTTTGATGCTTTTAGGAGAAAAATCTTACAAGACAACAACTAGTAGTAAATAATAAAAGAAAAAAGCACATGCTAATAGATACTTTCTGAAAACATTTTATATAACTACATAGCTTAATAGAAAAGATGCCATAATATGACCATTTTAATGACAAAAATTCAAAGTCTTCAATAACCCTGGGGGTTATGCCTAATAAACATGACATTATCATCACTTTTACATATTCATTGTTTCTTTAGACACATCATAGGCCATATAGAGCTTGTTTCTTCGGGTAGCAGGAAAAAGACCAGTGGAAATTTCAAAGCTAAACATTATATGCGTTTGCCACTTCAGAATAACCAGCTTGTTTCATCTCATTATGTGCAAACAATGCCATGGTACTAACTGCATCGCTTCACCACCACAAGAAAGTTAAACACAACAAATATATTCTGGGGTCGAATCAGACAAATCTACAAGTCTGTCTTGTAAGGAAATAATTTTCAATTCATCGACGTAAAACAGTTATGACATACAAGCACAAAAGAATTTGTGGAAAAAAATAAGTAGAAAGAATCACATGTGGAACAATTGCAAATCTAAATGTACCTGGGTAGTATCCTGCCCACACTGAAGTTAGTGACAAAGGTGACAGGATTTCACCCTGCACACCTGACTTTAAGCTAGTTTCTTCTGCTGCCTGTTATGATATGTACATCACACCAACTTAAAGCTCCTTCCTGATGACTGACTCAGTCACACTTTCTTACAGATATTTAAGTTGTACTTCTCTTTCAGTATACAGCACCCATGAAATGGCTCACAGCCTCGCACACAGAGTCAACATTTCAATAATTTTCATACAGAAAAGACAGAAAGATATAAGCAAAAAAAACAATTACCAAGAAGGAGTATGAAAATACATGTTAAAGCAGGCCACCTTCTTTAATTTACACCACCTCCTTGCTTGTCAGTATTTGAATCGCACCAATTTTGACTCCTTCCATTCTCACTCACACAATGTAGTAGGTGGGAGTAAGTTTGTCTAAAGGATTCTAAGTGAAGACATGAATCACATCTCATATTGGCCTAAAACTTTAAAAGTATAAGAAGGAAATGAAAAAAAAAAAAATCTGAGAAAAATCTATGCTGAGTATTTTAACAAAATTTTAGTGCATGATATTTAGTCATGCATTTCTTTCTTTTTAAGAAGCTGCAGGTTTAAAACCTGTGTGCCTTTGAAAATCTCAATCTGTATCTATTAAGGATTCATAATTTTTGAAGAGTGAAAAATGTTATATTGACTTTGTTCTTCTGCCTCTTTCATTAAAAAAACTTGCATATGTGTAAAAATTAGGTACTTGTGACATGAAGCAGAAATACACACCAATTTTAGGCAGAGAATCCTATGTATTCGTTACAAGCCCCTATGCATTTTCAAATTTTCAAATTTCAAATTCAAGCATACTTCAGAATCACAATTATTTAGAAGTTTGAAAATACTCTACATTCACATGAGAACAAGTAAAACTAAATTACTGGACTTGAAATCTTCAAAACCAGTGACCAGTCCGTACTAGATTCTACACACACCTAATCCATCCGCAAGAAGTACAAGTTGTGATTTCCTTGCTTTGGATGTGCTTGAATCGCACAAATTTCAATTCCTCTTGGGAACCCTCTTGGGAAAAAAAGTCCCATACTGGCAGACTATGGATTAGGTGCACCTTTACCTGCACCTTTACCTACCTCAGAACACCTCTGTTTTTTTCCCAACATGATTTCCAAAAGGACCGCCTCCGGAAGACGGCATTTCCAGGAGTGACGTTATAGCTTCAGAGACGTTGTTTCGATGGCACTGCAATGTCATTCCCAGAAGTACTACCTTCTGGAGGCGGGTCCTGGTGGGAATGATATCACAGTATGACAAGTATTGTCAGGGTACCTGCAGGTAGGCACAGAGACTGGGTAACAAAATGCCTGCACATCCGTAGTTATAATGAAACCGCATTCTTCTGCTAGCTACCCTTACCTTATTTCTTTGGTCTTCTTGAAGACAGGTTTCCCATCGTTTTCTTCTCCAATATCAAAAAGGTCTGAATACAGCTCCTTATTTTTGTGGTCAACCTGGAAGAGTGCACACCTATCTGCATTCACCAGGTTTTTTGCATATATCTATAGACAAAAAAAAACACATTAGAGTTAACGGTCCTGCGTTAGATTATGTTTAGTCATTGTCTGATAAAAATGTAGGTCCCTAGAAGATAAAAGTGTTGAGAAATTATCCGGTATGAAAATCTGTTTGAAGTAGCATCCACCTTCACAGCAATCTTTTAGGATACAATTCAAAATGAAAGGATGTCTTTTATTCAATATTTTTTTTGTAAATTAGAGTGTACTCTTTGAGAAATGGGGGAATATCTTTAGAGGCTTGAATGTTTGCTGTAAGGGAAGAGGCTTTTCTATTACACTGTTTTTCAAAATGGTACCTTTCCTCCTTAGATAGTTTAGGTATTATTCACCTTTACCTGACTTTAAATAGACAGGATATAGCAAGACTTAAGAACATTTTTGGCCTTTTGTCTTTATATTCAATGCAAAATATATTGGTATTGAATATCTGGCAAAGACAGACATAACAGAGAGGCTAGTGTTTGTTTCTAAAAAAGCTAAATGCACCTGTAATACATAACAATGAACAAATAGGGAATATTAGAAGTGTCACTATGGATTGCCCTGTGCAGTAGTATACGAAATGGCTGCACCCTCCTGATGCTAGGGACAGTTCTTGCACAAAAGCTGAGACTTCGTAGTTCTACAGGAACTAACCAAAGCCCACAAGGTACCACACCTAGTCAAGAAAGTACCACACTACAGCAACAGACTTGCATGGTCTCTACCATACTTTGAACCAACTAGTTTTATCTTAGCAAAACTAACTGCCAGCCAGCACTGATTGTCAGAACAGAATCTTGTCCCGGGAACACGGCAGCTCTTCACTGAAATGTTTCTCAGACACACGATGGGTTTTCTGAGAGCAATAGGAAAGAGTGAACCAAAGTCAAATGAGGATCACTGGGTGAACTTCAGATGCCATATACTCAGGTTCAAGAACCTGCTCTGTCCGATTCAGATATGCATCCTATGTTTCTTATCTCCTCAGAAAGTATAGTAACTGCATGGTAGCGCATGATCTCAGGTGGATCTTGCTTAAATTTTAAAATTGTATATAATAGCTATCCAGTCATTCAGCCACAGAAAGAGGCTGACTACATCTTGGCATGCAATGCATGCAGGTGGCGTGTCTTAAGAATTCTTGAGACTTCCATATGAATGAACTCCCCTCCCTTCTCGCTTGTCTTTCAAAAATAAAGCCAAAAACCTAAAATATTTGATTTCATATTAATGTAAATAGATAAACATTAGACTTTGGCAGAAAAAACCTCTCAGACAATAAATCATTAGTCAGGAGACTAATTCCATGTCACGTGAGCTGTGTAACGGGAACTGCACAGAAACCATCTAGACCAACTCTACAGAACTTGGAGGCCCCTCCTGTACCGACAGAATCGGTGGCTGGAATGATTCTGTTGCTTTCTACTCCATTTGCTCCATCAGAGCAGTCGAAAGTCAGGGAGACTGCAAGCTAAGAGGTAACTTTTGTGAAATATTTCCCACTTAGAGCATTAAGAAGTTTAAAGATCTCGACCACTCACACCGTTTATTCCTTTGCTCAAAACAGAGTGAATAGAAACTGTGCCAAAAAGGACAAGGGGTCTAGTAAATGCTTCTCCACACCTATTCTGAAGTTGTATCAGATTTCTTTATAAAATCAACAGCACAGTGTTGATTTTATACAATTAACTTCTGTGTTCTAATGCATATGACTCAAGAACTTACCTTGGTCACGACTCATGCTTTTCAAAAATAACTGCTTAAACACTACTAATTGAGAGAAACAGTTAATAGGATGAGAAAGTCTTACTTCCCTAAAGCCCTAGTTCAAATCCAGGCCAGTGGCTGAAGGGGACTATCAGTACAAAAGGTATGCTTTGCATTGTCAATAAGGAGGCCAGGGACCACCTTTTGGGTAGGTTGCTTGTAACTACTCAAGCATACTGGTAAGAAAATTTGCAAGGCAACTTGAACTTCTGCTTCCCCTCCTTGCATCTATATTCAAAACACCCTTATACTATTAACTTTGCTGAGGGATTTTAATGAAAAGAATGCTAAAATGCCTGTACTTTTTTCTTTATTATTACAGGAACAAATCAAACTTTAAGTGCAATCACCAAAGGGTGAAGTAGTGAGGTGAAATTGAGTTCCACTCTTTTCTTACTGTGAGACACAGAATAAGGCACATAATGATAAAATCACACTCCCATAAAATGGCAATAAATGTAATTCAACATATAATGCAATTAATTGGCCCAAGAAACAGCCGACTGCTACAGCTTACAAAGGAAGCTGAGTATGAAACATCTCCGCAGGTTAAAATGCAGAATCATGATGCAGCCAAGTGTTGAAAAAGAAGATGAAAGAGTAAGCATATTTTACTGCCAATTGTGTTCTCCACCAGACCTCTATTCACAGGGAAGAACAGGGAAGAATATCAATATTTGTTCTCAATGCCATATGTTATATTACACCAGTTCTTTTAAATGTTAAGCTATTTTTAAGGAGTTCATTTAAATTGGAAAAGTCAATGTTCAGAAATGTGTCCTATGTGCAGAATTCTTGACTGTGTACTAACTAGAATAAGACAAGCACTGCAGAATATTTTCCATTACTAATTCAAGTTTCTAAATAAAACCACTTTAATATTGTTTGCATTCTAAGTTTGTTGTCTTTGAATAATCTAGCTAAGAATATCACTTTGAAATTTGGAGCAAGTATTGAAGTACTGTTGGAGAGTAATTTTTTGAATACACAAATTGAAATAATAGTATCACAGACCTGATTAAGATTTACATTCAGGAAAAAGAACTGCAGTATGCCATGAATGTGCCTAAAGCTCAAAAGCATAATTCATATATCAAACATTTAAAACATGCTACGAACAACCAGTCCATATATATGTAAACACTATTCAGGAAATAATTCTGAATTCAAAATTGATTCAGAAAACTATAATCTGTTTCTCGACTTGACTTTAGTGGTTTTTATAAAACATTGACTGACTGTCACTCTAGTTATGGGTGTAAAGACTTTTGCAAAGAAAAAGGGATGTCATGTGTTGCACATCTCATTCAGCAACTGGAACAAATACTCTATGAGTTATGCTTGATCTCTAGTCCTGCTACAGACTACAACTTCTTCAGAAGCATTTTGCAGCATGTAGCAAATTGAATTTAGAAAAAAAAAATCAATACAACAAGCTGAAATAAAAAGAAAAGCAGAAGCCTTTCTGTTACAATTTCCACACCTTCTCTAAAACGCAATAGTAACTATTCAGTTCAGAGAGACAATCACGTTTCATTACTTATGAAAGCCGAGAAACAAAGTTGTTGCGACAATGAAAAATCAAGCTGACCTTTGCCACCTTCTTCCATATAGAGACTGTTTGCATTAAGTGTCCATTATTAACAGCTCAAATATTTCAATGATGTAATGTCTTACTTCAAGGAAGCAGTTTAATAACTAAGACTAATAAACTACAGAAGTGAAGAAGTCAACTTACCATTATATGTTCAAGTAGAGAATCTATTGCAACTATATTATCAAAATACGTTCTGCAGAAAAAGAGAAGTCAGTAAATATTGGCATTTAGTCAAACACTTCTCAAACGGCTGTCATGGGCTCTTGTTTCACAACTGCTTAACCGTGGAGCCCAAATAGGTGAGGACAAACCTCTGCACCTTGAAAATTACTGGCTGGCGTGCTACAGCACAAGGGAATTGCGAAATGGTCCCAGCTCTGTTCCTTTAAGCCATTATTTTACAATGATGGAATTGTAGAATATTCTCTGTAATATGTAGAATTTTCTCCGTAGAAAAGGAAAAGACTACCAAAGATTGCCTGCCATGGATTGAATAGGCCCCTGCTGAGCAACACCAAGAATGTATCAAAATGCTTTGGCACCCTTTACACACCGAAAATTTTAAAAGGAGAAGTAAAACGGAAAAGAACAGCAATCCAAAAGATTAAAAAAAAAAAAAAAAAAAAAAAAAGAGATTTTTTTCCATTGCTGATATATATTACCTACATGCTTTCAAAATGTCTCATTAGGTTTATGCATAGAGGACTGTGTACTGAGAACTAATGAAAACTATGTATTGTAGCTAAATTCACCTCATATTATCCAACCTTTAACAATATTTAAAAGGCAACAATTTATAAAACTCTTAATGAGTCTTCTCTATCAACCCAGGTGTAGCATGTTGAAGTTGCAGAAAAAGACTGATCTTGTGACTTAAAAACAAACAAACAAAAAAAGTATCTCAGTTTCACAGCAAAGTGGAAACTGTCCAAGGACAGTCAAGAACATTGAAAAATAAAGGTCAAACTTATTAGTAAAAGAAGTCTAAATCTTTCACATGCCAAGTCTTAATAACCCTTGGATTACAATGTTCCCAGCAGACAGAAAGACATTATCCCATGGCCTTGAACATATACACAGCTCAGTTTTGTTTGGGTCTAGGGGAAAGGAAATATATAATACCCTAGTCTTACATTGTCAGGGACATGAAGAGGTGGAGCACTGCATACTATGCCCTTTCTAAAATGTTACAGAACATGTCCCAGTGACATTGCATGCTAACAATTTCCTCACTGAATAGGAAACCCTCTTTCCACGTAAGAAAAGGTACAGACCATTTCTAAGAGGAAACTAATTACTTTCTTGCTAGTGCAAGTCTTTACCTGCATGAAGTTCATAAAGTTGTTATTAAATGATATCCCAATTTTGTGGCTCAAAACACAGGGGGGGTTTGTTGTTAAAACTGAACAATTCTAGCAACTGATAATGCTGTATGAGAGGTATTGTCTTACAGAAATACATATTAAATATTTGCAGTATTTATTGTAATTTTTATCTTAAAAATTTAAAATAATCACAAAGTTCTTTAAAACAATCTCAGTACTATGTACCAAGATAACAAATTGCCAGCCCATAAATTTGGGTAGATTAATCCAGAGTTCCCTGGTAAACCAGCTCAGTACAGATGTTAGCAACATAAAAGCACTCTGGAAAGGAACATAACGGTGCAAGACGTTGCAGGAAGTGGGTTCTGGCAAGGGAACAATGAGAACGCCCTTGGGGAGACACACTCTGAACCTAAACCGAAATTAAAAAAAAAAAAAGGTCATCCCTGAGGAAAAAAGCTAAGGAAAAATATCTGGATACAACCAGCTTGCCCTCCTTGTAAGGGGTAGACTCCTCCCTGCGGTGTATCACTCCCCATTCCAGCCAGGTTGACTCAGCTGCGTACATTCCTAGCAAAGGCATAGGAATCTTGGATGTCCTCTAATCTCACCAGTTTGAGAATTGTTCATCACAACCCATGGAAGTGTTTGTAACAGCAAAAATCCAAGACATCTCATTTTTCCAAAGTATTGTCAGTCCTTTATGATTCACTTAAAAATTCTTCAACCAATTAGTTTGATAAAACACTGTTAAACACCCCAGACTGTGATTTACCAAAAGTACAACTCTGGTTTGTCTTTTAATTTATTGGCTATCTCTACTATTTAAAGATGCTAATAGCAGCAACAAAGAAAAAGGGATGAAGGAAGAGCATATCACCTAAGACACTAAACTGACTTTCCAAGTCTAAGCCCAAGTTTTCATACTCTTCACTGTGTTTTCAATTTAATCTTGCACTTACTGTGACAAGAAATTAAAAGGAAACATACCACATGCAGTTACAGTCTTTGAAAATGAAAACAGAGCCTCCAGAAAACGCAGGGGAAGAACAATTTTGTGGCAGCCCTGATTCTTCAAGGATATATCCCTGAAGTGCATATACTTAGGCATATATGTATGTGTATGCATACATGTCAAAAAAGCGGGGGGAAGGTGAAGCAGGCTAACTAACTTTTCATAGTCCTTTCAAACCTTCTAAAATTGGCCATGAAAAGAGATGGCAAGCCTATTGGTCACTTCTCAAAACAGGGACATGTTTAACTCTGACAGAAGAGGGGAAAAAAGACAAAAAACGCATGCAAAGACTAAATAAATCCTGTACGGTATAATTGGATGTTACATTTCCTTCTGCACCACCACCGAAAAAAAAGTTTAACAGGTATACACCACTGCCATCCACATCATTCGTTCTTGTCCCTGTGCCGAAGTTTGCCCACCCTCCAAGGTGTGCCTTCTTGTGAGCTACAGTGTAAAACATGGGTAGGTTGGAAAAGCCACGTTAGAAAAGCTTATCAAAATAAATTGAAGAGGTTATAGTGCAAAGCAGACTTACTTCGATACATCAAGCAAGAAGTCGTTCAGTTCAGTCTGCTTGGCAAGGCCCCGGCACACCTGGAAGCACAGATCACTTTATCATTTGCTCCAGAACACTGAAGTCAGAGGGAAACCGAAGTCACGCAGTCTACCCATTTAACGTGTATGAAAAAAATACCACTACCAGGATATACATATGTTACAGCAGTGTATAAAATTAAAAGCTGGATTTGTGTGCTGGGCTTCAACCTTAGCTATCTAGCTGCTGAGTTAAACCTGTCAAATGCAAGTAACATCTTTCTTAAGACTCTTTGAAAGATGTTGGTTGTTACACTTGTTCATGCTGTCTCAAAAGCTGCCACTGAACGTGGTTATGGAACCAACTTGACACCTCCTTATCCAGACCCTCAGCTCTTCTGAAAATGTCAAATATTTTGTTTGCTTTCTTCCTTACCATACTTTTACTACTTTTTTCCAGGTTGCAAAGTAGCATGGACACACTACTGAAGACTGACATCAGGCAAGTTTAAGTAAGCTAAGTAGCAGATGATATGTGCTCAACTTTGGGAGAAGTCAGCACGAATATGAACACAAAAAAATAGTATGCATACGATATTTTAGAAGCATATTTTACTTCACCTGATTGCATACTCTGTATCTAAAGTACAATTGTACAACTGTATATTACTAGAGCAAGCACTGAGGTCAGAAAAAGAAAACAAACCTCTACTGTTTGTACCTTTTACACAATAACATACCACTCAGAACTACTCTCTTTAATCTGTGCAATGCAGATATAAATAAATATGCAAAATATGACAAACTACATCCACAAACCTTACTCTTGCATATAATTAAGTAACTAGGTACAACTTCTTGATATACGCTACTTCCTAAAGCCTAGCTGTGAGTCTGGTAGGTATGGCCCAAGGCCAGATCAAAACTCTTGCATTCTTCTCAGGCAAAAACTTGGGAAGGGCAAGCCTTCTGCTTAGCAGAAGGGAGAAAAATGAAAACGATCACGGGACAGGCTTAAACTAAACTTTCTATGTTTTGTTTTGTTAGGTGTGAAAGACTTCTCAGTTAAAGAGAGAGTCATTTTTACAAAGTGAAGCTACAACTGCATGCGATTGCAATTCTGCCAGTGTACAACAGTCTACACCAGCTAATTCTGCCTAAATGTGCCAGGGTGAATGACCATCCCAGACAAAGTCAATGACTTCTAGTACCAAGGTGGCAAATATTAGAGTCTAGAAAAGAAAAGCAGGAAGCTTTGTGCAAGTCTTCTGCCAAGTGTGTGAAAGCCACCTTGAAAAAAAGAATGTCACGAACTTCCTCCTGTGAGTTGACAGAAGAACCCATTTTAGCATCTTCTGTAAAGTTGACAGAGTATGTTTAGCTCCAGTGTCACCGTCTTCTATGAGCTGAAGTAACAGAAGCTACGAGCAAAGCTTCTGGGGTTTGCTCGAGCAGCTTGCACTGTGTGGAGGAGCTTCATTAAGCACCCTGCTAGGGACAGCATGAAGCATCCTTAGTGGGAGAAGTAACAGGACCACGAAGCAGCTAGCAAGGATAGCTTAAACCAGGCTTAGCCAGCAACACCTAATAATTTCAAACTGAATACCAAAGCAGGAGGAAAGCAACCAGTTGGCCTAGCAGTTGCCTTCTTTCTTACAAGAAAAAAACTGCAAAGTTATTATAATTCTGCTTTAACCACTATTTATCTACCTTGTTAAGGTTTCTTTTTCCCTTAGTAAAAATACTGTTTGTTAAGATATTTGATCCACCATTGCAAGTGAGGAAAACTAGCTCAATGAACACAAAAAATGTTAGCGTATTTTTCCCAGGTTCAGGGAAAAGTGCTTGAATCGATATTTTAGTAGTGACCTCCATTTAAATTTGACCATAATCCATGTTCCTACTAATCAAATTCTGGCAGAAGGGTTACACAATGAAAAAAAAACCCCAACCATCCACACTTACTTGTACTTGATGTATTGCTACTGAAGCCCATGCAAGATTTGCTGTTGCAACCTGAAACAAAAGAGAAGAAATTAACTCTGAAGAAACCTTGAAAACTGCACGTCAGTTACATACTCATTTTCTCTATCTTACTGCTAAGTAAATTGACTGAGCTGTTTTAGACAGGCAGGCAGTAACAATTTGTAGGAAGACAGTTATTTTGTGAAAGTCTCAGTATACTTGCGAGTGTTTCAATTTTAGTAAGGTACATTCAGTCACAAAAGAACAATCCTAATTTTTTGTATCAAAAAATTGCTTACCAATGCCCTTCAGAAGCGGTACTGGGAACCCATCAGCTCAGAAATACAACATCAAAACACACATCTCATAAGCCAAGGGCTTTAAAAATTACATTATGTACATTGTTGAAAGGCATCTGCCATAGAAATAAAATATGCCATAACATCTTTCCGGGGCTGTATCTCTTCAGCCACAGCTATTTCCAGCTGTAAACAGGCACTGTTTCTTTCACTACCATTTTGGTGGTAGAAGAACCAGACCTGATCCCTCAGCTTAAGACCAGTGTTTTAAGTATGACAGTTTCCAGGCAGCATTTCAAACAAATGTCATGTAAACTGCAGTTAACCAAGATGTGCTACTATACATAATCTCCCGTCCTTGAAACACAGGAGCTTTATAGGAACACAGAGGACAGAAGTACAAGAGGTCTGCTGCTGCATACACTCCTAAGGTACTTTTTTTTTTAATTTTATTTTTCTTTAACCAGAACACATTGTACACATTTTACAAAAAGTGCTAGTGGTATCCAAAGGCTTTCTGAAACCTGAAAATGAAAAGAATGCTTTGGAACACTCAGAAAGTGACCCTAAAATATTTTTAATTTACTAATAAAATACTTTTATTTAGCAGCCAGTCTCTTCCAAAGAGAACATTCATGAATTTCAGTTACAGAAGGTATTTCACATAACATAAAAGATTCATATTTGCACAGAACAATGCATGTCTCAGACCTATCTGAATTGTAGACTGATTAATGTTACAGGATAATTTTAAAAAAGAAATACATTGTGTGTAAGCAGCAGAACTGATAAAGCCTGGTTTTGCATGAATGCCTGTTCTTCGTTCAGTGAGCAAGGCTACTGGCACCACCATACTAATCCAGTCCCCTAGTGGTGAAAAAATACCGTGTGGGACCCTGAGGCTGAAGCAACATTGACTGCCCAACTAATATACATGTATGAGCATCACATATATGCTAGGCTGCTTAGGTTACTGATAAACAGAATATACAATTGACAAACATTGCTGTTTTTTCCTTCCTTGGGAGGGCTGGTTTTAATATATCTTGTCTGCATGTCTTCCGTTCTTTTCACAAGAGTAACTCCTGTTCAGTACAGCTAAACTGCTCCATGGTGCATCTCGCACCACCGTTGAGACAACAGACCTGTCTAGAACTCACCCCATTTTGTCCTAACCTCTGTGTTCAGGTTCTCTTCCCTGGGGAAGGGTACAGAGAGAAATGAACAGTACATTCATCTTAATGTGAGAGTCATCTTAATGTGTGGATGGGACATAACAAGGAATCTCACCCAGACATGAAAGCCAAGATGCACTTCTAACACCTTTGATACAGCAACAGCCTTTAAGACATCTGCTCCATTTTCAAATTTGTTTGTACTTGGCTAACAATTCGTAACTTTGGATTGACAAATGGACGTGTGTGGACAATGTAGCTACAGAGGCCTCATATAAATAGAGTAAACCATGCAGTGTAGAGAACAGTCATGGAAGTGGGAAGATAGTTATGAATGGGAATATCTGGATGGGGAAGCATCAGGGGGACAAAAAAGCAGAAGAGAGCTTTACGAATGGCACCTAGATTAGGAGATCATCCAGGTACCAGTACATCTACACACAGGTTCTAAGGACATCTGGGTCAGGAGAAAAAGGACAGTGAGTAAATCTTGATGACTTACAGAGATGGGACAGGCTAGAGAGACAAAAGATGTTCAGCTCCTAAAGGCTAAAGAAAAGGCTGACCCAAAACCAGCACATGGTTGGTAAGCTAGGAAGAAACCAGGAGACATAAGGACTCAACAGATGGCATCCCTTGTCCTCCCATTGCAAGGCTTCCTGGAGAGACTACCTGGATATGCTCATCTCTGCACGCGACTCTTGGAAATACCACCTGGACACACACAACTCGGTGTCTGAGAGTGTGCGGATGCAAGAATGTGAATGCAAATACATGAAATCTCTTTTGCTTCACTTTTGTTTTAAAATAAAATCCCTTTCCCCTCCCATGACACCTAGCATTGAGACTCGGTATACTGTTTCTACAACCCTGCAACACTATGTTTTACAGTGGCGCTCATTCACTTGAAAAGCCACACCAAAACAGCCAATTAAAAAAAATAATAAATAATTTTTAAAAAAATCTTTCCATACTGTAAAATACAGCTTTACTGGAAAGTTAAAATTGAGACTCAGGATAACTCAGCAGTGCCCTTTTTTTATAAAGTAATTTCTTTTTTTGACATCTGATTTACACTTATATTTCATTCACCTGATCTGCATTAACTTCTCTAACAACTCCATATTGAGTTTATAATCAATAAAGAAATCTTGGACCTCTTTTTCCACAAAAGAACACAGGGTAAAATTCTTGATGTGTCCCTGTACTTGTATATATAAATTTTACCTCCTGTAACCGAAAATACAAATCACTACTTCTTTTTTTTTTTTCATAAGTAACGTTCAATGAGAACAAAACTCAAGTATGAAAAAGGTAAAAAACACCTGAGAAGAGTGAGAGAAGGAAGTCTGGGGGGGCTGAAGTGCTGACCGTTGTGAGGAAGTGGGGGAAGGTTAGGCATGAGCTCACCTCTTGGTGACTAAGGTGAAAGGCTTCTTTGCCCCAGTGACGGTAAAGCTCCAGGATACCAATCAGGTCACCAATTGCAGTGACAATTGGCAAACACAGAACAGATTGGATACGAGTCCCTGATTCCAGTCCAGTACCTTTGGGAAATCGCTCATCCTAGAAAACGTAAACATAATCTGATAAAATGTAAATATCATAACATTAACATGGAAGATATACGGACGTTTTCCTCCCTCTCCTGGCTGATCAAATCTGCAGGAAAATGATAAAATTCACTAAAACTCGTATCTCAGCATAATTTACACACAGTATTAAGACATCTACTGAAAAAAATGCAATAAAAAAGTCTCAGCACTAATTTATATATACAGATAAACTTATTGATGTAAAGTCAGAATTAGGCGTGATATTAGACCCAGCTTTGGGTTTGTTTCTATAATACATTTTCTCTAATCTCACAGGCAGCAAAACCAGCACTTCATTGCTAATGCCAGTGCAGATTAAGTAAAAACCCAAACAAACAACACTACCCCGCCACCCCCCCCCAAAAGTCCAAAGCATTTTAATTATGAAATGGATTGCTCAGATTTCAGTGTTACCAAGCAGACAGCAGTGCTTGCAAGAGAACAAAAATCAAAACCTAAGGCTAAGGCTTTAGGTTATACAGGTTTATAATCCTCAACCGACTCCTGAAGAGGAAAAAGTGTTCCCCCAAAATTATGCATGAGAGTAAGAATCTTTCTCCTTCCCTTGCTTATGCATCCTGAATAAACCGGTGCAAAAGTTACAGGAACAAATGTTAAAATAATCCTACCAGCTGCTATAAAAGGCCCAGATTCATAATTTTTAAACTACATAGGGAATGTCCAAGGCTTTATAGCTTCAGCTCCCCGTGTAGGAAAACTCACAAAGACCTGAGAACCAGCTGGATGTTACAGTTAGTAAGGCAGTAACTAGCCGACATGAAGCAAGCGAGACCCGACTTGGTTGCACATCAATCCTCCTTGATTCTTCCCAGATGTTCCCTGCGGGCTGTGCTTAGGCAAGACAGACACTCCTGCAAAGCTGATCAAAATCCCTTCTTTCTCAAAGAAAACAGCAAGTAATCTCTACCTTAATTACTAAGATGATAATCAACCTGAAGGCTTGGAACAAATGAAAGACAAAAGAGAGTGGGAAGCACTTTGCAAAACGAGCCCCCTGCTTTCACTTTTTAATTTCGTCCTCCCCCCAAAAAAGGGCTGGCAAGTCTATCTGCAAGCACTTCCCTTTCACGTTTGAGATGCTCCTAAAATCACATGAAGGCCAACCATGTCACCAAAATTAATTTCCCTGTTCGGTCAACAATCCACGGATACTATGAATATAAAATCAAAACATGCAGCCTTGTATACAAGGATATCATGATCAGTAACAATTTAAGCTCTATATGTGACGGAAAAAGCTTAACAACATATAAAATCTTTACAGTCCAGGGTATACAGAAAGCACTGACTGTTACTACAGGGAAAGCAGCTTCTGCTTTTTGCTTTTGTGGTTCTGTTTAAGTGTACTCACATTAGGCATTTGGTGTTTTGTTTATAGCCTGGGTTTGCCCAATAAAGGTCATATATTTTTAAACGAATATTTTTTAAAATAGAGACACAAATGTCCAATTTTGGCCACAGTATCCAAAGACTGTTATTCTGGGCAGAATTGAAAAGGATAGAAAACACTGAAGACAGAAGATAATTTAAATGTCCTTGGTGTTCTCATAACCAGCTGATCATAACGTGTTCTCATAAAGTACAGTTTAAATACCGATTTCATACAATTGCATAGATGAAACTAGAGGATGAAGTTTTTAAAAAAAATTAAGGACAGACATGCAGAGTGCCAAGAATTATCAGAATATCACCTTAGGATTTTCTGAATCCTTTGACGGACAAAGGCCTGAATTTTGATATCAGTTACATATAGTGTGTCTTCCATGTAGGTCTACTTACAAGCATTCTGGCTTTACATTAGTGTAAGCAGAGATCAAAATCCTGTCTAATAACCAGAATTCTGACTGACATTCGTGTCAGTGTGAGCCCTGCATAATAATTAAATTAAACTTTGATTGACTATATGGGAGTCTTCTTGTTTGGGATTAGCACACTAAGTATTTCAAGACCAGGAGGACAAGAGTTTTTACTGATAGATTTTTTTTCTCTACAAGTGACTATGGTACAATTACTTCCCTTAACTGACAACCAAAAAAAACATTAAAAGACAAAAAACCTGAAAACTTTTAAACTTAAAAATAAACGAGTTTTTCTGAAATTATTCCATCAAGCTAATCCAAACTCAAATTTATTTTCTTGGTAGCAAGACAGATGTAAATTCTATCATTATACATTCAGCTCAATAAACATCTCAGCATCAAAATATTCATTCTAAGAACATGCTGTAATCATCTTATTAAAAAGAGAAAGCTTTTTACCCCCAGAATATCTTCCACTAACAATGTTTTTCTGGATCTGGCTACATAAGCAGATACTGTAGTGCCATGAGCAATGGGCCCTGCAGGAATGAGCCGTGGTTGTCCTTCTTTAGCTCCTGGTGGTGTAAATACACACAGACTCTAGTTAGAAGGAAAAAAAAAAAGAGAACAAAAAAGAATGCAATTAGAAGCATGGTTACCTTTATCTATGTAGCATAAAGGATTGAGTAAAGTAGATAATGCGGAGAAACACAGCTTTTGACAATGAAAAGTAGTTGGATAAACTCTGCTTAACTGTTTTGAAATCTTAGGGAATCCCACTCTAAAGTCACCATTCAGACTGTGGATAACTCTTCTGCTGAAGTCAGTCATCGCTTATATCAGGATTGGATTGCGTTTACCTTGAACACACAGTACACTGCATAAAGACTCACAGAGGAAAACATTACCTTGTAAGAGAAAGATGGTTTTTTTCCTAGGATGCACTCATTTATTTAGATAGAAAATACTCAAAAAGTAGAGATAATCTTTAAATTTCTTGTTTATCTCATCCCAAGGAAAGGTAATTTCAAAATTATCCTAACGTTCTATTTCCTGAAATCCAAGTGACTGCATTCATCCCCCGTACTAAAAGAAACATCTATCTTACTTGCTGCCTACTTAAAACTGTCTCATTTGTTGAAAAGTCAGGTATGACAACATTTATATCATGAAACTCATCCAGAAACATCTGATAATTGTTCTATAACAGAAATATGAAACAAGTTAACACCACCAGAATGAATGGGATTGCAAATAATATTTTACAAAAAGAAAATTAAACACGCATATAGAGGTCGAACCTGCAAAACCTTCTGTATGCCAGACACTCTTCATATCTAAAATTTCATTCATTTTTGGATGAAAAATAAAATTTATGGAACAGTAGAGTGCTGTAAAACAATGTCCCTATCACAGACTCTAAATGTTCCTTTATTTTTCCCCTCAGGCAACTTGCAAAGACAAAGTGTGTTAGTGACAACTGATTTTAGTCAGAAAAACACAAAAAAACCCAACCGTGTCTCCAATGCAATCAAGCAGGAACAGTTCATTTTACAAGCAAAAAGTTTCATCTTCTGTTTTATTTTTCTACCTTCGTCTCATTACATCCATCAATTTATGTATCTCATAACGCTATAGAATCCCAGAGGCTCTCAAAATTTTAAAGCGTTTATCACTGCCACACCCTATTCAGCACAGCGGAGCTATTACCCTTTAAACACAAAGGGCATTTAGGCACATGAAGAATAAATGACATGGCAAAGGTTACAGAAAGTATTAGAACAGCAGGGATCAAATCTGTATTTCCAAGACTTCAGCTTAATGTCCTAATCTCTTGAGCCATCCCTCCTTATACATTCTTAATATTAACACAACTACAGCACCACATCAGACACCCACCTTCTATTGGCAAATTGTGTTTTCTTATTTGCTATAATCAATGATCCAATTTATTTCACTGATAAATTTGTAAGACCAGGAGTATATATAGAGAGATCCTGTAGTAAGTAACTCTACTGCTAAATAGCTGTATGATTTAAAATTATGAACTTAAAGCATAAGAACTAAGATGAAACATTTTAAGCAAAGATCCTTGCAGGAAAATATAATTTTTTTAATCTTTTTTTTTCATTTACGTATAGAATACCACAGATAGATGATGGTGCCACCACACAATGTATTACTAACATTCCTGGTAGGAATGGCCACATGTTGTGCCATTCCTTTGTACTGATTAATTTTACTATCAGACTTTGCTTTCATTAGGGCTGCTATGAGGGTCAATCACCCAAGATTCTACAGCATCAACAGTTATGATAATAAACATTAATTACTTCTAATCTGTCTCCTACATTTATCATTCACAAAGGTTTCTGTAACAGTAGACAAAAGCAAGTGCACAGGTGCTCCAGATTCCAGTAGCTCAGAATGCAGCGTTGCCCTGAAAGACTGAACAAAGAACTTTTATTTTGTTTAAATAAGATTCCAGCTTAGGCTTAGCAGTAAGCAGGGAGCTTCGCACTGGAATTGTTATTATTTAAATATTATGCCATTATATGCATACTTAATTCCTTGCAGAAAAAAAGCCCAACAGAAAATCTAAAAAAATCTATGGGCCCAATTCATTAAAGAAATAAAGTGAAATCTAGGCACCATGAAATCAGTGGCATTTCTCTTATTTTGCTCTCCTAGACCTGTGACGTACCTCACAATCTCTAACTATGCATTATTATGACTCCTCTGTAAGCTGGGTGGTGACGCTATCCTCATTTTATAGATGGAAACTGTGACAAAAATTTTGTATTGATACGGATATTTTAGCTGAGGCTCCCATCACCATTTGAGTACGAACTTCACAGCTCACCACATAGCCTACAGAATGCCTTCCGCTATGGCTTAGAGCTAGAGGGAGCCAAATGGATCACAAGACAAAGAAAACTCAAGTGTGAAAGAAAGGAGACATACTTCAGAGATTGATAGTTACCAATTTGGGCCCTGTGAGACCAGGTAAACTACTAAACAGGGGCTGTTTTCTAGCACGGAATATTAAAGGTAAAATTTGCATGTGAAAATCCAGCATCTGCTGTCAGCTGTAGAAAATGAAGCGATGATATGAGATGCATCCGTTCATCATTATCATTTCTTTATTCTGCAAACATGCAAGGCACATTATAAAATGTACTAAATTCAAAAAAGATCAAACTGAAATCTGCAGAAACTACGGAGATGCAATATAATGCACCATATATAGGTACTCCTGCAGCTATGGAGGTACCTTACCTGTAACAGATTAACAGCATTTTGGAAGGAGAAAGTTGGATTTTATGCTGAGGAGAAAACAAATGGTCAAAGGAAAGTATGGATTTCATAGCCACAACAAGAGTGAAGTCTATCCAAGAAGAATCAGTAGTCCAACAGTCAAGGGCATTTAGTGAGTTCAAAAGAAAAACACTCAAGATTCTGACAAAACCAGTAACTGAGTATTTGTCTTGTTCTTAAGCAGAAAGTCAGGCAGTGACTGACAAGTCATTTCAGCATATTTATTGCTAGATCTCATGCAGTTGGAAGGAAAGGTACTTCCTCCTTGGAGTAGCTCTACTGAATATGCATGGGGTTTACTCCATTTTAATGTCTTGCACTATGGTACAAGTGCATGAAATCTTGAAATTTTCTGTTTATTCTGATCCCAGACCCCAACCTTATTCTTCAAACCCATTTACACTCACAGCCTCTTTAAAGAGTGGCCTTCAGCAGTGAAAGACACTGGAAAAGTCAGATTGTTTATTTTCCATATGAATTACAAGAATGTGCTACATAAATAAGCAACACACACAAAACCCAAACAACAAACCCCATTAAATCAGTACACTGAATCTGCCAGAACAAGCCTGCTCAATTTACCAAAATAAAAAGCTCCATTTATTCTTTCTTATAATCTAATAAAATAAAGACACATATAATTCTTAAATGAAAACTTAGTTTCAGTTACTTGCCTTCATAAGCTTCAGTTTCATATTTTTACGTGCATTTAAATAGAATGAAAAAGAACATTTTACATAACAGATCTGAGAAAAGCACCCCATGATCTGAAAACAAAGCACATTATTCTAATAAAACTGAAGAAACCACGGTTCATGATTTATTTAAATCAGTGTTCTGATAAAAAATCTTTAAAAAAAAATAATCAAAAAAGCTAGTAAAAGGTTTAGGATATAAAGGGCATAGAAATACTGAAATACATAGCTTCACAAATGTTTCACCTGTTACACTATATGCTTATAGGAAAAAGATTTACTATTTTAAAAGTACTATTATAGTAGGAATAGTAATACTATAATGTGCTCGATACTGAAAAGGTGGTTCATATTGCAGAGCACTGCAAAAGGTAGGAGATGAAACACAATGTTTAAAGTCTGAATTATGTGGTCAAAGTATTGGAATAAGTCAAATTAAATTAACAGGACACTGGAGACCAAAGTTGATCTCTCCAAAGATTAACACTTTTATTCACACCATTCTTCTTACTTAAGTAAGACATATTTGGTTCTTTATGCGAAGATAGCAATGTGTGACGCTTAGCAAAGTAACTGTGTTATTTAAATTACATGTCTAAAATGTGCTTTTCCACACTGGTCTCCTGAGTCATGCCCATAACTAAATATAAAACAAGGCACAAATCTTTCTCTTCTCAGAAACAGTTTCTCAAAATAAAATACAAGAAAAAAAAGACAAAACCAAACAGCCACTTTCACCAGAAAACAAACCTCACTTCTTCCACACATACTTATTTTTCTCCAGAAAATGCCTTTACTGACCAAAAAACTCTGTTGACACCATGAAGGGTTGTTAGCAAAAGTTGCTTTTGCCAGCACAGTCTTTCCCATGTCCTTGTGTAAGTACCAGTTTGGCTGGTAAACCCCTCTGCTGCCACCACCACCATTCACTGCTGTGAATTGGCAGCCCTATATTGAAAAAAGCTCATGGACATTATTTTACTTCCAGTGGCAAAAAGAGTTTTGCAGAAGCAATCCCATTCTGCTTCTCCTGGGAGACTACAAACCCCACTGCTAAGGGGTCAGTGATCAAAAAACTCTTCAAACTACCCAGTAGGTTCTAAATTTGCCGCTATTCCTCCTGACTCCGTACAGGTAGAAAAGTACGACTGTGCAAGGACAGATCTCCACCTAGACCTCAAACAACAACCCTTGATCTCCAAAGCCATGGAACAATTGATAATCTTATCCTGACCATACAGCGCTATTAAAAAGAAAGATAAATTTTCTCATAACCATATATAAGCTGCAATTAGTCCAAAAGCTTCCACCATTCCACATTGACTTTATACATACACCTAACAAAGTTTCATGACTGTTGATACTTTCCATATATGATCAATTTAAATCTGAATGAGTTTAAACATTTATTGCCAATTAAGGATGTGGACATTTCTTGATTTTGTTGGGTTTTTTTTTTAACAAAGCTTCTGAATTCCTAGAAGCCATCAATGGCAAGGTCAGCCAAACAAAATGCAGCAAGAAAAAAAAAGCTATGCTCTGCTCTACTATGGCATATTACCGAAATATAATCTCTGAGGCATCCCACAGACACAGCTTTAAGGGAATCTCTTTAATCACCACTGCCCAAAACCTCCAGGTTTTTCACATCACCTATCCAGCTCACACTTCCTGTTTTTCCTTCTGCTTAAGAAAATACTTATAAAATAAAATGTACTGTAGTAATAACAAAATTTGGGGGCTTACCTACTCTCTTCTAACCATGAATCACTCCAGCATTCTTTTAATTTGCAAATGCACATTCAAATCATCCTTCACAAGCTCAAAGGGTAATTAGAAATGTTCTTGTGCAGACATCAGATATATTGTATACAGCTTCACAAGTAAATGAAAAAATGGATAGATTGGGCCCTTTCAAATTACTTGCACTTCTTTAGTAGGTTTGAATATTTTACTTCAAAAACAGACTAACAGTTTGCATTTCTGGTAATGACACTGAACAGCAATTAATAATCAAATCAGTGGATTTTCAACCACAACTTAAACAATATATAGTCAATAAAAAAAGGAAATATGAAAATATAAAGTCCCATAATTCCCCAAATACTATACTGATAACTCACAATACAGTAAAAGGAAAAGGCCGAGGAGACGGCAGGATGCCTGTGCACTGCTCACAGTGTAGTGAGAATGTACGCCAGGATTGTAAGCCATTGCAATGTCACTGTCTCTCTCCTGGCAAAAGTTGAGTAATAAAAGATATCTAGTGTAGACAGAGCATTAGATATCTCTACTCCAATGAGGGAGAAGGCAACCAAGATGGGAGAGAGTCATTCTTGGTTTGATAAACTACCAAAAGAGCTAACATTGGCTTGGAGAGCTAATCCTTTGGAAGCTTCCAGGTTTGTGCATTCTGGCACCCAGGAGACCCACAGGATCCTGCAATTCCCTGTTTTGATCCGTTTCCCCTCCTTCCAGACAGACAGAATCTCCTTACCTACATCAAACTCAACCACCCTATTACCAATCTTTTCCCAACAAGTTCCATATGGTGATGGACTTCTTTCTTTAAATGTAGTTAGGCAGGGGAACACTGAAGTCTGACACCAGAAACCTCCTATATCTTGTTGGAACCTCAGAGCAAACAAGGTGCTTCCTCCTTTCCTGCCTTCTGTGACATGACAGATTGTTCCAGCCGGGCCCAAAATCTCCAAAACAATTCCTTCCTTCCTTCCCAGTTTAATCTCTTAATTCACTTTGAGAAAGTCTCCAACAAAAAAAACCCAACCTAATAATTTTGACTGATGCTACAGTGTGGCTTGGAATCCACTAATGGCCTTATCGTGACCACAGAGAGCAAGAGGTGCTTAAAAAAACCAAACTGTAACAAAACAGAAAGTCCAAACCAAATGACAACCATAACAAAGATTTGACCACTGGTGAACACAGACAAATGTAACAAAATTCACCCTTTCGTATTTCATCGGCACTTTAGGTATAGGCAATGTATTGTAATCTCTAATGTCTTTTTAAAATGCTAATTTATTAACAAGTCTTCCAGTCTACAGGAATGCATAATCATGTACACTGTAATCAGTTCTTGAGGGATACCAAAATGACAGCAGTCTCAATTCACAGCTAAACACAGCAAACTTGGCTTAGTATATATTCAGTATGTTTGGCTTAACATACGTATATCCAATAAGCCATAATACCATCCCTTTTGGTGCTCTTTTCTTGGTGCCATGTCTGTTGAAATTATGAAGTGATTTATCTTGAACCTCTTTTACTGTGGCTGAAAAAAACCCCATTACTCCTCGTTTGTAACAGCTAAGAGCACGCACATAAAGAACTGCTGATGTCCAACTTGTCGTGGTGTCGTAACTTGGCCCCACAGTTGGATTTTCTAGTGAAAATCCAATGCTTGACAGGGGAAGCAGATTAAAATCCCGGTAAAAGAAAAGATGAGGTGTAGCAGCTCAAGTCTCATAACACAATACCACCCACGCCTCCTGACACGATATTCTTACAGGGATAAGAAAGTACCTGCGGTTTTCAGGCGCTATCAGTCTTTGGCTCTTCTGATAAAGACGTCAACTACAGGTGTAATTGACGCTATTTTTCTAGTGGCTGTTGGTATGTAGCCCGTGGGAATCCAGCACAAGACCAAATCCCAACGCCCAAAGGCTAGAAACCATTCAACTAACTATAGAAAGTTTGCCAGGGCTGGATTTGAACTGCAAACATGTATTGCTCACCATCTCACAAACTGCTCAGTTGTTTCTTCTTTTTTTATAATACTCCTTATAACTAAGCAAATACCAATCATAAACCGATTTTTCTAAAATTTCTTTGCAGAAAAGAGGTCTGGATAAGAATCAGGTGTAATGACTAGAATGAGGGTTGAAGTACACACATGAGAAGCATTCCATTAACAAACTGTTTTGGTGGTAAGGGTGACTGGAGCCTGATCTAGTTTCTTCATAGCAAATTGTGCTGATAAAACCAGCCCTAAAAATGCTTAATGGAAAATCATTTAATATTCAACTGACATTAAATTAAAGCCTTAATACTAAAGCATTGCTATACGACTTGATGCTTGGAAAAAAAAAACCATTAAAGAGAAACGGGAATTAAACAAGTTGATACCAAGCAAGTTTAATGTTTTTTGCTGCTCACATCCTTTTCTGTTCAGTAACAGCAACAGACTTTTACTCTTGGTAAAGGACGTCACAACCTACATATAAAACCACACAGCCTATTGATAAAACTATTTGCAGATAGGTATAAAGGCTGTGCCCTAAGGCCAGTTTTTTTCAGGAATAAAACTCATCACAATAAGCAATGATGACCAAGAAAACCAAACAAACAGAACTAATTTGGAAAGTATCCACAGGCAAAAACCTTGGATTTGTAAACTGGCTAAGCTGAAGTAGTAGCCCAATACTACCATGCTAAAATCTTAAAGAGCTATAGGCAGTTATGGCCTGGGTTTAAACACAGGTGCAGCAATCCTACTACATGAAGCACACACAGATAAAAGAAGAAAAAACCCCAGCAACTACCTCCACTGTTTATAAAAACCTCTTATTTCCTTCTTGATAGCTGACAGTGTACTTGACAGGAGATTTGCATTATTAAACTACATAGTATGTAAAAATGTTGGATGCTTGTGAAATGAAGACAATGCACTTCTATGCTGTAAGATAACTACTAGTTGTTGGGCGAGGGGTGGGGGGGAGTGTTTTCTTCCTTCCCAATGGTATCAATTTCTAACTGCACTTCATTCCTGGAAACTTTCCTGTTGATTTACACAGCTAAAAAAACACCACAAGAGTTATACTAGTTCATTGACACAGAAAACTAAGTTGACATACCTCTCTGCCATCCCTTCCATTTTAAGGCATGGTCAGCTAAGCATTTTTCTGAAAGATGTTTGTCCAGACAGTTCTCAAACACCTCCAGCAATGAGGATCCCCTACCTTTCACAAGCAACACACTGTAGTGCTTCATTACTGCCACGACTGGGGAAGCTTTCCTAATGCCAGTTCAAGCCCACTACTTCTTGCCCTACAGATTGTAGCTACGGAGAAGAGAGGGTTCCCTTCCTCTCTGCCTTATCCAGGCACATCTTCACCCATCAACTTTCTTTTCTTTAGACTAAGCAATATTAGTTCTTTTGTTTCCTGACCATTCTCTCTGCTGTCTCCTGGACTCGCTTTAGCTCCTCCAATTTTTTCTCAGAAGTACGGTGCTTAAAGCAGACGTGTTATTCCACCTGAGACCTTAGCACTGGACAGAGGAATGGGAAAACTACCTTACACGAAGGCTAAATTTCTGCTTCTGCTACATAGAACAGCGTCTTTTTTGCTACAGAAATGATATTGCTGACTCATGTTTATCTTCAGATTCACTGCAAACCCCAGAATCTTTCTCAAAGTCATCAACTGCCCTACACAGAGAGAGGCAATCCATGGAGAGCCCAGCACTTCTCCTCACTGAGTCCTTGTCCAGTTTCTTCAGACTTCTTTCCTAAGATCATTTTGAATTCTAATCCGTCCCTACAAACTCATCTGCAGTCCTTCCCAATTTCATGTAATATGCAAATTTAATAAGCCTATATTCTTCCTTCACCCATGCATTAATGAATATACTGAGTAAAGCCAGATCCAGGATAAATCCTTGAGGATTTATGCAAAATACCCTCCCATTCTGATAGTGAACCACAACTAGCCTCCGTCTCATTTTCTAACTAGTTCTGCATTCTACCTATAGTATATTCATCATAACCATATTCCACAAGTCCATTTACCTGAATATTAAATGAAACAGGACCAAAATTTCACTAAAATATATCTTGACACTTATTTATCTAATTTCTTTCAGTTTGATAATTTATTGTCCCAGAGTTGAACTCAGACAATTCATCAACAGCTTTCCCCCTCTGCTTAGTATCACTATTCACTGGCAAGTAAGAAAGTGACAGATTTCTTCCACTTTATATACAAAAGGAGTACATGATGGTAGAATTGATTCAAGGACAGAGACCAACACTTTCTGAATTGACTTGCAGCTAGAAGGATTTCACCTGGAAACATGTTTAAAAGACTCAATTTCAGAGAAGATGCCTACACATTCAAAATCATGTAGCTTAGCCTGGCACAAAGACCCAAGACAGTTAGCAAGCAGTAGATGTTTTTTTCTGTGGCTCTTAATAATTCAAATCGCCCACCCCATAAATTCACTAGGTGGCACTGCACATCAAGCTGCAACAATTTCTGCATGACCAGAAATTCTGGAATAGCTTAATAAAATACACCCTGCAGCACAGCGTATGTGCACATATTTGTGGCCTCACATAATTATTTCTTACAATAAAGCTATTGGAAACTTCTATCTGAAGCAAGGATGATCTGTCTGTCAACACAATTTGCAGTTTCAGGAGCTAAGTAACACTCACAAGACCTAGTAAAAGCTACTTTAAGTATATGCCTATTAAATTCGAAGTCAAACATCTTTACATAGGAATCACAATGTAATCATGAGGTGAATTACTCACACAAATAAGGACTATAAACAAGAAGCATCTGAAGAATCAGACAATATAATAATACATTAGAAACTCTGGAGCTGTGATACGTATTTTAGAAATACTGCCTTGTGAAGATGCCAGCTTATGGGCTTAAATCCATGCCCAGCTACCACGGTACTTAGGCACAATGATTTACACACACACACACCACTCCATATGAGGATTTCCGTAAATCCTTTAACTCATGTTTGAAGATGGTTTTCAATTAAGGTCATAACATGAGAATTATGAACCACATATTCATCCCCATAAGGAATAAAACAGAAATAAAGTCAAGTCCTTTGCTGGAGAGTTGGGAAAAATCCCTGTTTGATTTGGAAGTGTTTCTGGTCACCAGTATAAAGCATTTGCAAAATGGTGTTATGTACCTCAAGAATAAATCATTTTATTTGCATAACTGCACTAACCCATGGACAAAGATAATTTCTTAGATATGGAGAAAGTTCAAGAACCAGAGGCAGTAGGGGCACAGGTCTGTTCAGATCACTTGACCCTGATGAGGAAGCTATATTGTTCTTAGTATCCGAGTATTTTGCAGTGCATTCTACCATATGTACAACATACGCAAAACCAGATTCTGATACACAGGGCAACTTTATGGGCAAGGAAGGAGTTGAGCATGCGAGTGGTACTTACCTGCTTGGGGGCAATCATTCGAAAAGCAGAATCATACTATCAGAACGCCCTTAGCAAGGAGCACGACAAGTGCTAGCACTCCCGAGCAATTCGAACAACCAGAAGGTCCCTAAAATAACTGAACCAGCCACACTCATTCTGGCATCTCTTCTGAGTAATACTTGCATAAAGAAATGCACTGTAACCTGCAATTGGTGTGGCATCTTCCATTTCAAGCACATTCATTCAAGGAAAGATCCTGAAAGCATTTGACCTGACCTGTCAGCCAGAAATTACCATGTCCTTATGCTGTTATCCAGCTTTAATACAAGTCAAGATACAGTTTTATATACCTCAACAGAGAGAAAGAAAATAAGGTCAAAAAGAAACTTTGCATATGGACAGGTGCTTTAACAAACTCACATTTGTGCTATTAAACTCCAAAGGAATTTTATCTTAAACAAGGTCTTCCTTTAAAGGCCAGTGTATCACCTATGTTTTGCAGAAAGAAAAGGGCCAGCTAGTCCAGAGCTTTTCTTCACATTAAACAAATTTGCTTTCAGTTCTAATATAATTTTCATGCAAGGGAAGTGCTATCCGTATTAAAAATTTCAAAGTAAGATTTACAATGAACTCTTAGTGACCCGTGGGGAAAAAAAAAAAAAAAATTTCAATGATACGGCAATTCTCTTCTCTCAATATTAAGAAATAATAGCACACAGTATGCAGTAATCATTTGCTGGTTTTCATTTTGTTAATATCTAGAATTTCTGTAAAAGAAAGTTATCTTCTATCCTAATTAAAAACTCACTATTTAATCTAGGCTAAAGGTAGTTATGGAAATCTCATATTGCAAAAATATTCCTTAGCTGAGATTAACATGTGTCAAGATTCTCAAATTTGGCTTTCTTTAAACAGGCACAAGTATACCTATACTTATTTACAGCAGGAGCTGAAACGAAGTAGACTTAATGCTATTGGTTCAGTTTTGATCCTAGGCTCCCTTACAGAATATAGTCAGAACACACGTCGCTAAACATTACAAAACCATTTGGGAGAAAGTAGGTATCTACTTATTAACAGGATTCCTCCCTGTTAAAATACTCTCCTAGCACGTAATTCTCAAAAAGCCATATACACACACTCCAGAAAAGCTGAATTCCGGCACACCTTACTTCTTTGAAAGCCTGGTGGAAATAACTTACATCAGGTCTAGTTCTGAAACACAAGGCTGCTGACTGGATAAATAGAAGCAGGTTTATGTATACTTCTCAAGCTATCGAACAAAAAGCCAAAAGATAAAATTTTAAAAAAATTAGTTTTGGTGAATTTGCGAAACTTAAGTCACAAACTAAGCAAAAAAATTAAGCCACCAAAAAATAGAAGCCATTCTTCAACATGTGGACAGAGGTGCTCAGCAACTACTTTGTCCAGGCTAATGATAGGAGGTTTTATCATTTTTGAAGCTTCAGCTTAAAGAATTAGCTCCTTTGTGCCATTTATGCTATGCAGAATCTTTTTGTTCCCATTTTAAAAAGATATTTAATAAAAATAAATAAAAATACATTGCCAGTATTTGCTGGACAATTGTCAATCTTACTTGGGCACATCCTTTAAATTAAATATGCAAGAGACAAAGTAATCCAAATTAATTTTCAATGACAATTTCTTACAAAAAGTAGGCTAATGCGTTACCATTTAGTTACAAGACTACAAACATGAGTCTGGCCCAAAGCCCACTAATGCGAATGGAAAATCTCACACTAACTTCAAAGGACTTGGGATCAGTCCCTATAATAACTACGTGAAGAACATTCCATTTTGGGAGATGGAGCTACATAGCAGTGGTTAATAAAGTCAATGTGTGTTTTTAGCGGTTGGAACTTTTTTCAGGAAGGAGTTATACTGGGAAGCAAATAGATTCAACTGCCTAATAGGCTATTTAAAAAAAAAAAAAAGCAGAAGGTCATGAAGTGCCAAGGCCCTCAAGGTATCAGAAGGGTGGGAAGAACCCCATATTATGCCACACTAATGTAACAGGCAAAACCTCATCATAGTAAGAATTCTCTAGGTCTCAAGCTGTAAAGTCAATTTTACTGTAATCTTTTACAAAGCACGTAGAGATGACCATGCCCAGCTGGCATGCAGTTAATGCCGCTGAAGCTGGCGAGTGCGGTGCATTCAGAACGGATGGTTGCACTTGCTGCAAGCTCCTGCCCTTGGCAGCAGGAGGAAGCTCTTCAGTGACTGTTTGCATCACCCCCCACCCGTGACAGTGGACGCTGTCACCTACCAGTGAGAACCAACGATTGCATTCGCAAAGGATGAACAACATGTTACTTAAATTACACCTCTCAGTGAAAGGGTTATTGAAAAATATATGCTATTTACATACTTACAGAATTAATTCAGAGCAGACCCAATTTCTGAATAACAAAATGGGTTATCTTTATTATATGAAATAATCATTAAATGAAAAAATGAAAAATTAATTAAATGAAAAAAAAAAAATGCAAAACCCATTTCCATTTCTTTTAGGAAATTTCTGTATGGCCCTTCTTCCACACCCTTCAAATTAGACATTATCTTTTTGAATAAGTAAAAAATATTCTCAGGCAAGGCTCAAGTCACCTGCAGGTTTGTACATCTTCAACCCCATTTCCATTGTTTCAAAAATGATGTTCTTTCCCTTTTTCAGAATTCAATTATTTCACAAAGAGCAAAGGAAATTGGCTAACGGACTATACAAAAATAAACTACTAAAACTGGCTGTGTAAAGTAAGGAAACAAAAACAATGAGAAAAATATTTTCCTCTCTAGTCATTTTTCAAGTTTAATTTGTTTCTTGAACCAATGAAAGACATAAAATTTATGACAAATTGTGATTTTTAAGTTGATGGAACTGACTGAAGTATAAACTGCATTTCCTTCTTGGTAGCCGTTTGAAGTAACTACAAAATCTTGTATATGGTAACTGTACAAATTAATCTGGACAGAAAAAAATGTAATGCGTTCTAAATGCCAAATAACAAACCAGCAAATATTGGACTCGCTGGTATTCAAATTATTACATCAGAAACTAATTCCACTCATAAATTTTAAAAGTGCAATTTATTTTATGCTAACTAAAATCTACATCTGAAATTTACATTATCTCACTATCAAGTTGCAGCTGGCAGTTAACACAAGACCTGATAACATTTAAAAAATAAACAGAGACGTAACTAGATTACAAGAATAGGCTACGCAGAGAGTAAATCCAAGTTAAGTTTTCTGTTTGTTAAACGCAATTAATAATGGGGCTAAATCACAAGTTAAGTTGCAACAGTCAAAGAAACAACAGCACTACTGCCAAATCTTTAAAAAAAATTAAAAGACCAAGGATCTAAATGCAGGAAACATTTTTTTCATTACCACTACGTTCAATAAGTTTCTATTTTACAGAAATAAAGCTAACATAAAGCTAATATTCAGCACTCAGATAATATTTCCTGCTAAATGATGTGCAAAATAAAATATCATTGTCAAATTGGAAAATGCACTTGTAACTGTACAGAAAAGCAGCATCTTAATCCAGTATACTTACATTATTGCATTCTCCCAGGAAATATAGTGCAAATCCATCAGCTTTTGTAGCTGCCAAAGCAATAATAAAAGAAATAATTGTACTCACAGGGGGAAATCGAACTTACACAAGATCTCTGAGGTGAAACCACAGATTCAATTCCACTTAGGACAAACATCTAAAATTCTAAAGGTGAAGGTCTATTGCTGTGTCCCTTGAAACTTCCCAGACTCTACAAAGTTAGAGGTACGAGGTAATTCTTGTTTTCCCCATTGTCATTTACTGCACTCTAAAAGATAATTAGAAAACAACCTCTTTATACATCTTACTCTGATTCCAAGGCCTAATGTCTGTAAATTCAAATTAATTCATATGACAGCATAGAATTAACATAAGAACATCCATTTACAATATAATCAGCCAGATAGCATTATAACTTCCATGAGTAAAATAAATATCATTCATAGATGGTAAGCTATATTTGTCCTTACCTTAAGATAGAAAAATTATGGGAAGATAAAATGTTGCAAATATTGCCATAAAAGTGTTTCACAACAAACTGTTTGTATTTTCTGCACCTGCCCCATATTAAAATCAGCGACACACACCAGAAAGTTTATACCTGTCAGATTTCTGCCAGATTCAGATTGTTGTATGAAACAGGGTAAAGTCAAGTTCTTTAAAGTCTCCAAAGTTCAGAGTCAACCAACCACCATAACTTACTGCTAAAATGAAAACTCTCAAAATCAGAAGAGGATATAGCAGTCAATGTTCTTTACCCCACTTTACACAATAGACTTTGATACCTTGACTGTAAGTCTGTCTGTGTTTCCAACAGTTAATAAACATTCTAAACAGTAAATGTACATATCTGATACCCAGTTTTTATGAATGGACACAAGAATCCATTTAGTACCTTTCAAGGAAGTGACTATACTTGTGCGTGATCAAATCACTTGGCTTTCTGCATTTCTTTGACAAAAGGAAAAAAAAATCCCACTGTGTAGTTACTTGCTTATTGTCAACTGTGTAACACTAGTGGGAGTTCAGGGCATGGTAATTTTCATTCAGATTTTAAATCCTTCAGCTGTAGTATGTAAGCATTTTGAATTACAAGGCAAATGAGCACTGTAAAGGAAATACAAAAAAAACATCTCATCTGCTTTACAAGAGAAAAAATGATTGTAAAAGATAAGCAGACCCTGTCTCCTATAGCTTCTCACTTGCTGTGTATTAACAAAATCCAGTCTGATTTGCTGTGACCTGGACATAAATATCCAAATAACCACTTAAGCAAAATTAGTAAACAGAAGTGGTCCTTTTAAAACACCACGTATATAATCCAGAACTATTACTCATCATTACAAAATGATGAAGGAACAGGGATGGTAAAACCTTTCTAAAGGGGTGACAGAAAGCTATACTGAACAAAGCAACTGATACTTCGTATTGAAGTCTCAGTACATCCACTCTGGCTAAAAAGAAGCCAAATTACACTTACATTGTTACTGGGAATGTTTTTGGTTTTATTTTTTAACTTTTGATCATGTATAGTATTTTCTTACCACAAAAGGTACTTACATCACATAGAAAAAAATGGATAAACAACTGACTGTAATATGAGATCACACAAAAGATATGCCCTCTTTCAGTAACATCTCAGTTTTCTTTCAAAAGGAGTTCAAATATGTAGTGATATTACTGATAGATTTTTTTTTACTTTCAATATTGACATTGCCACACCATCATAACCAGAACAGTCTATTCTTTGGTTCATTTAACAGGGGACTCTAATTTTGCAATTGGATACACAACCCTCTCCAGAGACAAAATTCATTTAAGTGCAGTCAGGGATTCACTGAGGGACATAAGGCAAAGTAAGTTCATACTGAGACAACATCCAAAGAAAACACTGTTATCCTTCAATACCTGTCTTTATTAACTAAACCATGTAAGAAATGTTCTGTGCACTGATGCTAAGTAACAGCTCAGAGATGTCTGATTCTTGTTCTTACCTATTTTAATGATGCTGCTCAGTTCATACAGAAGTAGTTGGTTATCTCCTCCTGTATCCAGGCGCTGTTCTATGTAGCTGTTCAATTCGTACACTACACCTTGCATATTCGTATCCTGGTACTGTGGAAGCAAAGACAAGAAGAACATTTTAGAATAACTCAGATATATTTTGCAGGTTTTTAACATATAAATTCATTAAAAATAACACGTTGAGATTTCAATGCCAGGTCAATCGCTGCCCTAATCCAGCGCCCTGAACAGCTGGGTCACTGCCAAGCAAGAGGCAGAGCACTCCACTCTGTGCTCCATTAGATGTTTGTTCAAAGGGTACCGAGTAAACCACTGAGCAATTAGTAATCGCCTAAACTCAGCCAAGGTGACAGGACAATGTCTCAAGGAGAAACTGAGAGATGGGACAATCGTAGGTAAGTAACCTTCAACTCCTTCCTTTTAAGCTCCTACTCCACCACAAAAGGAGGGAACTAGCTGCCTTCGCCAGCACCCTCCACCTCAAATTCATGAACCAAATGCCAGAAGTGTGCCAAGCACCAGACCTTTGAGGTGGTAGCTCAAGGAGCTCAGCCTTTCAAATACAGCAGCAATTAACACCAGCAGACTGAAGGATGGAAATTGCCCGAGTCAAAACCATGCCAGCCACTGTGGCCTAGTGGGCCTTTGTTTCAACTGAAGACAGCAGACGAAGCCAGAAAGAGATTACAAATCAGTTAGTTAGGATATTTAGATGGGAGCAATGGGGTGCTGGTTGCCGGTATGATGAAACAGCACGGCATGGCTAAGATCTCATAGGAAAGGAGATGCAGGCTCCCCTCAGGGGCCCAGCTCCACTTGGTTATCCCGTTCCCGAGTCCTGAAACCAAGTCCTGAAGGGCCGATAAAACCGGTAGTAAATGTGCGCGCGTAGCATGACAGCATCACGAACAATAATTTCACAGAAAGCAAAATTTGGCAGGGAGTAAAGATTCATTACCCTGCCCAAAACTGGTAATGTGGTAGCTGAAGAAAGTAATATGGTCAATTACTTATTGAACTCAGTGATGCAGTAAATTACATTGCTTAAACTAAAAATGAAGCTGGTGATATTCAGATGAATTAATGTTGCTTGAAAGACTAAGACACATACTCCTGCTCATTCATACTTTAGAGCCAAATGTAATATAGACCAGACTAACGTAAACAGTACCATGGAAAATGCCACGAAGTTCAGAGCACCACAGCCCACCCACAACTCCCGCGTTTATGTGCCCATATGTATCTCTGCTCCCTACCTCCCTAGATCTTCTCCGCCTGCAACTTTGGCTAAATGTGTACATGTGATGCTTACTGATGGATTAAGCACATAACTTACACAATATATTCCACAATGTAACTTTTATTCCCACTATTACCTTCACGCGTTTCTACGTACAACACACTGTCATGAATACAGAGCATATGGCCATATATTTAGGATACATTTGGCTGCTTCATCTCAAAAAAACCCCCAAAACTCCACCAACAAAAAAACCAAGTACTTGCTGGATAATATCAATTCCCGATTCCTTTAAATTAAGCAGATCTTAATCTCGACTTTAAAATGGCTCCTGAGAACATACAGTCTTTGCCGTGACCCTTTCTTAATACTTGGTGTTGTATTAATCTATTGCTCCAGGTGGACATATTAGAACATTTGAGACCTAGGGTGTCCAAAATGTTCTCAATGTGTAACAAACTTAACACTTAATAATTCTTTCTATAAATTGATGTGATGTTTATAAATTTTGACAGCAATGTAAGGTCACACTGCATACATGCATAAGCTGCTGTAAGTCTCGAGTTTACAATACAGCATGCCATTACCATTATTAGCACTGTATGGCAGCTGGCAAGCTTCCATCGACTGTCCTCTGTTGTGTCCCACATTTACTACTGTATGGTTCTTCAAAGGGAGAAACCAATAGCATCGTTTCAAGAAAGTGGAATTTTTATACTTATGATACAGCCCTAAGTAGCCATATAACAGGAAAATGGTGAATGAGAGTCGATATTACTCATACATGTTAACCCGTATCTGCAAAAGTAGGTGTAGGCACATATCCTAAAGCAACAATAACTCATCAAGCACACAGGCAGAAAGCCTTTATCACATGGAAAAATGCCTTCTCAGAACATGGAAATGAATACGTATCTCTTCGCCTGTGATGCACAGTCAGGATTTAAACCAAATCTTCAAAGGTTAAAGCTAATACATTAAGAGAACGCATCATCAAAATGAGCCCACTGGCATAACAGCCGTGGCAGAATAATAACTTTCCCCGTAATCAAGCAGCAGTTCTGCGTGCATAGTAATTACATAATAAGCTATGTGCCCTTTATCCTCACCTCTGCAACATATGCTTGCAAACATTTTTGTAAGCAGGGCAAATCATTGCATGCACCCATGTTACTAAAAAGATGGTAGCTGCATAATACATACAGTTGTAATACAGCAGATTTCTGCTACTGACAATCTGTGGATCCACAACTGGCCAGATGAATAGAATTTGTCCAGATTCACAATTAAGTAATTCTATGACTTAGATCAATCACCAGCAAAGAATTACTTTGTCATGCTGCAAAATGTTTTTTTTTTTTATTATTACAGTGGAGTGAAAGAGGTTTATTTATTTGGTTCTAGGCATTTTAGACTGGATAACCACAATTATGTTTGGTTGAAAAGCCACAATATTCTTTATGAAACCCTGTATTTAAACACTGAATAAGTCATTAGCAAACCTCGGTACAAGCACTGTACAATGCGGTTGCTAATACAGACCCGTGCATATTTAGTGTAAAACTTAATTCAGGAAAGTAATTCCTGAAAAAATATCAACACACTTGGTGGAAAAAGAATATTTATTTGCCATCAGATATAGCCTAAGTACTGTTTCTTAATTTGTTATGGTAGTTTAGTTTGCAATTTAAACACTATTAACATTCAGCTCCTTTTACTTAATCCATTCTTCCCATTGCTGATTTCCTTCTGTTTAAGATTCAATGTCTACAAGTATTTTGGCACATTTACTGTAAAATTCTGAATTTCAGTGACATTACATTAAAATAATTCTACTGGACTAAAAACTGGTTTAGCATTATCATACTGGCATCCTATTTCTAGTAGCTGCATATATTATGATGCTATGAACAAGAACTAACAATTAAGAAGGGAAATCCTGTTATAAATATTCATACTCAAATTTATAATATGAAAGAAGGACATTTTTGCAGGATTTATATAAAAATATGTCTATGGTTATTTGTCTTTAGAATATTGTGGTGCAAGAGAAGACAGCAACCCATGACAGGTGATTTAAGAATAGTGCTGTGACTTAGTTCTAAACAAAGGGGCCGAAACTCACATTTTATTCCATGAAAGGAGATGCTGAAGTATCAAAGAGTCCGATGAATTTTAAGCATTCATTCAGAACAATTAAGACACACAAAAAAATATTCAAGGACACAATATCTAAAGTAAATTTTATATATGGCAAACTGAAATGAAGATTAATTTCCATGCTTTCATGCTTATAGGGTAGCTGTGCCAGAGGCACTGTATGCTCCTGCAAAAAAGAAAAAGCCCTTCTGCTACAACAAAAAGCCTTCATTAATACAGCACAGGGTCAATAAGTGCCAACATAATCCAGAAGTTGATCTGTTTTCTCTGTAACTTCTTAAAATGCCTTCTGAATAGCAATGAGAAGAGCAAGTTCCTATGTAATACTTACTCCCGACTACAGAGCTCTTTGTCCACAGCAACAACTGCCTGGTTCTGCACCAGAAGCATGTCCTTTTACAGACCTCATAGTGTATGACATTATCATGAGCTAGGAGGAGTTAGAATAAACAAACAGCCCGAATTCCATGCAAAGTGGAGAGGGATGGCCAAATGTACTTTGGGGATGCAGAACTTCACTGGAAGAGGAGAGAAAAAGAAAAAAACAAACAACCCACAAACTGTGAAAGCCACAAAACATAGTGACCGCATCCAGAGACATTCCTCTTTGATGTTGCTTATTTTTCATCTGTAATTTAGGCATCTCAGGCTGGTTTCACAGGATGTCAGGGACAACCACAAGACAGAGCTCTTTGGCAATGGATGCAGGCAGCCTCCAGCCGACCACCAGGCGAGGAGAGCCAGAGCAGCGGCCGCCTGCCAGGAGGTGGCTGTGAAGTCCCGTCTCCTTACAGGCTCGATGGGGAAGGAGAGCTGAGGTGTTTTGCCCAGGAAATGGGAGAAGGTGCTGACCCATCATCTCAGTATGCCTTGGAAACAGGCTTTTGAGAAAGCAGGGCCCAGTTCTTCTAGCAAGCATCAAGCATTTCCTTAAAAATTTTCAAGACTCCTTACCCACCCTTTCGAGTATTATCAGACTGAAATGTAGAGAAGCCCTGGAAAGCAGTATGGCTCTTCATAATCAGTGGTCCAGGTGCAGCCCCTGGGGCCATCCCAGGCTTTCCCTGCTGTGCCGGAGGAGCTGGGAGGCGAGGGCACTGCCTGACCCTCACCGTTGTGCAGGCTGGCTGGACAGGGCGTGCGGTGAGGACGTCGGCGGTGCTGAGCAAGCTCGTGACTTGTACGTGTTGTGCTTAGTGCCACCCTATCCATTTGCAAGGCTCTCTAGAGGCGGCAGAGGGGCCACACCATGGGTAGGTGTAGGCTATTCTGTTCCAGGGCACTTGAAACTGAGGCCATAAATCTGAGACACGTAAGCAGACAAAAAAACTCCCAAAAACCAAACCAACAACAATAAAACAATACCAGCCTCAAAAAGCTTCGTGAGATCAAAATTATTTTCTTAAAAAACAAACAAACAAAACAACAACAACAAAAAAACCCCACACAACAAAAAACAGTTCAGGTAAGTAGCAATTCCCGCACCAGGATTAGGATCCATCGAGACAAACAGAGGCTCTCGTACGGAGTCTCAGTTGTTGAAGGGTGCTAAATCACTGAGAACAAAGGATGTACGTAGGCCAAGGAGATTGTATATAGACACACGAGTTTAAAATGCCTATTCTCCCTTTGGTTACATCAGATAGTAATTCAGATAACCAGCTAGTACTTCATTAAACCACCAAAATTAATCTGTCAATGACAGCATCAAGACTTGCAGATAGTGAATCCAAGTGATTCTGCACAGCACTTCATACAAAACAATGTCCTTAGGCAGGGACTGGATTTCACCAAAAACACTTGAGATCTGAAATGTGACAACAACCTGTACCCAAACTTCTTCAGACTTCTCTTTAAACTGACAGCTACTCTCTTCTCTATGAAGCATACTACAGAACATAAGCAGCTGCTAAACCCAAACTGACCAAAATCTCCGATACACCTCCAGCCAACACAAGTTTTCTTTCCTATAAAACTATAGTCTTGGCAACAAGAATCATCAGGGAACAAATTTAAAGATGAACTAAAAAAACCTTCAAATAAAAAAAAAATGTGCATTTGTTTGCAATCTTAACGGTCTGAACATTTGCTTGACGTTTGATGGAGATGTCAATCTAAACTATTTTGTGCTAGGTATGCTCTTACTGGACCAGAAGCATAAATAGACTGGTCTTATATATGTAAGTTCTCAATGCCAGTCATACCTGCTTTATAAAAAAAAAGAATTCCTAACAGCAACACTTTTGTACTTCTTAAAAACAATCATTGCAGTCACAAAAATAAATGAACAAACAAAATTGTTTGATGCCTCTTGTTGAATTAGATCAGCTTTCCCTTCCTTTCAGGTAGAGTTATGAAAAAACCCAGATCCACAGTTACCACCCTGCTTTAAGAGACTTGTTCTACATAATTTTCCAGTTGTTTACATAATTTTCCAGTTGCCTCCATATCTTCTGTGAAGATCATCAATACTCAATTACTGTATCTCTTTCAGAGAAATACTATATTTCCTTTAAGAATATTGGGACCATTACTTTATTTGCCCATGTAAGAAGCAGATTTTTAAACTGAAGTAGAATCTTGCCTCTTTGCTTTTTTTTTTTTTTTCCTCCCCCCCGAGGGAATGCATAACTAGAGAGGAACATATTGGCAACTAAATCCAGTCCCTTGCAGACAAAGGCAACCATGCAAGAGACATCTTGTTTAAAAGTACCTAGAACATTCGTTCCGTGTGTCACTACGCTTTACTGTAATGACTATTCAGACATCTAATTTAGGAAAAAAAAAAAAAGGGCAAGACCAGCAAGTATCACAATAGTCAACAGTCACCTACTTCTTTAAATGCAAGAAATTATTGTATTTTAGTTATAGTAATGTTACTGCATTTCTGATGACCAATGCATATAAAGAAAGAAATGCTTGTAATAAAAAAGCCAAAATATTTAATTAAACTGATAACAAAATTGGGAAAAGGACACAAACTTTTATTCAGGTCATTTTTATGTGTACATATGTTAGGTTGTGTACATGTTTGATATGTATGTTCACGCGTACTGCTACCTTCTGTAGGCCTGGTACTTTCACTGGCTGCGATATTTTGCATTGTTTAGCTGCACTGTTGGCTAGTTCACATTTGCATAGAAGGTGGTGCTTCTTGTTTTGGGGCACAGATAACTAAGAAATAACTGTGTCATAATAACAGTGAAAACACATCTAAACTGCACATGTGAAGAACCAAAAATATGGATCTGGATTTTGTTCCACACAAAAAAGAACAAAAACAAATAAACCAAAAAAACCCACAAAAACACCACCAAAAACCCCCTACAGATAGGGAATAAAACTGCTTGCTTGCTTCAAGGTGGAAATGCTGAACTGAAGGATGTCAAATCCTCAGACTGAAAAACAAAAGTAGAGAGAATGTGGTAAGCAAGCTTACCGTGCACAGCGGGCTTTCAGAGGAGCAGTGAGCTCGGAGAGGAACCTCAGAAAAATCTCTCTGCTCCAAAAAATGAGAAGAGGTAACCGGGGTTGGCTGGAGTAACCAGTTTTGGACACTGGACACCTAGACACTGGAAAGCAAGAAGCTATAAAGAGCAGACTTAGCTGAGGTGATTAATTTTAACACTTGTATAGAGCCTCGGAGAAAACTGCTTCTTCACGCGTTTGTCTGACACCTATTCTTCTTGTTTTGACTGGAGAAAACATGGGTTAGAACTTGCTCGGTAAATAAAGTTTAGCATTGCGACACTGTACGCATATACTGTATTTATGAACGGGCCCTATTATGTCAAAAGATGCAAACCAGCTCTCACTCTGCACAGAAAGGGTTCACTAAGTTTGAAGGCACGCGTTTCCCAGCCTGTTTACGTAGCTGATTTCCAAGCCTTGGAAAGGTGGTGAACACCTTCCCTAGGAGAAGCTTCTTGCCAAACAGCCCCTATTCACTGGCATCCAATTCTAACCTTTCCTTCAGCTCCTTCCCTGTCATCAAATGGTAACACTGAAATAAATTGCTTCACTAGTAATAGGAAAAATACATAATACAAAGCAAAGGCTTGGCTTAGGAGAAAAGAACATTATGATTATATAGAAGTAACCATATAAGCTGTTATTAACTGTGAGGCTCATAAAACTGTATGAATATCTCAATTATATCACCTCTCTGGATTATATAATAAAACAGCATAATGAGCTTCATTTTAACTTGACAAGGCTGAATGCTGCTCCTCTTTTTAAAAAGCTTTTTATAAAAGCACATTCCCTCCTAATACTTGACTTGCAAGCACTCTAAAGACATCATGTACAAAATTAAAAATAAACTTCCTCATTTTCCTACCACTGTTGCTTATCACTACCACAGTATCCACAAGATTTTCTTTATAAAGAAATCAGCTTATCCAATCATCTTCTTCTCGTGACAAAGGGTGCCATGCCATTTGCATCACTTCTAAAGGTTAAGTAGATATGTTTGTTCTAGTTCCCCTAACTTTTTGATTAATTTGTCACAGTCTTCAGTTCTGGGACTGTGCGAAAACATTTAAATCCTACCTTTAATAAGGAAATACTACAAAGAATGAGCTTGCTTTGCCAACGTGTCATCAAAACCCCAAACTTTTATTATCAGTTGCACGGTGAAGATACATGCAATTACTGCAACTATTTGCTGAAAACACACTTGCTAACTCTGTAACTGTCAGTGACATCCAGAGCTGGGTGCTAGCTGGTGCCAAGGCAGCTGCCAAAAGCTCCAAGTCCAAAAAGGGGAAAGGAGAGGATTAAAGTATTATTCCTGTTTCCAAGAATAAAGTACTGTAAATGAGCTAGTCGCTTGCTAGGTAGTAATTTTCTGGTGTTTATATGGTAAACTTCTGCAAAGTGAATTGCTGTTGGCATCACGGACTTTACAAAGCAAAGGTACTTGCCAAAAGGCAGCTTCACTGGAAGTATTGTTCAAGTAAACATGGAATGGAAAGTCATTAAGCAAAATGAACAACAGCTAATTTCGCTGTGATCATATCAGGAACATTAAGTATTTTTGTTTAAACTTCAGAGTCTGAGGTACAAAAGAGCACATGGTGATCATGGGAAACTTAGCAGTACATAGAACAAAATCCTGGCTATAGTTCATGTAGGAACGGGGTTATTTTTGCCAACTGAAAAGAATAACGTCTCCAATGCACACTGTTTTCACAAATACTGTCAAATTTATCTTTAGTCTAGATATACATGAATACATATGCGCTTTGTGCTCCAACTCACACTCCTCTATTTTCGTTCCTTTTGCGGATAAACCAGCAAAAATAAAGTATAAAATTCAGCTTAAGTTTTCTTCATCAAAATAGTTCAATAGTTGGTTTTCTTTGTGAAATCCCTTTGCCCAGAAAACCACTTCTGTGGCTAGGAGGGATGGGATCAGCCAAGACACATCTGCACAGTAAGTAAGCAGAAGAGACACCATTTCCAATGAGGTTCCCAATACTACATCATATGAAAAGGAGATTTTTGTCCCCAGTTACATATATTTCATAAATACTGGAATCTAGCATGCAGAAAAAAGTTCACAGGTTCACTCTTTGGTCACAGAGATATTCTGTAACCAGAGTTGTTCTTATGCCAAAAGCAGCCTACAGGAATCGGGGAACCTTTGGTTTTTTTCTTTTCCTCCCACCTGTCAGCTACTATGTCAGGCCAATCTAGGATATACTTACACTTAACTTCTGACACCAAAATATTGATGAAATTGCCATTAGTAGACCAGATTTTAAAATAATAAATTTTGAAAAACTTCTTTTCTATTCTACATATTTCAAAATTTAAAATATGTGGAAGGATTCTCCTACTCTCTCCTCGTTTCAAAAACATGTGATGTAATGCTGATAACCAAGGTTGCTACTTTATTTTCATTTTTCTAATAAACTGCTAAAAATGGCAAAAGATTAAAAATGCAGTTTCTATACAACAGCATTTTTCAGAACTTCCTCAATTTTCAAAGTGTGGAACTGCAATACAAACCCTTGAAAATACTGACATTTCCTTCCAATAATTCAAGAAGATTTTTTTTTTCCCCCCAAAAAATCTGGACACCATTCACCCCACTGCATTTTGCTGATAAAAAGAAAAAAAAGGCAAGTGAATGAATAGTTCAGTATTTAGAGTCCCTAGAACCTATAATCTTGTATGTTTATAAAGAAAAAAGGTGAGGCTTTTTTTGAGGAGAAAGGGGTTAAATAAATTTAACAAAAAATATCCTCCCCCAATTTAATTCTGTTGTCGTGTGTAAGCACAACAGAAAAGGAGGCTACTGAAGCAACTGATACCACAGCATATGACTATGAATGTTTTAATGTTTTCACTCTGCCCCACATTGAAAGATGGAAAAAAAAATATCCAGCGATGAAAGCCAGATTTTTCAGCATATTTCTACCTTGGTTCCTAACTAATACAATGTTTTAAAACAGTTGGTGATTTAATTCCGCAATAAATTTCCTTTCACTAACCTTTATTTTTGCTTCTCTATGATATAAGCTGCTTCTTGCAGACATTTTCAGGAATTAAAAAATGTAACAATGACTTTAAAACTCATAATTCTTCAGTGAGAATGAAATGTCTTTTTGCCTGAAAAACATTACTCACCTACAGAACTTTCCTAATTTAAATTCTAATTTATGTTCAGATTTTAATTAAACTGGCATCTGTTTGAGCTGCTGCTGAAGAAAGAGGATGTATTACAATGGTGTACATTATATACGGCATTATTCAAAAATACTATAAACTAACAAACGTGTTCATTTGTAGTATGGTGCATTACTGAGTGCCCTCAAGTACTGTACTTTAAAAAAAAAAAAAAAAAAAAGTAGTGTAACACAGTATACACACCAAGTCCACAATGACTGATAGCTAAAAAAAACCCAAGGGAGAATTCATTTGCTTAAGAACATCTGAAGTATCATCTGCAGCTCACTGACTGCAGGACCTGAAGTGACAGCCCATCCTTCTTCAGGAAAACCCCGAGTCACGTCTGTGACTTCGAGGGGCTGAGGTGGCTGGGACCAGCGTGTTTGAGACGGCAGGGGACACTGGCAGGGCAGACACGGGGGGGTTCAGGGTTCCAGACCTTGCTTTTTTTTGCTTTAAATAGCTCAGATGTGGTAACCTAGCTTTGTAACTCCATTTTAGGGTTTTAGGTAAAATGTGAATCTATTTACCAAATCAGTGACAATTAAGAGGAACTTTCTTCCACAGAAATAATTATGGCTTCTGCAATTTTTAGGCAGATCTTTAATTCTTTTGAAATCAAAACAATCTATAGAGATATACTAACAACAATAATCTTTGGTTGCACCAATAGGTATTTACTCAACTGCCATAACTGTTGAATACTAAGGAGTGACTAAAAATTGTGTTATAAATTAATAAATTACTATAACATATTAATTTTCACCTAAATTCTCAACACCCATATACATCCATAGCACATCACGTATATGGAGAACTTCTGCTTGCATAAACTCATTTTAGACATCGTTTAATCTCTTTTTTGTAGTCTCGTAAGAGGTGAACTTCAGTTCCCCCTTGTGCCAGCCCTCTGAAACTGAGGTTTCCTCTGCCAGCCTGTTTCTACTCCTTCCACACCCTAGCATTTTCCAGAGGACTTCTACTGAGAGCAAGACCTCCCAGACGGCTTTTGCAGTCTTTCAATCAGCCCTTATTTTTAATATGTCTGACACTATTGTCTTTCTCCTGGGAACATGACGTAGTTTAGGCAAGACATTCAAGAAGAGGACCAAAACAGGACTATGATTACACCTCAGAAAGCTTCAAGTAGCTCCCTCACCTTACATGAAATGACATTTGGGTGCTTCAGGCTGAGTGGACATATCTGTGGGCAACAGATTGTCCTGTACTGATCTTTTGCCATTCCCAGCAAAGGCACTAGTTTCTAACAGATCCCCCTAACTAGTCCTCAACCACGGACTGATATTCTGCAGGACACAGTGTCGATCAGATGTCAGGCTAGAGTTGGGAATTTATTTCTGAATATGTTTTTTAAGATTTTACATTACACTTCATACAGTACACTGCAAAATATTTCCCATTAAAGAATCTAGCTTAACTGTATGACATCACATCTCAAAGGAAGGTATTAGATGGAGCATATTCCTTCCCTCGTTTCCTCTTTACGCTTGCCATCTCTTGAGGCAGTAACACTGATTAAATAGCCTGCTGTTATGCTCGAAGTCCCATGATTTTCCTGGTTTCCATGAAGTACCTTTTTAAAAGTGGATCATGAAAATTGCACTGTAAGAACTCTAAATTTGTAAATGCAAAATACCCCTTTATTTATTTACAGCCAATCAAGTGTTCTTAATACTTATTTTCCTTATTAACTTTTCTCTAGTCAGTCAGTACACCAATTTTTTTTTCCTCTGGAGACCCACTTATGTCCTGGGAATAGAGTCAAATCTTGATCAGAGACTGCACAAAAATCATCCCAAGTGAACAGCGGGCCTCAGAGACTACACTTCTTTTTAGAAAGGAGGGAAAGTAGCACTTACCCTGCTGACTTCTTTAGGCGTCGTTTCATCTAAGAGGAAACAAAACAAACAATCAGGCACTCAGGGAAGTTTCTAGACTGAATGAAGAACAAGATACACACTTCAAACCATTTTTGCACCGTTGTACAAAACTTCTAACAAGGTTCAGTAAAGTAACTGAAATATCCTGAGACTGGTGTGCATTTACAATCTTTTAAACTTCTAAATCTAAAAGTGAATTAAAATTAGGATAAAGTATTCAGGACTTCTGTCCTGACTTAATAAGAATACGAAGATTCCTACATTTCATAAGACAATTCACAGGCCAGCTAAACCCATAAGTCCTATATTATTCTCCTCCATTTATATTCAATTCAGTAAGACAATTGTTAGCATTGCACAGTCTGAGAAATAAAGGCTCTTTGCTACCAAGTATATGCCACCAACATCCTACATAAATGAACAAGTTCGTGAGTAGACTTAGACTTTCTGTTCTGAAGATCAAAGATGCTATTCCTGTTGACTTCTTTGGATGTGGGAAAAAAAGCCTTGTGACCATAAGACTACAAGAATATCACTGATGTGATCTGGCATAACACGTTAAAAGCTCATAGATTACAAGGGGTTTTATATATTTTTTTATTTATTTATAAATATATATACACACACACACTATTATGTTTTGTCCTTTCAAATGTAAGCAGACTCTCATGCATTTTTTTGTAATTTAAACACGTAAAAATAAGTACAGGTACAATACCAGAGCACTAGCTAAAACATTGAGTGATATTTCTGAAAACAAAGGGAAAACAGTTATACAGCAAGAATGCATCTGCCATTTGGAAACATGGAAACATTTCCAACTTCCAGTTCAATCATACCAAAAGCAGCTTAAACACACCCTTACAAACCCCCAGTTGGTTAGCTGTTTCTGAAAACGTGAAAGGAAGTATTTGTAACCTCTTACTTGATACTAGCAATCAAATCACTATGCTTTGCAAATTAATTTTAAGTCACCAAATAGATTGAATCTCACAGAGAAAGATCGTATGTTTATATTTGTGGCCCTTTATTTACACATATTTTGATACATCTCTATTGAGTGGATTTTCACACATCTCTGTCAGATACAGACATAATATCACCTAGGCTGCTTAACAGTACACTACATTTTCTCCAAAATCAACCCCAGGTGAAAGAGGGATCTCAAGACTCTCCTTGAGAAGGGCACATTTACAAGTATTTCAATGTTATCACCAGCAAAGGCTCTACATATCTTGCCATTTAAGATGAACTTTTAAACAATAAAGCTAGAAAAAAAACACATTTTCTAGAAAACAGATTTCAAGACCCAATTTCCAATGAAAGAACACTTGATAGTCATACAGATTTCTCCTCAAAATTGAGTGACACCAAGTAAAATAATATATTTCACAACTAGGAGTGATGATAAGTCATCTCTTACCCCCAATTAAATGATATACCTGTAATTTACACATGCAGAACACAGCGATAAACTTGGTTGAGCTATTTAAGGTAGTTCTGTTGTTTGCAATGCAATGTGTAACACATACTTGACAATGTTCAGTGATCACAGAATCTTCCTTGACTGGACAGATCTATATACCAGTTACAAGAACAGCCAAAGTTAAGACTCAAATCCATCTCCCCTACCTTATTTCCAACAGTGAGCAACAGAAGATGTGAACGACAGAAAACCAAGTGATAACATGATGACGCTTTCCCTGGAGTATTCTCTCAGTTTTCAGTAACCAATGGATCAAACGTTTCTTGAATCAGTGGTGATATTTTTCTCTTTAAAAGACTAGGATGGGGTTTTCTTCCTCACACTTTTGGGGGGCAGGAGGGGTGTTAGATTTTGTTTGTTTTTTAAACCTGAGCCATCATCCTTCAGCATTCACTATGTCCTCCGAGTTCCATGGTTTAAACACATATTATGAGAAAAACTACCCATATTTTCTTTTGAATCCGCACATGATGACTTTCACCTGACACCCTCTATTCACTTTGTGGAGCCTGTGCTTCTACAAAGCTCTCAAACGAGCCCTTCTCTGCTTCACACCCCGTCAGAACCTTTCCTGGCTGGAGAAGTCTGGTCTGGTTTGCTGCTGGTGCCAAGGAAGCCACTCGGCACTGCTGGTCCCTCGCAGCGCTCCTGCCTCCTCTGTCCCACTGCATCCTGCCGGGATGGGAAGTCCTCAGCCACAGGCAACACTGCAGCTCAGGAAAACACGATGGGGACTTAAGCAATGACACAGGGATGGATTTAGGGGTCTTCTCTCTGCTTGAAAGGAGTAATTCCTAAGATTTTAACTGTTTCTTGATGTTTATTGAACAGTGGGCTAACATTTTCAAACATTTCTATTTTGTAATACCAATATCTCTCTCCAGAGCATTAACAACTAATTAAGAGACCACTACTGTATATGTAAATTTAAAAACATCTTCCCCCATGTAAAGCAGTCAGCATTTATCAGTATTAGCTTTGTCAGCTGTTTTGTCTCTCGGTCACTCAGTACTTTTAGCACCCCAAATAACTTCATAACCTAAAAAAAATATATTTTTTTAAAAAATCTAATTTTTCAAATTACCTTCAACCCTGCATCCTTTTACCCAAATCATTTATATATATGCTGAAAAGCATGGGTAAATCGTAAAATCATACTAGTGATCTCCCTCTAATCGAACAAAAAGAATTTATTGTAACATAACTAGTATAAATGACTACCATCACAATCCTATGGCTTTCACACCATTGCAAGACATAACTGCCACTGCAATTTCCAAGATGTTACAAATGCCATCAACCCAACATGGAACTTCCCACACATATGTAATGCTGTGCTTAAATTTGTATAACATGAGATACACAGGTGTCACTCACTCCTGCCTTGCGATTCATTGTTAATTCCTTTAATTACAATGAAGGAATCATACTTTTATTAAGAAGTTGTATAGAGGTATGAAGCCCCTGTCCAGGTCAGGGTCCATTTTGCTGGGTACAAGACATGAACACGGACAGACAGTCATTACATCAAAGAGCTTTTGATTTCTTTCTGTGAGGAAATTAAAAGAAATATGCCAACAGATCAGGAAGGAAAAAAATAACACCTATGGTACTCAATAAACATACGTTTTATGGAACAATTATTAGAGACAATACTTTTTCAGAATAAAAAACATATAATCAGTATGCCATTTTTTTCAGAAGAAAGGAAAACAAAGTGTTTGGGAAGTCTGGTATTAGAACTGTACAGATAAAGTTTGCAATTCAGGGATTATGAACTGGTGGGAAAAATGGAAGATATTTTTAGGGGAAGCAGGAAAGCAAAAGATGAGGGGGAGAGGGGAAAAATAGCATCAAATACTCTATTAATACATCTAGATACAAGTTAAATTACCACACAATGAGCTAGAAAATAATTTTCCATATTAAAAGAAACCAAAGGCCTAACAAGAGGCCTTCCCCCCCCCACCCCCCCCGCCCAAGAGTAAAGGAAGAAACGTGACCCCATGAACCGGGAGTGAATCAAATTGTTTTTCTGGAGATGCAGTCTTTAAGGCCCAGGTACATGCCGAGCAATAGGATGCACGTCCACCTCAGTGCTGGCACCACTTTGCTGTGGTTTTATCCATAGCACAGAGTACAAAACTTCCCTTACAACTTAGTTTCTAAATGCAGGGAAAATCATTGGAACAGCAGCTTTTCCCACAAATTATTTTAATAGCCAAAATACAGGATTGGTTAATATATGAAAGTAACAGGGGGCTGATGAAAAATACCCTCAATTTGCATACTCCTGTTAATTTAAAAGCCATGAATTCTGTTTGTTTAAAAGGTACAAACACAGCAATCTCTTATTTGTAAATCAAGTTCCACCCCTTTAAAATATGAAGCTTTTAAAGAAGCAGATTAACCATTAAAATAAATTCAGAGACATTAAGTACATCAATAAAGAGCAGCTTGCTATAGAGTTAAATCTCTCAGAAAAATTCTGTGCTTGAATATAAAGGTCCCCATTATGGCATATTGCGTGGGAAAACAGTCAGAGAGGGGAAAGTGTCTTATTAGTGTCTTCACTGAGGGAGATAAACACCCTGGGAGAAAGCAAGTGTTTGTGAAAGAGATCATACAAATGCTCCAGCCACTAGAAACTTTGCAGTTGGAGTTCCCTTTTTCTTTAGACATCAAATACAATCAACCACGATACATGAATAAGTGTCACCCTCTCAATCCCATTTGTTGGTAGTATTGCCGTTCACAGAATTTAGGAGGATCATATTAATTTTTTATGATACCTGACATTATTAACACAGAGTAGTACAAGAAACGTGTACGATTTAGTTCTGGCACTCTGAATATGCCAACATTCTTCTTAACAGTTTCAAAAATGAAGTGATGAACTCTGGAAAAGAAATCACTCTACGCGCATACATTAACTTAGCTGTACCGCTCGATCGCGGCTGTTGCGAGCTGTATTTTGAAGCCCAGGATCCTCAATGTGGCCTGATGCACGCCGAGGTAGGCAGCCAGCAGCAGCGCGATGGGAGCAGCTCAGACGAGCACACGACCCGAGCAAGAGGTGATTTTGTCCTCCAGAAGCACTAAGCATGCATCAGTAGCCCAGCCGAATGCCCTGGTTTAGCTGATGCTGTAAACTCCGTTATGTTCATGTCTTGTTAATTTGAGCATAAACACGCAGATACCACAACTGGAAAAACCAGGAACTGTGGAGAACCGAACTAAATTTCAAGGGCTTCCCCATCTCCGTACACCAAGTTTGCAGAGCAAAACCCTTGCAGCAGCAATGATGTTGTTCTACCCCACCGTGAGCTGGTTCAGCCCCCTGAATGTGCGCAAAAGGGTTCATTTTCTAAACTTTCAAAACCAGGTAACTATCCCAGACCACAAGAATAAAGTTAACTCAGTTTTACCTTCACAACTTTGCAAACATCACTATTTAAAAAGCTCTCTTTCAGAGGTTAGTGACATTGGGAAGAAGCATGGAAGGATGAGAAGAGGTCTGTGATAAGATTTGGGGTTTAAGAACAAAATTACAATTTAACAGACCTTTAATACCCCAGCTTTACTACCTATATACTTCTAATTAACAACTGCACAGCACACTACAGATATGCATAATAACTGGGACGGTAATTAAAGACAACATCCATCTGGGAAAGCTTCTATAATAAACCAAGACAAATAAGATAGAAAGAAGCAGAAAACAAGAAAGGGAACAGACTGAAAAAAAAAACCAACAAACAAACCCTCCACAGAAAGTTTGGCATTTGGCACAGTATAAATGAGGCCAGGTTTGGTATTTGGCACAATATACACGAGGCTACGTTTAGCTTGGTTTGCGGTTCTCTTTTTCGGGGGGTTGTGTGAAGGGCTGTTAAATTGTGTAATAGTTCATTCAATAGGAAAAACTCAGATTTTATTTTACATGTTAAAAAAAATAAGCTCATTTCATACTTGTCTTTCTACACATGCTTTTTTTAAAAAAAAAAAAACAAACCAAACGTGAATGATCTTCCAACAATTGCAAGATGCTAAGCCAGAGTAGTCACAAAGACAACTTTAATGCAAAGCAAGCTTTCAATATTTCAGATATGACACTCTGACTTATCAAGGAAGCAATAATTCTAATGCCTAGTTAGTTTTATCACAGGAACTCTTTTGGAAAAACAACATCGCACTTTCTCCCTGGTCTTACACTGTTCTTTGTTCTACGTAGTTAAGTACTACTGCTGGTCCACCACTGTCGTTGACGACAGCAAACAAATGCTTAGGATTAATTCTGTTTATGAGAACACAGATAGCTGTACAGTCACATTTTCCCAAGGAACGTTTTACCACACAGCAGATGTCAGATTGACCTAATAATTTTTCTTTTCAAAATTTGCTTTAGGCTCCTTTTCCTTCAGCTAATAAGACACAAGTTGTTTGGAATGCAATTAGACTAGTGTAAATATCTTTGCTGCTTTTTTTCCCTTGAGAAGTGTCATACACCCACATGTCAATAGAAATTCCACATCGATAAGCGTAGACTGGTTAAAGACTGATTTCACCACCATGAAATAAAGTTTACCGGGTTTAATTTATTTCTGTGGTAGAATGGCGTCAATCAGATGAGTTGTCAGTCTATTCTAATTGCTATTTGCAGCCTTGTTTGAGACGCTCTGCAATCCTTATTTTAGATACCTTGCATCTAGCAGCTTGTGTGTCCACTGAATTTGTAAGATCTTTCAAAGACACCTTAGCTGAGGGTGAGTTTCCTGAAGCAGTGATATCACACATATATAGCAGAAATGCTAAAGCCGTCATTCAAAAATGTTCTTGCTTCTTACGGCACAATCTCACTGAAAGCACCTGAACAGCTCTCCTAACTCTCAACTCTCTGGATTTATTTCAGAATTCAGAAGCACTTTTAATGTTACTTCATAGAAAACTAACATAGACAGTTTGTTTAGACATAGACTTAGACATCAAAAGGGAATATTCATTAGTATTGATCCCTGGTGGCACACTAGGTTTCCTTCCTTGAAGCAGAACAAAACATGAATTCTAGCCTTTTTACATCAACAGTAAGATCCACATTTTTAAAAGTCCCTGAAAAAGGATGCTCAGTTTTTCCTCTTCTTAAACAACAAAGTAACATGGATCAGAAAAAGTTAACTAAGTCCCGAACCAAGACTTCATTGCAGACGGTAAGCAGAGAAACATACTGTCTGCCAGGTGTCCTATAATTTTTATACACTCCTTTACATATAAGCAAACAGGGCACTACACAAAAAAGAAGCCAGGAGACAGTGCATCTGACTTCATTAGAGACACCTAAATGTTTGGATGCTCATTGTTTTCTATGGCCTTAGCCTTCACAAAACTGATGAAACATCGGAGCAATTTTGCAGAACAACGACCAGAAAACTTCCAAAAGGGACCCTCTGAAAGTATCACCAGCCCTTGTGAGAACAGAAAGGCACATGGAAGATCCAGATTTTGCTCTTGTTTCTGAAATCGCTTAGCAGTACACAGCATACTGATAGCTCTGCACCTTCTGTATCCATGGACAAAAAATTCTCAACTGTACACTTGATGCAGCAATTTAGGCTAATCTAAGGAGGGTATTTCCACAAAATTATGATCAAGAAAATTGCTTTATAATTAATATAGATTTACCTTCTCACTTCTGTTTAAAGAGTGGGAGGATGGATGTGCCTCTGAACTTGTGGAATGATATCTGCCTCACATCAGCTAGAAGTTTTATAAAATTCCGTAAAAGTCTCTCAAGTTGAATACACCAAAAAACATGTTGGAACCCGGTCTCTGACCGCCAGGAAGAAACTTAATAGTTTCCTGCAGTGAAGGTACTTCACCAAGTGTCATGTTTTAACCCCAGCCGGCAACTCAGCCCCACGCAGCCTCTCGCTCACTCCCCCACAGTGGGATTGGGGAGAGAATCGGAAGAGTAAAAATGAGAAAAGTCGTGGGCTGAGATAAAGACAGTTTAATAGGTAAAGCAAAAGCCGCATGTAATTAACACATGTAGACTTTATGCGTGATAATTACACTACGTCAACTGCAGACTTTAAACCACGACAGTCCTTTTTGGCACCCAACGTGGGGCTCGAAGGGTTCAAGATAACAACAGGTTTGATTGGAATGAGCTAGATTGAATTTATAGCTGTTATTGCTGTTGAGCTATTAATTTGCAGGCTCCTGTGCTTGCCATGGCGCTTGCTTGCCTCACTGTATATTAGAGCCTAGTGCTCGTTAGTGGCTGCTTTTTGCTTTCGCTGCTTGCTGTACTGCTGCGTGGTATGGAATATGATCTGGACTATCCCTGGGGTCAGCTGTCCCAGTTGTGTCCCATCCCAACTCCTCGTGCCCCCCCAGCCTCCTCGCTGGTGGGGTGGCGTAAGGAGCAGAAAAGCCCTTGGCTCTGTGTGAGCGCTGCTCAGCAATAATGAGCCTAGCAGCGTAAAGTCACATGTAAAGTCTACAATTGTGTTTTATGGTAATTAGCCTATGACTTCATATCCTATTCAACACAACTGTTGAAGAGAGTGTTAAATTGGTTAGCTCATCTATCTTATCAGTCAATGAGGTGCAATCATCATTGTTTATTACTGGAATACAGCCACTAGACAACGGGCTGAAGAGCATGTATAACAACTTTGGATTTTTTTCATACTTAGCAGTTTACAGCTACACCTTTTTGCCTGTATCTAACACTTTTCTTGCCTGGCACTCAATTTGGTTTGGCATTCACTGCACTAGCTGTTGCAGACAACTTTCTTTAAAATTGATTACGGGTCTTGCAAAGATGTTCGGTGAAGGAAGTCTCTCATCCAGTAGTAATACAATTTCAGTATCATGCTTGTTAAATCAAACTTGATTTTCTCCTATTTTTTGGTCCCAGAATCCTGCTGGTTGCCAGGTATAAGGTATCCTTAAATTTTACTGCAACTGATGTATTTCAGAAACAGCATTAACACTACTAAGCTGTTCTCTCACTATTCAATAGAGCTGTTCCTTCACTTTTGAATGTTTCAAATATACTGCACAAAGGTTGAAGTTTTATTGTGTTCAGCAGGTGCTTTCAAGGAGAAGGAAAAAATTACATCCCTGTTGGGTCAAATACTACTCAGTCATATACCTTAAGCAACTCCACTGAAATCAATAGAACTGCTACAGCAGGCATTGGAAACCAAAAACGCTTTTATATATTCAATGTTGCGGCATTCCTGTTATGCATAGCGATCCAGGGCTGAAGGAGATCATTAAAAGAGAACGCTACTCGAAGCAGGTCCTACAAAGCTCCAACAACCTGAGAAAGCCACATTGGATCTTGTTCATTGCAAGACATTTGGATATTTGAAAGACGTATATTATTATGCATACTCTTTGGACCCTGCTGGCCCTGTTGGGTTTGGCTTGTTCATTCCTAGTCCATGAATACCTCTTCCTGACAGATAAGCTGTCCGGAGGATTTTAAGGAAAGGCGCTTCCTCCTCCTTCCCCAACATCTGTATACGGCCCATCCTCCCCTCCCAGCGCTGCAAGGCAAGGGATGGGATCCCAGAGCGCACACAGCTCGGTGCCACCAAGTTCCCATCCCTGGCATGGAGTGAGGCTTCAAAGGTTTGCTGGCCCAAACAGGCCAAGAAATTTCAGCAGGTTCTCAGCTTCTGGTGCAGGAAATTCGGCATAAGGCTCAGTGACAGCAAGAGACTATAAGAAACTTACACTTGTCGGGAAAAACATAATCTTACGCTTACTTTGGGGAAGAAGAGCATCAAATACCAATGCATTTACTATACTTTTTCCCTTTAATTATTTCTATTTTGTTCTCATCCCTACCTTTTTGTTTACTGTATTCTCACCTCTTTCTGTTTAGAAACATATAGGAATTTTTAAGGGAAAAACATGTCCATGTAATAAAATTGTAACGTATCACACTCTTATGAAGTTGTTTCAAAATTTTCAGATTCCAGTGTTTTTCTGCTATAGAGAATCTAAAGTAGAACAAGAAACTTTGCAGCCTGCCCAATTTTCTTGTTTCCGTGTCTCTGACTACATTGAAAACAAATGTCGTGTTACTGAACTTTGCAGTAAAATCCTCAACATCTGCAGAAAAATCGAGACTGAGCAGTCTTCTCTTTAGACCGGCTGACAAACGAAACAAAAGAAAATGCCCCCGAGGAAAAGTTTGCTAACGTCAACAAGGGTAAGGGATCATTAGAGCTTGAGATGATAGGTTACCACATGGGAGGGTGTAGTGATCCGGTGTGAAATGTATTTACGTCAGGGGAATCATTTCAATCCCTCTGAAGAAACTCTACTGTAACTATAACATACGTACATTTGTATTAGGGATGTATTTTATTTATTTTACCCAGGAGACTGAAAACTGAGAAACTGAGAAACTGTTCAAATTAATCTGGATAATACTGAAGACGAAAAAGTGACAGAATAAAATTTACAAATTAAGCCTTTTTGCTTTTACGATATTTTAGCTGATTTGTTTGTAATCATAATCAAGCTCTCAGTGTCTGTGTGTTGAGTGTTACCGAATAATGATGTGCAGATAATTCAGGACTTCGGTGTCTTTGAAAAAATAATATGTTACACTAACAGGATAAACAGATTGAAACCAAGAGAAGATTGAACTATTTACTACATATCGGTACCACCACCATAAGTGAAACATTTTGCTTGCAAGGAGGAGACTATTAGAAAAAAAATAATTATAACTTCAGTGAGGGTAAATGAACAGAATATGTAACTACAAAATTATAGATAGCTCTCTATGAAAGACAATGACAGTACCATCTGAATTTCTAAACTAGACAGTTTTACTATAAAAAGATTTATAACGACAGATAATTATAAACCACAGGAATTATACAAGCAAAAATAAAAAAACCACCCACCAAAATCTATCTTTCTGGCTGCTGAACAACAACAACAAAAAAAAATCGAAGACATGTTGTGGATTTCAGTATTCTTACACTGACTTTTCAACAAATGCAAAATTTTAACTCTCCTTAGTAGCAGGTACAGTTTTAAAGATAATAGGCCAGACTTAGAAAAGTTTTCAGGCAGCGATACGTGCACTAGGATTTCCAAAACTCTCTAAAAGCTCAAGTGAGAATGATAATTCACTAAGTGGTAGGGACTCAACCACTTGTGACCCTTTGGCATCAACTTAAGGCTCTGCACCGTGTAATGGATCTCTGATTTAATGCGTGAAATAATTGATGAAGGTGAGCTTACTAAAAAGCAATATAAAAAATGTGACACATACCAGTTGTTCCTAGCAGAAAACAAGAATGTTCCAAGTGAAACTCTCTTTATATACCTCTGATTGCTCTTGTGTAAACCTCGAGGACACACTGTGACAGCCAACATCAAGACACTTCAGCAACTCAACACATCACAAAGTCATGGCACCTAACAGTCCACATACATCGGGAGTTATGGTCATTAAATACCTCGGTACATCAGCATCCAGATTACTCAGTCCTTTTATCCACAGTGGTTCCTCTAAAGAGATTCCACAAAAAACAAAAAACCAACCAACCAACCAAAAATCAACAGGCAGAACCCAGTCCTCAGTGGACTGATGATTTTCTCATTTCTGAATACACCTACCAACACATCCTCACGCTCCACTACGCAAACAAATCTACTGCATACCAACTTTAAGCACCAAAACTTTGACACAGACTTCAGACGGAGCACTGACTGTACTATCAGGCACAGGTGGTTGCCCCATCAAACGGATCTAGCTGACCAAAACATTCAGACATAAGCAGAGGTAAATGACAATACCCCTGCAGTCAGGAACATGAGAAAGACTTGGTGACAGAAAGCATCCCATTTTTAGAGGTTGCAAGGCAAACGAGCCTCAGACACACAGCCCTGCGGAGAACAGATTATGCTGGTAGTTTCAGAAGGAATTCTCTGCTCACAGCTTACCTGACAGATAGATATCAAGGAACAAGGAAAAAAAATTGTAGAAACATCCAAAAGAAAACTGCAAAGACAGATGTACAAGCTTAGAGTGAATGAAGAACTGGATGTGTTCATGCAAGACCAAATTACTTTCATGTGCTTTTTTATTTAACTAACAAAATCCAATGCAGATGGTAAATTAATTGAAATACTAATAAGAACTCAGGAAATATATAAAGAAATCAGCTGGGAAGCTAATAAACTATATCTAACACAGCAGTAAGAGAGAGTGGAAGTACCACTTCTGTCAGTGGAATAAAGGGAACCAGAGCCAACCGCACCTCTTCAGCATGGCTGAAGTTGCCACCTGCTGGGATAAGGAGCTGTGTCTATCTCCCAAATTGTCAATCTAAGAGAACTACTAATGATCACACACTGAGAGCAGGCAACCAAGCGAGAAATCTACTCCTGCAAGTATGAAAAGGGTAATTCATAATCTAAGTCCCTTCTCCCCATGCCTTCAAAATAGTTTTGAAACAGTCATGATTGAGGAATCTCGTACTTTGTCAGTTAAAGCATCATTCTTCCCAACTTCTTCACCAGGCCTGCCATTCAGTTCTGTCAATGCCAACGGGAGTTTCTCACATAAGCAAGCACCACACAACTACCTGGAAGAGGAATTTGGATAAACAACCCTGTGACGCAACTGCTCCTTAGACACTGTCTTTATATTCCGCATCTACCCAGCTAAGGAACACCAGAGCTGCAGTAGTTCATCCATTTGGGTCTCACATCCACAGAAGCATACATATAAGGCCATGTGATTTTCACAAACAATAAATGTGCAGCAGCACTAATGCGTTCAGGAGCTACTAAGGACTTGACCCATTCTAAACATCAGGCCACTTGTTTTGACACCTAACTGCAGGAGTGAGATTAAGTTGCAAAACAGTACACCAAAGAGAACAGCCTAATAACTATACCAGAAGTTGGTGGTTCAAAAGACAAACATTAACGTAAATAAAGCAAGACTGAAACTGGAAAGAAGAGCCAAAGAACAAAGCTTCAAAACAGAGTTTAAAGAGGAGGAGATGCAGGGAGAGAGGGACAGAGATGCCAGGATGAGTAAGAAGGTTGGACAAAGATGTCAAGTGCTACTAACCGTGATGTACTTTACTGACCTCTCTAGGATTACTTTACTTTCTGCCATGGTAGAAAACAAGTTCTACTAAAAAGAAAAAATAATACTGTTTACTACTGATCAAAAAACCAAACTGCATCTACAGAAAATCATACATGTAATTCACAAAGTAAGATTTGTGCAAAAAGGTATCCTTTTGTTTGCAATATTGTTCGCTGCCACTGCTAAAGAAAAAACTGGAAACTTAAATCTTAAGCTTTAAAAATACAGCTGTCAAGAAAAAGAGGCAGTTGCTTCAACGTGCTTTGCCATTTTCCGTCAAGTGAACAGATGGCATTATTAAAATTCTAGTAGAATGAAGTATTTATAAGTTCATTAGACAATACTAACTATACAAAAAAGACAGTAATATTGCAAATAAAGCTGCAGGATTCAAAATAGCATAAAAGTACAAATAACAGTTATAACCCCATATTTATGAGTTAGTATATAAAAACAATTATGCCAAATGAAACAAAAGCACACAAGAAATGCATGAAAAACTCTTTGAAACAGTAATTTATTTTCCAGGGTCACTTCCAAGTTGCTCCATGCATTCTGAGCCTGAACTCTATACAAAGGGTTTCAAGTTAGACAGTGTAAGACAGCTGAGAGGGAAAAAGCCTGTTGGTTTTGCTACATTTACTTTTCCTTAAGCATATATGTAAAATTCATACTATGATATACAATAAGTAACAATGAAATTACTCTAGAAATAATCCTCACAGAAATTTCAGCCTTACTCTCTGAGGTGATGTTCCAAGAAAATAAACAAAAGGTCAGCCAAATGTGTCTAGTACACGTGTCAGTGCTTTTAAATGCTGTGCCAGACTGGCTTATTTGATATCTGAGATGCTTTATCTGCTGTTCGCTTCACCATCTTGAATTATTAGGCTACACAGAATTCACTCAGGAATTGTACGATTTGTAGTTGCTTGTCTTACTTTCTATTGTCTTTCTTCCAGCCACAGCAATGTCTTGACTCGGTAAAGTGGTGTCTGTTAGTATTCTAATTTACTTGAAAAAGATGCAAATTCCTGTCACCTTCAAAATGTGACAGAATGGATTCACTATAAAAAGAGAGAGCTAACACACTGAAAATTTAGCTTTCGCTCCAAACTAATATATATCAGTTCCCATATGTGCTAATATATTCAGATGTACACTACTTCTCTCTGCAATTTTTATTAGTACAATCTGTGTTAAGGTTTAACTCTTTTAAGCACCCTATCCACTTTGAGCATATTTTATCCAGTATAACACATCATTCTTGGAAGGTCCTCGCTACATGGAAAATGATTCAGAGGGATGTATATTATTTCAAAATGTGTATTTTTTCCAGAGTTTAAAGAATTGCATAGCACTACTTTTTTTTCTTTTGATGGATCTACTACCCAAACCTGATTCAGTGTTTTGCCAATGTGCGCCTATTACTTAATCAACTACAACTGATGCAATCTCAGACAAGAATATTTGAAACTGTTTTTTCCTGAAGAGCTGAACTTATCTAGAGAGGAATTGCAAGGTACAGGTTCACACCAGCAGAAACCAATTTAAGCCTGAGCTGCCACCTCTGCACTTTCCCCACTGCCTTAGGGCGGTTTTCAGCTGCAGCAGCTTAGGGAAAGGTGGGTATCATCTACAATGACATAAGCACAACGACCAATGCAAGGGAAGGGCTGGATATACGCACCCAGGGATGGAAGCTGAGGGCAGGCAGGGCAGGCTTAGATCGACCACAGAGTTATTTCCTGGGAACCAAGGGGTTCTGGCTGGACTGAATACTGCTTCAGTAGACTGGACTCATTGGCAGCTCAGTTTCTTAACGACAGGGCTATTCAAGACAAGTTGGTGCCTACTAAAAGAGCCTGAGATTCTGAAGACTCTTAAGGAGGCATTGAAAGTTGTCTTTGCTAAGATGATTGTTAATTTATTTTTTTTTTTAGCATAACAAGTTCCTTCATATGTAATAGTTTCATATTTAATAAAGAAAAGATGCAATTATGGCTACCTTCAGGCAGGAGTGAAATGCAGCAGTGGCAGAGATGTCTAGATTTAATGGCTTCTTCCACTTAAAGGGCATGATGATCTACATCAACATTCATTTCCATTTATTAGTTTCCTCTAGCCATTACTAGAAAGAATAAGAAGTTTTACTATATTTTAGATATCTGTACAGCATGCAGAGAAAGGCTTATGTAAGAATTCACACTATTATCTTCAAATCTTGAAACACTGTTTTAACATTCAAGACAAAGACACCTAAGTCATATCACTGAGCAGCTTCTGTTGGTCTAACCTACATTTCAATGATGTAGAACTGACACTTTAGTTGAGAAGATTTTAGGAACAGTCGAAGGAAGGACGGGATTAAGATTTAGAATTATTGTTCGCTTCATGGTTTTGAATTATTTAGTCAAATCTCAAGAAGAAAATAAGCATGGAGAGAAACTCACTTTGACAGCTCAATGGCAGATTCCCTAACTATGTTCTAAAAGATGCTTGTGATACCAATTACTGATTTACACTGTATTATTACTTTTACTCCTTTCTTTTTCCATTACGATTCCAGGTATAATGAAAGAATGCAAAACTACTTCCTAATTTACTTTTGTTTGCTTGTCTGCCGAAGTATGGCAATGAAATTGTATAAGGTATGCCTACAATGCCAGCGACAGGGTAAAAACGTGTCCATTTCCAGGAAAAACCCTAGCTAGAGATTACAATTTTTACAAAGACACTTCAAGGAATGAAATGAGTCTATTGCGTTTCAGCTTTGGCTTGGGAGAAGCGTGACCTACGTGGCTAGAGAAAATTTATTCCTGTGAATATCTAGTACAAAAGATTACCGTAAAATAAAAAGCTATGGCTGAATGCTGTAAAGGGGTGGATGCACCCTACTGTGCAGTACAAAGTAGAAAATAATAGCTGGCTTTCCAGTGGAAAGGTCTGGCAGTCAGCCATGTGGTGCAGACTGGGTTCTGTCCCCAAAGACACATTCATGTTGCAACATATTGGGAGGTTGTTTAGAGTCTAAAGATTAAGAAGAATAATCTTTCAATTTAATCTATCACCTGGTCAAGGCTAGTCATAACCATATTGTACATAATTCCATCCAAAGAATACACAGCACAATAAATACACGAAAATCATTATTTTAATGACAGACTCCTGTGTTCTACTAAATATAATTTTGTAATTATCAAAACAAGCAAAAAATCCTGATTAAATGCTTCAGTTCTGTTTTAAAATATTAGCTATCACTAGAATTATTCCGCATTCCATATATCATTCAGCAATAGTGTCCTTTAATTTGACATATAAAAGGATTTCCCATAACCTTAAAACAAGTATATAACTGCAGGCATTCTTTTAGAAACTCTAGGTTGCCTGTTTAAGTTAACAGCTAATATTAATATAAATATACTTATTACTTGAATTGCAACTTGTTAGATTCTGGAAATTATGTTTTATGTGCTACAGGCTCTGTAGCATCCTACCTGATCAATCTACTAATAGCTGGAAATGAAAATCAGCAAGAAAATGAAAAACAACAATAAATATTCCATATTTGTTGGAATGTATGAGATGTTAATTAGTTGAAAGGGTTGACTGTCTCAGCCCACCATCAGCAATGGTGGTGCTGATGCCGCTCCTCTTCCTACTCCCCTGTTTTTGCCCATTTCTTATTTGTCCTATGCTACCCCAAAGGGCTCCAGTTTCAGTACATAAGAGAATCCTTAAAGAAACCACTAGATAAAACTGCTTCATATTCCTATCTTTACTGTGAACGTAGCCAAGGATGTTTACAAAAAGCATGAGTGGGATAAGCAGGTAAGCTGTTTTCTGAGCTTCTCTCCTGACAGAGCAGCTCAGTTTGTCACGTATTATGCCACAATGTCTTCAAAACACTAATCTTCACAGCAGTAATTTTTCTTGTAAATGCTAAACCTAGTAGTGGAAAATTTATAAGATTCTGAATTTGTACAAGGACTCAATAAGGCAAGGATTTATAAACAAGCTAGGAGGGTTCTTCAGATACGAGTTCAGTATGAAAGGCAGGAGTAAATGCTTGGGTACTGACAATTTCTATAACACAACTATTCTTTACATACAATATCTTTTTGGCCAAAGTCACAGAGATTTCATCTTTAGAAGTGTTTTAGGAGCAAAACAACAGGACCTTTGTATCACCAACTCAATGAAAAGCATCATTGTTCAGCATATGCTATCCTGTGGCATTTCAATTGGCCATAAGGAATTCCAGATATCCTTTCTCTGAAAAAAATAAATTCTGCTTTTGCATAAACCTAGACTTTTCTAGTAGAATCCATGAAATGAACTGGACCTATGTGATTTCTTTCCTGCCTATACGGATGCCAGTATTTGGAACTCAACATATACTTTGTGCAACCGCTAGAAGGAAAATTTGTGAAGATTAAAGATGTCAAATGAAAAACATTTAATTAAATATGATCTCTCTTGATAACAGGATTACTGGAAGGTCAGAACAGAAATTCAATATTGTTCTCTGGATTCCTAATCTGCTTCCTTGAGGAAACACAATAGTTACCAAGCCAGTTTGCACTGATTGCTCCTCCAGCTTTGGATCCTGGACACGTTCTAAAAACATTTTCAAAAATCAAAGTGATATCTGATGCAAAAATTCCCAAAGAGGCCCTGGTAACAATGAAGAAACACCTGCCCTTCTTTTACTTGATTCTCCTTATAGAAATCTGTGTCCTTGTCACTTACCACACCAATGATTTTCTTTAACCTTTTGAGAAGTACAGATGAAGCCTCAAGGATATGAAAATAGTAATGCCAGGAGCCCTTATTAAAGATTTTTTTTCTAAAAGGTAAAAGTAGAGTCAGAACTCACCAAAGCTTTATTAAATGAAGCTTGCTATCAGTCAGAAAGCCCCTGACTGCCTGGCTTTGAGACAAATCTCATCTAACTGCTGTACAAAAAAAAAGGCTTCAGACAAGTGTCTCCGTTTCTGCACTCTTCAAGAAAATCCATCTTCAGAAAGAGCACTGAAAGACAGACAACTATGTCTGAGGGATTTGGACATAGCAAGAGAGGAAGAACGTTGAAACCAAGGGAAATCATTCCATCACTGTGACATATAAAAAGAAATGGAAGACCTTGAAATGAAAACCTACTAAAATTTGTGTATCTCCCAATAATCTTAGAACTATACAAATATATTAATATACATATAAAAAAAATTACAAGTCTAGGGAGGTAGAGGAAATTAAGGAACATCAGGCTTTATTCTGCCCATTTATCAAAAGGCAAATAAGGTACAAATACAAACAAGCTGATGCTGACCTAAGCAGGTGTTGATTTCAATGCCTGAATAGAAGGTCTACATAGAGGCAATCACTCAGAAAAAGCCAGTCATTTCTTAACAGTCTGTAGAAAAGAGAGCTCTTCAAAAACTCAACTAAGAAATTCTGGAGTTGAGATAACTTCCAGAGAAAATATTGTATTATTTGAAATAAGCTGCTACTGTATATTTTAAGATGCATCCAAAAAATACAGAAAAAACAAGTATAACAACTCAAGTACTAAGATATATTTATGCAAGATTTTATGCATGTTTATTAAGAATGAAGAAAAGCTAAATCACATATCTTCTCTCCTTTTAACTACAGATTTACAAGAAAAAAGAAGAAAATATTGAACATCTAACCTGACATTTATTCCTGAGGATTCCATGTATATAGCTTTGCTTCTTTCATTGTTCCTGTTAAAAAAAAATTGGCTCTGCTAAAAATCAGAAACCTGCCCAATGTATTTGTTCCAGCTGAGCCCAGAAACACTTCTAGATTCTATCAGCACTTCTATATTCTTAGAAGTGCTCCAGAAGCACCTCCAGATAATTAGCGGATGGACAGCTACATAAACTAACAAATGCCAACTTCAGACTGATGGCAAGTAATCCACATCTGTGAACAGGAACATCATTGCCACTGTCACACTGCAAAGAAAACATTCAAATAACACACATCATCCAGAAAAAAAGCATAGGTTTGGTGAGTTTCTTCCAAGTATGTTTAAAAGCATCTGATTTATGTCCCTATATCAAAGGGCCAATCTTGGCAACTCTTAAATAAATCTGTCTGTGAGGAACTACATACAGTTGTAGTACATATTCCAAAATTCTCAAATCATAAGGACTTACTTGTGAAATACAAAATTGCCATCATGGGCCAGTGATCCATTCATCAGTATTCAGCTCTGAAAACGGTCAATAAAAATGCTAGACTGCACTGTATCAGACAACAGTATTTCTGAGATTTCCTATGCTTTTGTGACTCTCCAATACTGCTCTCTGCTACCTACTGTGAATGGAAACACCACACATTTTGAAGAGTCTAAATTGTTTTCAGACCTGCTCAAACCATGTTGATTCATAATTTGATAATTGTTATTAATCAGTGCAACCAAGAGTTTTTGATGGAAAAAACCCAGAACTTGAGAAAAGACTTGTAATACCCTTTTCCTATATTATATGCTGCCATTTTCACTGTACTTGGTGTATACAGTTGGCTGCTACAATAGGTACCCCAAACACTCAAATAAATCAGAGATTTACTGTCACTGATGACTACTTATAAGCAAAGCTTTCTGAGGAACACAAGCATGTTGGCAGAGGGAAGGATAACAGTTAGTGTTCTATAAAAATGTTTTTGGCCAGAGAACAGTTGGAAAAGGTAATCTGGTAACAGCGCATGCCTGTAAAAGCACACTATCATTCGCAGAACTAAAGCTTTGCTTAAGAAAAGTAACAGGCAATAGGGAAAATTCAGATTATTCCTAAAGCACGTTTATATGAGGTACCATGAAATATATACATGATAGTAAGACAGCAGGTGTCACAATGACATGGCTTCCTAGGTTATACAATGCAAAAAGAGCCCATTCCGACAATTTAAAACTTCAAATGAAGTAACCTCCTCCTGTCCTAAAGAGGCATTCACTGCACGGGTCATGACAACTCTGATTCAAAAAGATGGGTCACTGTGTAGTTAGTAGCTTTAAAAGTTGTTTTGATAAACCTCCACAAGTGTTCTACAGTAAATCTAAATTCACTGCCCAGCAAGTCCCCAGGAATAAACATCTCTCTATTGCTATACAAATACCTGACGCGCTGCACGAAGATAGTTCTGAGTGTTCGCAATGAACCCACTTGAACTGAATTAGTATAATTGTAACAAGTCTGTTGTCACTTCCCCACCCCAATCACCAAAACCTAATGCCACGGTTACACCCAGTTACTACAAATCCTTCAAAAACTCACACACATTCCTCCTCCCACACCTATCACTGAATTGTGTCTTCTTAATTTCCTAACCCTTGCTCCTCATCAACACAATCACCCCTTTTGCTTTCACTCCCCATACTTATTTAATGACAAATGAAATGAAACTGTTGCATTTTGGGGGTGAGGACCAAACACCCTGTAAAAGAGCTCCCTTCTGTCAGCTGAACAACCAAAGCAGCATACAAAACATTCTAACTTTGCATTAACAAAAATGTAAGAAAGTTACTCTATTGCTCAGTGTTACTCAGCAATTTCAACTGGATAAAGATAAACCTCTTTTTCCACAAACCAAAGATTCACAATCATCACTTATGGGTATCTCTGCATAATGCAGCTTGGAAGAAAGAATAAAGTAATTTAGCTCAGCACTGCAGCTAAGCAACATGAGTCTGGGGTAAGGTGCTGTCTCCAAAGGGTTTGAAAGATGCCTCTAGTGTTAAAACTGAAAAGACTCCTTGTAGCTTATCTAAAAAGATCCATAAAATATGCATTACGATATAGAAACACAATTTCTTTTTCAGCATATTCAAACGTGTTATTAAGACAACTTGACTCACAGTTCTAACAATGGATGGCATATAAATCCCAGAGAGGCTGCAGAAGCATAATGATAGAGAAGAATGGCCCTACTCTGCTAAACTAAAAGTCCATCTACCCAAGTTCACCGTCTATGACAATGGCTAGTGAGAGCTCATTATAGAAGAAGTATGAAGCAACTATGCTATACGAAAAGGAGAGAGAGCACAGACTATAGATGCACCGAGTATACTTACTCCGGTATGTCCTCAGAGCAATCAGATGCTTATGAATTTTCTCAGCTGGAGGCTGCATCAGGATCATAGTATGTAGCAGCTCTTGATGAAGTATTTCTTCCTTGGAATGTGTCTAATCACTTTTTGAACCCATTTACATTTTTAACATCTAAAATATGTTATGCTAATGAGTTCACAATTTAGGCACGGGTTGTGTAAAAAGGGACGTCCTGTTGTTTCAAATCTGTAGCCAATTCATTTTGCTGGGTGCCCTTCAGTTCTTCTGTCATGAAAAAGGTGAATCTGTCAACTGCCTTCATCATGCCAGTCATAATTATAAAACTGCTGCTACAGTTCAGGTCTTTTGCAGAATGAAGAATGCCACTCTGTTTGGTAGCAGCATAATAAAAGTCATAACTGTGTAAAGATAACAAGCAAGGCAAGCTTCATAAAGAGGTAATAATGTTATCAGGAGTGAGGGTCTTTTTGTGGCTGAATTGAACTAGATGCACTAGCCAGTGCAAAAAATTCAGACCTTGCTAACCTCCCTCCACCGCAACAACAAGCCCCCTACAAAAGAACACAAGAGCTACGGATACTAAATGAGCATCCTTCAATGTCATATATTTAGTTCAATAGACGTAAATGTCTTCATGGAATTTATAAAGAACAGAAACTCAATACTACCATTGAGAAAGGATTATTCTTTAAACAACTAATCCTCTTTTAGCTTCTCAGTCGTGATGCCTAAAGAAGACAAGTCCTCCAAATAAAACTTATACCTGTTATTGACTCAACACCAGTTGACACTGGTTTTATAACCCATTATAATTTCCCCCAAAAACTCCTTACACCTGTGCTTTAAGTGTTCCACAGAAAAGACCCATCCCTCTCAGACCCAGAGAAGATTACAATCTACAATCTCCTCCTGTTCCATAACTGATAGTCACTTATTTCACTCAAATTGTCTAAATGATTAAAATAATTAAATGTAATTAAACTCAGTGTGCTGTTATCCAAGGACATTCTCCATTGATAAAGTCAGGTTAAGTGGTTCCTCCAATCCTCACACGCTGCCAGTCAAAGAGTTCACTGCCCCCCTCAGCTGTGCTGATAGAACTGTTAGCTTGTCGCATATCGGATCAACAAAAAGATCTACGTTAAAAAAAATACTTCCTTCCTTGCTTGTTTTTCAGACTTTCAGAAATACAGATCATAGACTTCTACACATCTGGTCATCTTTCCTCTTCTATGTAACCTGAGGTGACATTACCTGTATGGAACATCTGAACTTCAAATTAATCGCAAATTTCCACAATGACTTAATGATGTTTCCTGTTCGGTTGTATTTGGCTGAACTATCTATCTGTTGCTAAGCTCTAATGGCTGATTTTCCCACTATGTTCCCAGCACCTCTCCTTGAGCTGCATCAGCTAATTCAGGCTAGGCCTAAAGAAACAGAGGAAATAGGGCTGGAGTCTGGGCTTGAACATCACTAGTACCTGATTAACTGTTTGCACCCACAGCATGGCTTGGACCTTGCCAATTTGCACTTTCCCAAAACAACATTTGGGCTCAGATGAGAGGACTAGCAGCTGCCAAGGACCACTCCAGGAGGTAGTTTGGATGCAACATCTTGTTTGGGAGGGAGGGAAAAGTAGTTTAGGCTTGTAGATGTGACTTGTGCCATGCAACTTGGCCTCAGAGGCAAAGATCAGTCAAAACTGATTTTTAGCCGATACTTTATTCTTCAATTACTCAGCTTTATGAGATTCTTTTGAGCCTCTATACATCTGGTTTTAATTTTCAGTACGCCTGAAACTTTTCTCATCCTAGCATGCATCCATTATTCCAGAGAGCTTATGAAAATAAAAATCCCTCCCAGACTACTGATGACCTCTGTAGTGAAAATTGTCTACACATTGCTATAGTTGACTTCCCAGTTTTTAGCAACTTAGTAATCTATAGGAGGACTTTTTCTCTAATACCTGTATCTTTGAATATCATTGAAGAAAGTTCATCTCAAAGCTCTGTGGTTTTGTTTGGGGGTTGTTTTTTTTATTATCTGAAACTTGAGTACACATTTTGAACCAAATAATTTCCATCTAGGTGCTTAATAATATCTTCAAAGTATTTGAGTAATATCTGTGACATAAGTCTTCCTTCAACAAAAGTCTATGGCAGCTAAACAGAGGTACCAGCATCCATTTATGTGCAACACACATCTCCCCCTCCTATAACATAAACAAGTATCATCACCTGAAGCAATAAGTTTGGGAATGTATATATACATAAATACGCTTGCTTGCTTGATTTTTATTCTAAAACTGAAGATCCCGTGTACAGGAGGGAAACAATCTGAAAACAAAGAGTAGCAGGGCCAGACAACAGTAAGGAGGACTGTCTTGCATAGGAGGCAAATGGTTTTGTATTACATACAATACTAGTGAACCCTTTATTGCAATACTATCTCTCTTACACTGCCCACACTTTATAGAAGACATTGATAATCTGGAAAGGTTCAAAATGTAAACTGATGAGAAACAGTAAGAAAACTGGGAAACCTGTTTCTCAGTAAGATACTAAAAGAAGCTCCATGCCCTAATTTACTTGAAAGATTGAGAAATTACAAAAATCACAGGTTTTTTCCTTTCTAATATAGCTAGCAGATATGGGCAGAAAATGATTCTGTGAAGCAAGGCTTATAAATAAGTAGAAGCACTATTTTTGAGTAGACAGAAAAAAAAAAACCATAAAAACTCTTAAGTCAAGCCTAACAAAGACACAACAAACATCAGTTGAAGTACCTGTTGAGAATAATTGCTCTAGATATAATGTGATTAACACAATTAGTTCAAGAGAGAACTCAGACCAAGCAGTGACATCTACTTCCTAAGGCCAAATATCTCATCATTAAAGGATTACCCTCTGCAAATCTCTGACCATTTAAACAATTCTAAATATGCAGGAGAGCTCCAGAAAAAACAGAAAAATCACCTCCTTCACCCGACCCACTAAAAAACCAAAATTTTCAGACAATAAACTCTCCCACACTTCAGCAAATTCAAAGAAAACAATCTAGATACATATTCAACTAATGTACCAGGCTTTTTTTTGCAGTTGTTTTGAGTTTGCTAGTGATAGCCAAATAACAAAGAATAAAATCAGTAACTGCTTCAAAATCAAGACACATACTGAACAAAAAAATCATCACCACTCAAGACCTCAGTATTATCTACCAAGATGCCACTGATCAGTATTTTTGTCCTATCAGTACATAAAAACAATTCCTGATCTATCTGACCTATATATCCTTTCCACTAACCTTTTCTTCTGTCCAAAGGAACAGCGTGACAACACAACAGAGAGGAACTTTTTCACTAACTCCTCCTCAATATTTTCACAGCCAAAATGAACCCACATCTAAGCTACCTCTCTTCTGATTAACTCAGGGAAAAAAATAAAAACCCCACTGAACTGGGACACATGGGAAAGAAACAATGGGACAATTATACTGTTTCAGGAAATGATAAAATAATTTTTAAAAGCAATGGCACAATGCAACAGTCTCCCCAGAAATCAGCTCTAAAATTACTCTGTACCTGTTACAGATGTATGCCATTTTCAGCATCTGGACTAAAATGGCATTCCCATGTAGAGCTCTACCACAGCTCTGGGAAGTGTCATTACTTCATCTGTCTGCCTCTGAAATACTGATAAACTTTCTAGACACATGAAAAATGGCAACTGTAAACTACTCCATACAAAAGTCTACCAATCAGTTTTATCTCTGGAAGTAAGGAGTATACCAAATACACAGAGGAACAGGGTCTATGCAGTCAAGCTCCCAGATATTATTGCAACTTTTCTGAGAAAAACATTCACAATAAAGACAACTTTTATCAGTCTGGATATTATCCCAGAAAAGTAGCACCTGTTGGTTTCATAACCGTTACATTGGTTCAGACCCACAAGACCACCTAGCCCAACATCTTGTCTCCAACTGGCCATTAGCAGACTCCGAGGGAAGAGTAGGAACAGGGCAAGCAATTATGCCACTTGTAATGGGAGGAATGGGACTGGAGGATTCATCCCTTCTGTCTTCTTTTGAGAAAAAAAACTCCAGAAAGGCATCAAAATACGTAAATGCTGGGGTTTGGTAATAAGAAGCATCAAGAGCTACTACTATGGTGTCAATGGTGCAAGTCACGCATTACTCAAATCATTCCCACATTCACTCTTGCTTTTTGGCAAGTATTTGTTGCCTGCTTGGATATAACAAACATAAGCACAGCAGGGCTGCATCAGAATGAAACAGCATGTCTACAGCATCAATGAAATATTTAGTCAGCCTAACTATAAATCAAGGAGGTCATTAATATGCTGCCATATCAGTTCCTCTTGCCTAGCTTGGGGAGATGTCAGAATTGCAGCCAGCTCTGGAGTATTGCAACAGTGATAGTCTCCAGCTTCCGAGTATCCTTCACCTACGGTGCTACAACTACTACCCTACACTACAGAACAGTTATTTCTGATTAGGTAGTGTGGAAATGCACAGTCCTCAAAAAATACCAAATCAAGCAGAGGCTCCATTTTTTTTTCCTTATAATTCTGGCAGCAAGCTGACATATATTTAGCATACATATACTCTTCCTGCTTACATTTATCTTTTTCATATATTCTATCCCAGTTATAGAAATACATGTTAGCCATTCTCTCACATATTTAACTACATTAGGCAAAGTGCAAATAACATTCCTCAGCACGACATCATTTAAAAACAGAAATTAATTACCTATTTAAAAGAGCAAATAAAGGAATAACCATGATTTATTGTAGAAATGCATACTTCAGTATTGCTTAACAATAGATACTTCAGTACAGACTCGCTCCCTCAATAGAGCCACACATCAGCATCTCTGCAAAACTCACTACTTTCTCTCTCACAGGAATGTAGCAAACCTTAAAGCACATTATGATAATAGCTTACTATCTGAAACTGCAGCACCAGAAAAGAAACAATCTTCAGTCTGTTTAGGATCACAGAACTTTTTCTTACATTTTAATGATGCAGCTTAGCACAATTTTACTTCTAGTATTAGCCTTGAAGGACTAGTAAACAAATTATCTCTCTGCATATAGGCTCAAAGTCTGGGTATGACGAAGTCTTTTGCTACAGATCCTGTTCCTCCAATCTCTTCCCTAGTACAGAAGAAAAGACTAAAAAGAAAAAAAGACTCTTTGTCTAATGATCGGTGCTGGTTTTGGCTGGGATAGAGTTAATTTTCTTTCCAGCAGCTGGTATAGTGCTGTATTTTGGATTTAGAATGGGAATAATGTTGATAACATGCTGATGTTTCAGGTGTTGCTGAGCAGCGCTCACACAGAGCCAAGGGCTTTTCTGCTCCTCAGCCCACCCCACCAGCGAGGAGGCTGGGGGGGCACAAGGAGTTGGGAGGGGACACAGCTGGGACAGCTGACCCCAACTGACCCAAGGGATAGTCCAGACCATACGGCATCATGCTCAGCATATAAAGCTGGGGGAAGAAGAAGGAAGGGGGGACATTCAGAGTGATGGTGTTTGTCTTCCCAAGTCACCGTTAGGCGTGCTGGAGCCCTGCTTTCCTGGAGACGGCTGAACACCTGCCTGCCCCTGGGAAGTGGGGAATGAATTCCTTGGTTTGCTTTGCTTGTGCACAGCTTTTGCTTTCCCTATTGAACTGTCTTCATCCCAGCCCACGAGTTTTCTCACTTTTACCCTTCCGATTCTCCCCCCCATCCCGTCACGGGGGCAGTGAGCGAGCGGCTGGGTAGGGCTGAGCTGCCGCTGGGGTTACACCAGGACAAGACCACAGAAGGTATCAGGCTTAAACAAACTAGCTCAGGCACCAGAACCGCTTCAGTCACCGAAACCTTCAGCTCAGCACAGACTATAAAGAAAAAGAAACATGTTTAACTAACCTGCTCCGAGCTCTCTCCTTTCTATGCTCAATGAGCTCACTGAAAGCTATCATAGGTATTGCTAAAGCATATATAGATATAAAGTACATTGGGAAGACCTAAAGGAACATGTGGGTGAGAATTTACACAGATGTCTTTCCTCATGAAGCCTACTCAATTTTCTACCAAAGGGAAGCTACAGTGATATTCCAAATGGCTAGAATGAGTGTATCCAGAGATGACTGCTTCCAGTCCTCTGCCAAATTTAAAGCCATCCAGTGCACCAAATCCGATGGCCATCTTTGCCCACTTCTAGGGCCCATAGCAGAAAAGGAGAATAAGGTGAAAAGCAAAATGGGTGAGCTAAAGAAAGGACAGAATTGGGGCTTAGTCTGAATTCTGAACCCACACACAGTTGTCATACTTGCTTCACAAGAAATACCACAAGAATGAGAAAATCATGCATTTAAATGACTAATGAAGAACTACATTTTATACTGCAGTCAGCCAGACTGCTTACAGTAATTACATAAAAGTAGCAATGAATACACTCTGATTTATTGTGTAATGATAAATAAAAAAGAAGAAAAAGTACTTTGAATGTTCACAGATGTCCTTTAACTGAAACAACCAAATACAGTCATTTAATCATTTGCATCATATTAGCAACAGCATATCTATCAAATAGCCGTTATTTAACACTGGCAGGAAATTAATGGGTACAGGAAAGCACAACAGGAAAAAATCAACAGTCCATAAAACAATATATGTAAGGTTGCTTAAAAAGTCATTTCATGATTCTGTTTAAACAAGTCCTGTAAGGAAATATCAGAAAATGCTAAATATTTTGGTCACATTACAGAATACATTCTCTTCTTGTGTGAATATACAGCAGGTTACAGCACAGTATTACATTACGAAGGCTGTAAATGGAAATATTAGTATTAGGATGGCAATACCTTGGACTAACGCTAAGAAAATCAATCCTGTTGTTTTTCAAAGCCCAGGAAAAATTATGTGCTATCTTCTTGAGGACTATACATCCTGAATAAACATTACAGCAATATCACACCAACATTATATTAAGCAACTAATTTTCTAATTTCTTCAGGTTTTGGTTGTTGTTTTTTTTAAACAGGTCAATTATGAAATTTTGGGTTCCTGTAAATGCAGTAAGTCCACTGCACTTAACAGACAGTAACTCTGACTGTGTATAATCAGTGTCATACTGTGTACTGAATGTAGTAGTATTCTATATACAATTTTCCATTTAAAATTTTTTTTAAAGTTGTATTTAAGAATTACTTAACAACAGCATTTGTGTGGTAGCAAAGCACCTTAAGTTCCCACTATACATAGCTTTACATGGTTTTGGCAAATATTGCTGGAAGAAAATAATGTATAAAGCTGTTGTTGATGTGTCCAGATTCAGCAGTAATTAAGCACATGATCATGCACTTTGACGAACATGAGGGCCATCCCCTTAGGGAAGTGATAACTTCGCTCCCACAGAGTGAGAGGTGATATAGGCAGCTTTCCATGTAGAAATTCTGTGTCAGTGCAGTTTGTTCTTTCTTCCTACACAAAAACGCCATTAAAAAATTAGGAAAGACACCTCTGAAATTCAGTATCAGCAGCATAAAAGACATGAAACTGGTTTATAATCAATGCGCTTAGCCTGTTCTTACTGTTGTGGAGGTGAAGCTTCGGATAATATAATTAAGGTTGGAGTTTGTAAATATTTTTCCGAGAAATCTGTTGGGAGATGAGGATCTATCCAGCAGAGTCTAAAACTTCCATAGTCTTATGGGTCTTGCTACAATCATGTTACTTTTGCTTGAATGATACAGAAGAGGACAAATGGAAGATCTCTTTTGAGTTCTGTGAGTATTATATCTAGGCATCTTGGAAAGAAAAGATCTCCTTCTGGCAGATTAACTCTTAAAGTACACTGGAAAAATCTCCTTCTATCAAGATGTACCTTTAATGAATCATTAAAGTAAGATCATGTATCCTATAACTTACACTAGCGCTTCAATAAGATTAGATATACGAGCAAAGGCACTTTTTACTGTGTCTATATGAAGATGTTTTTCTGATGTATAAACTTCATAAAACATCCCATGAGGGCATAATGCATGAAGTACAGACCAGACCTCACACTACGAGTAGTAGGCTTAATCTGTAAAAAAGTTTCTTCCATAGGTAATATGAAAACAACTTTGAAGAAGAGTTAAAATGAACCCAAAAATATCTAATCAGTTCCCTCAATCAAGACACCCTCTTACTTGGTTAAATTTTGCTTGGAAAAAGCAATCAAAAGAAGCAGCCCAGTTTGTGCTCCAATTTAATTCAGAGTCCTGCCTAACTCAGCCATGATCTGCATATGAAAAATTTAACACTCAAGTGTTAGTTTATTACAAATAGAGTTGTTTGGAAAGGCTGTGTGCAACAATACAAAACCTGGGTGTGTTTTGAGCCTGTATTTTATTGGTTAGATAATAGTCAGGGTTCAAAAAGTTGCAGTGTATACCCAAATATCAGTATGAGCAGCATTCCTTTGCAGTGCTGCCTTTGCAGGTTTTCTCCAATATATTAAATTAATAAATAAATAAATCTTATAATCCCAGGTATATCACCATTAACCTGTCATGAGCAACTTTCAATCTAACATTTACTGTGATAGATACAAGACTTTTCCGGTACACACTGATGACACAACTCATGATTATTTTGGGATGTAGTTATACCTTAAACACTGCAGTATTTATGCATTGCCTCCCTTTTTAATACTTTGGGTTTTAAAAAAAACAAAATGCACCTAAAGTAACTAATTCAGTGAATCTCAGTCACAGATAAATTTTGGTTCATTTAAGTCCAAATCAGACATTTCATTTTATGTTCATGCTAATGAAATTCCGATAAACTACCCTGGCTGCAGGCCCATTGACTTCTGGCTGAAGAGTACACACAGCTGGATGCCTGTAAATCAGGCAGGACACAATTTCTGCATATAGGTTAATGACTGTTCTGCGTCACCCACATATAAGAGTACAGACACTAAGCCAGAGATCTCAAAACAGCATTTCGCCTGCCTGGCAACTTTCTCATAAAAAGAAAGCTTATTTTCCTGTCTGTATTACATTACATGATGAGAAGCAAGAGGGATAGAGGGAAAATTATACCCCTATTGATGTAAAGTGACTTAGGCTACATATTCCCTTTGAGCCACCACAGATCCATGCTGACACCAAAAGAATCAGTTCCATCTTCTCCTTCTCATTTCTCACTGCCACCATTACGCAGGCAGTAGGATTTGTACATACATAACACTGTCATGGTTTAATCCCAGCCAGCAAATAAGCACCATGCAGCCGCTTGCTCGCTCCCACCCCAGTGGGATGGGGAGAAGAATCAAAAAAAAAAAAAAGTAAAACTTGTGGGTTGAGATAAGAGCAATTTATTAAGTAAAGTAAAATAAAATAGCATAATAATAATAACAACAACAACAAAGAATATAATAAAATAAAATTAAAAATAAAACCCAAGAAAGACAAGTGATGCACAATGCAATTGCTCACCACCCACTGACCGATGCCCGAGCAGCGATCTGCGCCTCCTGACCAACTGCCCCCGGTTTATATAGTAAGCATGATGTCCTATGGTATGGAATAATCCTTTTGGCTAGTTCGGGTCAGCTGTCCTGGCCATGCTCCCTCCCAGGTTCTTGCATACCTGCTTGCTGGCAGAGCATGGGAAACTGAAAAATCTTTAACTTAGGATAAGCGCTGCTTAGCAACAACTAAAACATCAGTGTGTTATCAACATTATTCTCATACTAAATCCAAAACACACTGTACCAGCCACTAAGAAGAAAATTAGCTCTACCTCAGCCAAATCAGGACAAACGCGAACTGAGTAAATCATCTAGCAAGCTGCTTTGCTAAATATGTTGCATTCTTGCAGATTAAGATGCTTTGTTATCAGATACTGATTAGCCTTGAAGATGAAGGCTATAGCCGTATAAAATGTATGTTTCATTCTATAAACAAAATGCATTCAAATTATTCTTTTTGACTTGGTAAGTGTAGTTTTAAATCTCATTCTGCTTATTTTCACCTAAAAATCTAACACTAAGAAAGCCTTATCTGCATAACTGCCTTTAGTGTAATAAATAAGGCCACCTTAAAGATCACTGGCAGCAAAAGGGAAGTAGCACGGAAGGCAGAAAGACCCACTTGACAATAACAGATACAAAGCTGAATGATAACGATAGCACAACGATTGCTTGACACTTAATTCAACAGTTTGGGGAAAGTTAGCCACGAAACAGAAGTTTTCAAGTTTAAGAAAACAATGGACAAATCACACTGTTGCAGCTATTCATGTTAAAGCTTCACTAAGGCAATGGTCAGCAGTTACTTTGCTTTTGTAGTGGCTAAAAAAATGTTATGAGCATTTTCACAAAAATGTATTTTCGGGTCATGCTCCCAAAAAAAGGGAAACTTTGAGCAACTGGTAATGAATTCCACTTCGCGATATAAAATTCTTGAAGATGAAATGTTATCCAAAGCATTCACTCAGTTTTAGCATCACGAACCTTGACCCAGACTATAAACTGTATTTCAAACAAGCAATGATTTCTTATAGGGATTTCAAACACCTTAGAGAAAAATCATCATTTTCACAGGAACATAGCACTTCAAAATAAGTAGTATTTGTTTCTGGTAACATCAAAGTGTTTTTTCTCTTCTGTCTACAAAAAGCATTATCAGGACTTATTTACTTGATTCATAACACTTTTTCTGATTGCATCTGTGGATTATAACGATAGCCATCCTGCAGTGCTGCAGTTTGTAAACCACAAAAAGTAGTAAACAGGTGGTCTATTGCTACATACTTTTACACTTCCATTAGGTAACGTCTTTACACCAACAAAAATGTACTAGCACCTTAGTATCAGATATATAGTCATCATCACCAAAAATCTGGTTCGATATAGCCTTTTCTGTCCCTTGCCCACCATTTCCTTTTTCTATAATGGTGCAGAAAACACTCAGTTATCTTCTCGGAAGTAGCAATAGCCCCTCTATTTAAAATGGGAATTATCACCAGAATTTAAACCCCAAGCACCTTTAGAAGTCAGCTGCAGAGCAACGCACATGCAGAGTAAAATCACTGTTTCTTTCCTCACCTTCTTGGTAATCTCCTCTTTTGCATTTTACCTGGTATATTCCAAATCATTGTTAGAATTCCATGATTCTTATATATGCACACAATCTCACAAAATTTAAGATCAATACAAAATTTATAATCATTGTCAAACCAGGCCAAGTCATAAGGAACAGTTTTCTGGCTCTAGTAAGTGAGGGATTATACCTAAAGCAACCCACAGAAATACCTTCAGAATTCAACACGCTGCTTTATAATCTCTGTGTCAATGTTCGTATCTAAAATTGACTTAATACATGCTGCAAGTAGGAACTTTTGAGATGGTATATCCAATATTTTACTGAGGTTTACATTCTGCACATACTGCATAATTTAAATTCTAAACTTACCAATTTTAGATCCAAGACCAAATTATGTTCTCAAAACATACACTAATATAATAGATATTATGGGTTGGTGGAACAGTATTTGCAACTCAAAATGGGTAAACTGAACCTACAAAACAAATAACAATATATTCCAAAATAGAAATGCCAGAAGGCTGAAAATATTTTTAAAAATTGTTAACCTCTTTTGCCTTTCAAAAAGTGGTGCAACCTAGACATAAAAATTATAACAGTCAAGTTTTACCAAAACTAGGTTTCCTCTTTAAATCTAAAAATAAGAACTAAGCTGTTCAAAGTTAAATATTAATTGCAAATAAAAAGGACTTACCTTCCTGTCTGTTATTTTTCCTTTTTAGCCATTTTTCCACAGTTTCCGCACTTACGCTTTCTGACACAAACTCATCCAGTACCTGGGGGTGAAGAGAAAGATAGGCCTTCACTTTTTCATCCGTTAAACCTGAAAGAGAGAATATTAATTGATTACATTATTGGTATGAAATTCCTTGTATGAAACAACACCTAGATGCCAGCAACAATCAATATTCTTTTGTCTAACACGCTGATTGAATAGAGGCCTATTTAAATAGTCTCCTCCCAGACAGAACAACATCCAGTCTAAAAAGTGAGCTGTCATATAGAAAATAGTAGAAGCAAAGCATATCCATGCAAGATACCACCTACGAAAAGTCCCCTACAGGAGTACACGTAAACATTACCTGGGAGAAATGGCCACAAAGGAAATTATGACTGTGATTATGACTCTAAAATTACTTATTTCCAAGATATGCAAGATGATACATTGACAAAGGAACAGGGTGGAAGGAGATAGAAAAAAAGAGAACTGGTGTTTCTTGTAGAGCATCAAATTCAGTATTCTCACTGCAAGTGGCAGCAAAAGCATCAAAAACTATTACGCAACACCAAAATCACATCCACGTTTCCATTGCCTTAGTAATTCGGTTATCAAAATAAAAGTAATTGTAGACAAAAGGCCTTTACAACATCTGCAATAAAAAGAAAACTCGGGCGCACATTTCGGGGGAAAAAAAGGCAAAATTCAGAATCTCAGATCCCTGACACAATCATAAAGAGATTCCCAAATTCACATAAATACAATCTGATCATACCCTTCACAAATCCCCCGAACAAACCCCACTGGCCACAGGGAGGTGAACCCCAGCGGGATGAGCCTTTCCGAGGGAGGGCAGGACAGGAGCGCGCCCGTCCCCAGGGACTCAGCTCCGGGCTGCCACAAAGGGAGCATAAAAGCCTTAATGAGATCTGAGGGGAAGAGAAGTAACAACCACTGTAATGGCTCTAAATACGCCTTCTCCTCTTGTGTTGTGCGTACATAAATGTAATTGTGAATTCTCCACAGCAAGCAGCCTAGGTTCAGCAGAAGAGAAACTCCCCTCCGAACAACGCTGACCTCTGTCGGAGCGTATTCACGCTATAAAATAAGATCAATTTTTCCTCTTTTATGCTTCACACAGTATCAGAACATGCTGAAAACAGCTATAGGGTAATTTAAATGCTAGTCAACGACTGTAACCTTTAAAATGTCTTACAAATGTTTCCTATGAAAGCCTTCAGGAAGCAATACCAGAACACAAACCAACAACTCCCGCCTGCGGAGCGCCAGCCACACGTGCCACTCTCCCCACACCATTCCCACCACAGCACTCCCCATCACCCCAAACCTGGTCTGAAATACCCTTTTCTTCTTAATCCATGCAGGCAGCAGTTCCTGGTGGATATCATAGCCTCAACTAACAATGCTCCCACTTACAGGCAAGAATGTCCAGATCTGGATCACTTGAATTAAGAGAGCTAAGTGAGCGACCCGATTTTCATTAGTAAAGAAGAAAAGGTTCTTCCTAAATCAGTAACAGCAGGAGGTGACCAGCAAGTGGGGGGAAAACAAAGAAAACCCCACTACTTTGATTGTTTAACCTTAGGCAATAGTTTGTAAATTTAGATCATAACGCACCTATAAAGAAGAACGTGTGCCATATGAATGAAAAGATTTTTCAGCCAATACAGGTATCACCTCACATACTGACAAATCAGACTAGTTAATAAAATTTTGTAATTTGCTTAACTAAGAAAAATGTAATACCTTGAAAAAATAAGTCTTTCTAATTTCATAGCAATAGAATTTGAAAAGAAAACGTGTTTGGAGAATCATTCATAAAGACTATAGCATTTTGAAGATTTACCAGAGTTAACCATCAGAAAGTCAAAAAAATTTATCTGCCTTTTAAGTTCTGGATGAAAAATGATCCATACAGGTTTGTCACAAAATGCCTGCTACTTCCCAGTTGTCTTTAGACTGCAAACACTTTTTGCTTCTAGTAAGAAATTAGGAACTGAAAAGTTTGTAAAATAAGCAACTGAAATTCTACAAGGGTTGATTTGTGTTTTCAGTGAAAATAACCTCAACTTTCTTATGCGTGCAGCCTGTATTCCTTGACTTCAATGGAAATACTTCCTCGATTCAAAACTTTATGGGTGGTGGGTTTTAATATACACATCAAAATTCAATGAAATGTCAATTTGAAATAAGACTTCAGTCTACATGTCACAAGTTTAATTTCCATTCCAGATATCCGCAATTTCAGCAACCTGGGGGTGAAAACTCTGCTTTAACCTTATACAAAAAACTGATTCATGGAGCTGACAGAAGAAATCCTACAACAGTCTTTAAATTATCCTCCTTTATTTCACTAAAGGCATCTGTGCAGATGTGCTGCTTCAATGTCAGATTTGTAGATGGGCGCACAAGCAGAACACGATTTACAACTACATTTGCAGAGTTAAAAAGGAGTAACTTAAATCTATTTTCTACATAGATTAAAGAAGGCTTATTAGTCCTCCTAATTGTTAAGTCTACTGTGTCGAAAAATGGATGCTACAATCATACACACAAAACCCACAGCCAAAACCAGCAAGAACGCATTGTAACTTCACAAAACATAACGTTAATGGAAAGTAGCCTTTTAGAAGAAGCTTAAAGGTTTTGTGCTTTATGTATATCAAGGCAAAAGAGTGTTGTAAAGAAGCGTGAATGTGAGAGCATTTTACAGCTGTGCATAAACAATTATTTTATGGCATATATAAAGCCTTCTACTTTGTAAGATGTACATAAGAATAAGATTTTTACGTAAGAATATGCATAGGTTCAATGATGGACACACTTGCTGTCCTGAATATGCACATGTTCCTGAAAACACCTAGGACGTATATTTTTGTTAAATATTATCAACATCTCTATTGAACCGTTGTAATCTTTTAATTCTGAAATATGCAAAAAAATTATTTGAAAATTCAGAGACAATGATTAATAACATTTGAATAAACAGGACAATAATACTGACACCCAAACTCAGGAACTAAAAGTTTGTCGTGCCAATCAGATATCATTTACAGAATTAGAAACAAACAAACAAAACACAAGCCAATGCTGGTTGTTAATTCTTCTATTACTAATGTATTGGTCTTAAGTATTTAGGGCAGTAAACTTTTCTACATGTATTCACATTAGAAGTATTTCTCCACTACTCCTTTCTTCTCCCCTTACTATGGGACCTGTAGACTAGCAGACAGAGTAGTCTATGTCTACTAATTCTACAGCACTCTCTACACAACAGGGAGCTTCCCATCACCTCCAGTGATGCCAGGACTTCTCTCATTCTTGTTCATCAGTTCTTGCGTGGAGCATAAAGTATATACATCAACAGTGTCTACCAAAGGAAAAGGTAGCGGCGCACACATTCGTAACTGTGACGGCCTATAGGCTTTCTTGCAAGTAGCCCAAACAAAAGCTCCCCCCGCTTCTTTTCATGCATCCCCAGAAAGCATTGCCTCTTCCATCTGGAACCTGTCTGTCCTCCGACAGAGCTGTGACAGTTATCAAGAGGGAGCATTACCTGGGAGGGCTGAATTCTGGCCAACAGCCTAGCATGCAGCAGGCCAGAAAGCACAGAAAGACTGCAACGACCCCAACTGTTCTGGGAATTAAAGGAGGAATCTGGCATTTGGGTTGAATGTCCATTCATTCCATTTATGTATTGGAGTTTGTCGTCCTGAGTCATACATATATCCTGTTTATTTAAAAACACACACACACCCCAAACCACCTTTCTCCCTTGTATTCTTATCATAAAGTGATAAACCCGTATTTCCATGCTGGTATCTTTCTGGTGCAATTTGTTATTGCCATGTTTTATGCACTCATTAACTATTTGTTCTGGACTTGGGATTATGTAATGAAAAAGATAATAAAAGTATCATGCAAAAGGACACATGTATCAGACAAGCTCTTCCTTTTTTCATTTCCCTCTGAACAAACCATAGGTAAAGAAACATCTCAGGCTGCCCACTAGTTCAGCAACTCCTCGCTTCCTGACCAGCACAGCCATTTAGGTTCTCTGTGTAGATCTCGCTTTGAAATGTTCTCTTTGGCCATGCTATCTGCTTTTAAAAGTTCATTTGTATGCACAGAAAACATTAATCAAGGTTGGTTTGGTTTCATTTTTTCCATTTCTTGGCTACCCCTACCTGAACAGTAAGTGGAAACACAGCTTTTCAATAAATGCTGGGGTTTAAGCAAGTGTTTCACCTTATTGTGTATCTCTTTTATTGTAGGGTAGGATGATATAAAATTGGCAAAGCTCGATACAAAGCAGAGGGCAGAAGACAGCCTGTCCCCCCAACACCACCCAAGAGACAACTCCTTGATCAGTGAAAGGCCTTTTTACTGCCAGAGGGAACTATCTTTCTGGCAGGACATTCATTCTGGCACATTAGGAGTGGAAAGGTTGAATCAAATGATGGAAAAGAAACAATTGTATTTAGTTATAGTATTTCTATAAACTGATGTATTGGTGCACTCTACCAAATAAACAATAGCCCTGGTTTTCCATTTTACATATGCCTGAGGCTCGAGCTGTTCATCTAATCTGGCATAGCTCCTGCCAGCCTATCAAAATTTTGGTTTTGTGTTTTGGGGTTGAGGTTTGGGGTTTTTGGTGGTAGTGTTTGTGGGCGTTTTTTTAAATAACTCCTTGGCTTTCAATGAAGCATGTATGAGAGTGTTTTGGCGTTGGTGGGGTTTTTTTTCCCTATACAAACTACAAGAAATAGTTCCTTTTCCACTGAAATTAATAGCAGAAATATATATAGTTGAAGACAGAATTATGGGTGGATTTCTTTCCTTCCTTATTTTAGTAAACTAACTATAGAAAATACAAATATTGCTACCAAATATCACAGTCCAGTAATTTCAACATAAACTAGAAAGCCAAACGTTTGTGATAGTCTGGCTCAACAAATAACTATCTTTTCAGTGGTCCTATGATTAGTACTTAAAAAATTGGCTTTATTTCTCTAAGGGAAAAAAATAAACCTTTATCTGAAGATAATTTAGCAAGTTTAGTAAAACTATTTAAAGAGGAATAGTTATTCATGTAGATTATGAACCTCCACAAGAAACTATCTTTTCTTTTTATTTATTTCAACAGTGTACCAGGACTAGATCATTTGAGCTTCAAAAGCATAATTAGGACTTTGAATGGTTTTGTTAGTACTTATACTAAAAGGCAGACGAAAACAAAAACCCCAGCACCACCACCTTCCAATATACCTGTATTTCTGTGTCTCATACAAAGCCAGCGTGTGTACTGCAGCCTGCTGATTTAGCGATTGCCTGGCCTGCTCAAGCCTGGATTCTCCTTTTCATTTACCTGTAAAGCTTTCATTTCAACAACTCCAGCATTTCCTTAGTGATAAGATCAGGTAGAACCCTAAAAGAGATCAACTGAATTCACAGAGCAATCTCCCACTGTCCAGTGTCAGTAAACCAACACCTTTGTAAGTCAAAAAGAAAATGTGCAGCACTTAAAAAAACACTAATTAAGATGAGAGATAATTTTGGAACTTTTGTCACAGCTGGGTGTGCTATGCAAGCAGATCATTTTACAGGTACTGGCACAAATATTTTTCAGGAAGCCTCAAGTGAGTGAAGACAGTTTCCAACCGAAATGTATATTTGAATGACCAATAAAGAATAAAGCGTAACAGTGGACAGAGCTTATGGAATAGGAAGATTCATGTAATAAATGCGTTCATATTCACCCTGTTGATTACCATAATCCTCATAATGTCTATGTTAGGGTTTAGGAGAGACAGAAACTGTAAACACTGTCAGAGTCTTATATGCTGCTGTCCTCTTAAGATGCCAGCAAAATACTCTCTGGAAAATAACTGAATATCAACACTTTAAAAAAAAAAAAAATAGTATAAAACACTATTACTTCTATCTTAAGGGAGAAACTGCTTTTTGAGCTGATGTGACAAAAGTATACCAAACTCAGCATCTTAGAAACTCACTTTACTGTTTTAAATTGTAATGGTACTGAAGGCAACATTGTAGGCTTGTCTACACCAGTAAACTGAATACATCTAGAGCTGTTCACCGACCTGAAACCATCAGGTTTTCAGGTTTTCAGTAATTCATATCAGTAATTACTCCTTGCCTTTGACCCAGTCTTCAACAGCCTTCCTTTAAAAAAAAAAAAAAAAAAAAAAGCCAAAAATCACTTGCAAATTACTTTTTTTCTTTCAGCTTTTTAGGCTGCCTAAAATATTTAAAACATTTCTTAGATATTAGATAACCTGTGTAGTACTGAATCGATTAATGGCTCCACTCTCTGACTCTTAATCCATGTCATACTGCACTCTCCTCTGAGAATAGCTTCACTGAGCTCAGTATAAAGCAGAACTGATTGTGAATGAGCTGAAAAGAACTGAAGCCTAGAGCTATGTTTAAAAATCTGCTCCATTTAGCAACATGAGTCAGTCACATCATTAGCAATTCTTGCAATTTTTTCATTAGCGTTGTGATATATGGTCTTTTTTCTAAAACTACTAGCTTAATCAAATCTCATGATTAGGCAAGAAATTTAGTTTTCACCTAAAGTTTCTGGGTCCCACACCAGGGGTGCATGGGGAGGCAGGGGAGAATGCATAAGAATTGACGAGCCAGCCTAATATTTATGGAGGCTTAGCATTTTATCCTAGAACAGCTACATTCTGAAAGACTATAGTCATTGCTTTCCTCAAAACCCTTGCAACAGTGATGCATAGATACACCTTTTGCCCAGTTAGACAGGATTCAATGCTTTGAAAACACATTGTGAGGGTATACAATGCTAAATATAAGAAACTGGATAACTTTTATGTATCGAGAAAGCTTTTATTAATAGAGATGAAGTAACTATAGATTTTGTAAATGTTGCATCTGTTAACATTTAAAAAAAATAAAAAATAAAATTAAGAAACAAAACAAAACCAAAAAAAATTAAATCAAACAAAAAAAACCCACAAATTGGCTTGTTTGGTTTAATAAGCAACTATTCTCTGAAATTAGAGGGGCCACAGAGTCACAGCAAATATGGGCAAAGTCATAATTTCTCCAAGTAAGTAACGGGTCCCGAGGGAACTGGCGGATGAAGTGGCTAAGCCACTATCCATCATATTTGAGAAGTCATGGCAGTCTGGTGAAGTTCCCACTGACTGGAAAAGGGGAAACATAACCCCCATTTTTAAAAAGCGAAAAAGCAAAGACCCAAGGAACTACAGACCAGTCAGTCTCACCTCTATGCCCAGCAAGATTATGGAGCGGATCCTCCTGGTAACTATGCTAAAGCACACGGACAAGAGGGTGGTGATTGGTGCATCCAACACGGCTTCCCTAAGGGCAAACTGTGCCTGACAAATTTGGTGGCCTTCTACAACAGGGTTACAGCTTTGGTGTGTAAGGTAAGAGCAACAGATGTCATCTACCTGGCCTTGTGCAAAGCCTTTGACGCTGTCCCACATGACATCCTTATTCTAAATTGGAGAGACATGGATTTGACAGATGGACCATTCAGTGGGTAAGGAATTGGCTAGATAGTCGCACTCAAAGAGTTGCGGTCAACAGCTCCATGTCCAGCTGGAGACCAGCCACGAGTGGCGTTCCTCAGGGGTCACTATTGGGACCAGCACTGTTTAACATCTTTGGCAGCAACATGGACAGTGGGATTGAGTGCACCCTCACCAAGTTTGCCGACAACACCAAGCTGCGTGGTGCTGTTGACACGCTGCAGGGAAGGGCTGGCATCCAGAGGGACCTTGACATGCACGAGAGGTGAGTCTCTGTGAACCTCATGAAGTTCAACAAGGCCAAG